>NC_063206.1:16701193-16885173 GCF_017589495.1 Alosa alosa | reverse complement strand
AACTGAATTAAAGTGTAATTTTACCAAAGGGTGTTTATCTGCATTAAAACACATCAAATAAGCTGTGGAGACAGTATTTTTCGTTGATCAACCACTACAGAGTTTGCTCCGGGATAGGCTATAGCCCCATATCGCATATAGTGGATTAGCTAAGGGCCATGAGCGAAACGCTTCCCAAATAGCATTTTTTTTTAACTCAGTAATATTAAAAAAGCATCAAACCTTGTCAGTAGCTTGCTCAAGGTCCCTACACATAAAACGAAGCACCAACAACGTAGTTAACGAACCCGGAATTCCAGACCTCGGCGCCTGCTTACCTGCATATGCACGAATCTCGTTGTCAGCTTCATTTAAAAATCAAAGATAGGCTACATCGAAGGAAGCAAAGATGAAATGTTAATGAGACATTTGTCAATTGTGAGAGTTGCCAACCTTGGTGACATTGTAGCCTTTCCATTGTCCCATGTGCCTATCCTGCTATTGAAAACACGATGGCACAAATGTTTTTTCAATAGCAGTGATAACTGATAGCGTAGAAATAGGCTACTATAGGCATAAGTGAAGCATATTTATTTGGAGAGCTAGATACTGTTTTGGCTATTTGGCTGATGAAGTATATTGAGCCAGGCCGATAGCTGTTCTGGACTTTTCCAGAACGTCCAGAATGCCAGTCCGCCCCTGGTTTACCTAGACACCTAGAAAGTGCGAAAAGAGTGCTGATTGTTATACGTTTACGGTCTCAGGAGCCAACATCTTCCTTACGTCGTCTGGACTCATCAAGCTGGGAGACTTTGGCTGCTCGGTGAAGCTCAAGAACAACGCTCAGACCATGCCTGGGGAGGTGAACAGCACTCTGGGAACTGCAGGTGAGACTCACTGAGCAGACCTGCTGACACCAGAGGGCGTCAATGAGCCTTATGAAGAAGGAATGAGCTGGTCTTGCTGCATAAGAAATATCAACTGTTGCCAAAATGCCTTTGGACATGATAAGCTATTTAGGGAAATTATTTTGAGTAATTTTTCATTCTGAATTTGGAGTTGTGTGTGTTTTTTTTTTTTTTTTTTTTTTGTAACTTTATTATTATGCTAGGACATTATGACATCATTGTGGTCACAAATGCAAATCCACAGTTGGGCTAGCTGGCTTTGGTCGCAGCTCGTTTGAATGTTACTGGCCACTGGTGACGACGCCTTTGTTTGTCCACTGTTAGGTTCCATTGTTCTACCTCATGAGTCTCAGTGGAGGCTCAAGTTCAGATAGTTCAGATAGGGTTGTTGACTTTGCTGACTCCCCCCCCCCCTCTCTCTCTCTCCCTCTCCCCTTAGCATACATGGCACCTGAGGTCATCACCAGGGCAAAGGGTGAAGGTCATGGGCGAGCTGCAGACATATGGAGCCTGGGTTGTGTGCTTATAGAGATGGTCACAGGAAAGGTAAGACGACTTTGATTTCCTACTTGTCATTGAACAGATGTGGGTGATTTGTGACTTTTCTTATAACCACTGGCCCATGCCCTACCCTTTTCTTCTATGGTTTAAATGCACACGCTGCATTGGTAACGGCACAGTTCACTCTTGTAAATGTTCATGTTTGGGTGATAATATCTTGTAGTCAAAATATTTGTACTGTGTTGTTACTGTGTTTGGACACAAGCCTGTACATGTCTTGACAAGCCTTAAAGTGCTGAATGACACAAGCGCTGAGACACAAAGTGCCGAGACAACTTTTTAAAGAATTATTTTTGATAAATTTGTACGCATTGTTTACTTTGAATTCAATAAATCGTGATTCTTAGCTTCAGGTTAGGCTTGATTTGTTCACATTTCATTGCTGGAAAAACAGAAATGCCATGAAATAACATCCTGGAATATTATGCAACTCTATGTATTTAGAGAGCCTCACCCACCCTCCCGTTTATTCCAAATGTAAACAAGCGTCCTCTTGCTGTTTTGCTTCTGTTTGACTGTGCAGCGGCCATGGCACGAGTACGAGCACAACTTCCAGATCATGTATAAGGTGGGCATGGGGCACAAGCCGCCCATCCCGGAGAAGCTGAGCACCGAGGGCAAGGACTATCTCACCCACTGCCTGGAGAGCGAGCCCAAACGCCGATGGACCGCTAGCGCTCTGCTCGACCACCCATTTGTCAAGGTCAGACACAGAAACGCTTACCACCACACAAGAAAATAATGTGTAACACAGAGACAAAAAAGCCTGATTATCTGTGAATGTCTGGCAAGCTTAGCACGATACTTTGTATTACTTGTGTGTGTGTGTGTGTGTGTGGGGGGTTAAACAAGCTTGCCAAACAAGTTGACTTGTTTGGTAAACTGTGAACTTCTAAGATAAAAGTAAGAAACACCAAAATGTGTACATTTCTAAGAAGTTCAGTCTAAGTCAATAGGGCATAAGGCTTCTCATTCAGCCCGGTTACTTGAGACATTAGCTGTCCATGTGCAGTCCTGGCAGCCGGTAAATCACATGACCACTCCCTGTGTGATTCCATTGAGTGTAGGAGTGAGTGAGTGGGAGGCTAGGGAGTGTCACATGCACAGTAATTACAGCTTTGTGTGTTCGTCTGCCATTACAGGTTTGCACGGATGAAGAATAGAGGTGGTAAGGAGCTCTTCCAGGCCTGTCTCTCTCACGTTTACAAAGCATAGCACTACTGTCTAAGGCATCTGCAAGGACCTGTGCACTTCACACAGGAGACGACAAGGAGGAGGAGAGGATGATGAAGGAGAAGGATGAGAAGGAAAAATGATATATATATATTTCAAAGAGGCCTCTGGCACACTGTGCAACACATGGACTGGTGGTGTGAGCCCTTCCCAGTGGGCAAGTCTTACATGTATAGCTGTGGAGAAGATTTCTAGGGTTTGGCGAAGTGGTGGGGCGGGGGGAGGCGGGTGGGTGGTCAGGTGAAATACAATGTATTGTACATGCTGTCAGAACAAAGGATCAACTAAAGTCCTTGTATAAAGAATATTGTAAAGCTTAAGTAATTATAGCCACATCTCTCTCGTTGATGGTGGATTCTTTATTTTGGGATGGAGAACAAGCAGGCGTTCCTTTTAAATGAGAACAAAAATTGAAGGCACTTTTTGACGAAAGTGGAGTCCCCTTTTTTCGGTGAGAAAGGAGTGAGCTGAGGCCAGGTGAGAGAAAGGTGTGAGCAGAACGCATGCCTCTGGTCAGTCAGACGAGAGGAGTTCTGAACACCACCAACCGAGGTGCGGCCGGCAGTGTTACAACCCACAGTGACAAAACAAGCTCACAGCACCGCAAAAACTGGTTCCAGACCTCAGAAAAACCCGCCCACTGCAGATTACGGAAGGGAAAAAAAACATTTTTACTGGACTTTATTTTGTTCTTTTAAAAAAAAAAAAAAAAAAAAGCCCTTTTGTTTGCCTTGCCTGCAGAGCCCACTGTAAGCAGTTTGTATTTAAGCCTATAAAAGAAGACAACTGTTATGTGCTGCAAGCGATGCCCTACTTGGTCAGGTCTTCGTAAACAGCGGTGTCTGAAGTGAGCCCAAACCAAATGAGAGGAGAGGTAGAGAAAGAAAGAAAGAAAGAAAGAAAGAAAATCTCTCTCTCCTGCTGCTGTATTTAACCCAACCTCCCCCCATTACAGACGCATACGCATACAAGCATCATCAACATTTCTGGTGCTCCGCTGCTCTTACGGTGTTTGCATTGTACAAAACAATATTAATAAAAAGAACAATTTTGTAAAAAAAAAAAAAAAAAAAGGCATTTATTGGTCTCTTTGGTTACACCATTTTCCATTGGAAGTGAGTATCTAACTCAAGGTAGTTTTCCCTGCAATCTTTTTGCTTTGCAAGTTTACCTGATCAAGCAAAGTCAATGCCAACCTGTTATCCAGCAAAGTATACATAAGTTTGTTTTGTGCAAAGCTGTCAAACAAGGACACCGCCCCAGACGACATGAGTTGGCTGTTGTGTGCCAGCTCTTAACTATAATTAGTGTGCAGTTGTGGTGATTCTCTTGGTGATAATTCCTCATTAATTGTTGTTGAGTGCTGTTTCCTTGTTCCCGTAACTTGATCCCCTGTTGATCTCCGTCTGTCCAATCATCCAGTGCACGGCCACAGAAGCTGCCAGACAAGAAGAGAAACTAAATTAGCAACTGCAAACCAAGAATTAATATGGAATACTCAGAAGGGATCCAAGCATGAGGAAACAAACTGAACAGGTTTTAGAAATTAGATATGGTCTAAATATGATGGAAAAACCTGTCCGTCACGAGTAACCTTGTGGAGTAGTCCACGAAGCCAGACATGCCTTTAAGTTAGTGAGAACGACAGAGCACAACCTGGAAATCCTCCAAATCCAGAACACAGACTGATAAAGAAGGTGACCTTTCAGGTTTTGGTCTTGCATTTACCTGGACAAGTCAAGTCCTGTTTGTCAAATACCCCCTTTTTTATTTTTTTTTTCAGAATTATGGATTGAGTTTGGGATTATGGTTTGAGAAAGGGACCTAATTGGTTCACATTACATGTATTCATTTAGCAGAGAAGTTCCTGTTGATATTGACAGATTAGCAGTTTCATTAATGGGCTGTGTGTTGTCCTTGGGAGTCAAACATATGATCATGACAGCTCAACCTGTCAACCAAGACTAAACGTCTCCACAAATGTAATTTCTTTTTTTGCAAGAAATCCTAGAAAAATGATTCGGTAGCACCAAATCGATGCAAACTATAAAATGGATGTAGAACAAAATATGAAAATAAATAGGCGGCAGTGGTGGCATTGTGGTTAAGGAGCCAGGCTAGCATAACCTGACTCTCCCCAGATGAATTTCGTTCCGCCTAGCTCCACTCATCCATCTGGGATCGATCCATTGGAGTGGTGCTGCAGAAGGCTGGGCCTTATTAAAAAATCCTTGGATAGGATTGGATAAGCCACTTGTCCATCATCTATTGACGTGCTACTTCAACCACTCACATCGAAGCCAACCCGTGACGCTGAGAACAGTCTCACAGTCGCTTCTACGCTACGTCACATCTATGAAACTCCCGCCCTGCGTCCTGATTGGCTCTACCATACAATCTCGTGCCGAAATCACTCTCAACGGAACCAATCCCAGATGGATGTGAGTGGAGCTAGAAGGAACGAAATTCATCTGGCGAGAGTCAGGTTAGGGCTAGCGTGCAATAGCTTGAACAGGTTGTGGGTTCAATTCCCAGCTTCTACCGTTATGCCCTTGAGCAAGGCACTTAACCCCAAGATGCTCTAAGGACAATGTAGTCCCTTGTTATAGAATTTGCGCAAGTCACTTCGGATGAAAAGTGTCTGCTAAATGACTAAGTGTAGATGTAAATCTTTAGAATTAGAATAGAATTGTGTTTATTTGATCTGGAGTACATCTAAAGACCTTGCTAATTCTCAGATGGTGAGGTGTGTGTGTCAGGAGGCCCACCTGCGACGCAGACAGCCAGGCTGCTGAGGATGGTCAGTGTGGAGCCGCTCTGGAGCAGCTGAAGCAGCAGCAGGACGAGGGGGTAGAGGGTCAGGACAGTCCAGAACAGCCAGTTGGTCAGGGCCCACGGCTGGCGTGGCGGATTGACCACCGGCCCAGGGAAACTACCCATCTGCACATACCTCTCCTGAAACGTGTCCTAATAGTGTGCAAGCACACAAACAGGTCAATCAGCGGAAAGTTACTCAGTCCACACCCACACAAGACATACACAGGAGAACTGGTCAGAGAAATAAACACTGCTTTACAGTGTACACAGGAAGGAGGTGGGGATCAAGAATGTTAACTCTTTGCTGGTCTGCAATGGCTTGCTCGCTATGAACAACCTCTCAGGTGTATTTTGCATAAAAACCTTGTGACAGGCAATGGAAATTAGCAGCTCTACCACCATAAAATGTCACTGGCAGCCATTCTGAGTGCCAGGACTGAGCAACCAATATCTCACCTTCTCTTGATAAAGTTTGTGAAGCCAGGCAGCGCATTCTGCCTCGTCATCAGGGATCGTGTCCAGAGGAATCCTCCTGTGGGCGAACGAACACACACACACATACACATACACAAAAAGAGCAGTTAGAAAATATAAAGTTTAACAGATTGACCTTTTTCCTAGAGCCCGAGTCAGGAAAACTTTTCAAACCATTGCATACCATTGCATGCCCTGACCATTATATGGCATGACCTAGCAATTAAGCCACAAATGCAGACTTTGTTCTGGACGTCGTGAAGTCTGCCTGTGGAAACTGCGGTCATTACCAACTATCCTGAGAGCCCTTCCTCATATAAACCTTAGAGCCCTTGAGAGGGCTAATTGTGCCACAGAGTACAGGCCTCAGATGCTGCGAACCATGTGACTTCTTGTTAAAAACAAAGACCTCTGCTGTTGCTCTGACCAAACATGGCCCCAAGCCTCCAATGCAGTGCAATGATGGTGAACTTGCATAGAAAACATACTGATTCTAGACTGATAAACATAGTAACATGGAAGTAATCAGTAACAGGGCAGATGCAATGTATTCAAGACACTATGTGTAATATAAGGGAT
Source organism: Alosa alosa (assembly GCF_017589495.1). Lineage (NCBI taxonomy): Eukaryota > Metazoa > Chordata > Actinopteri > Clupeiformes > Clupeidae > Alosa > Alosa alosa. The sequence continues at coordinate 16,878,622 of NC_063206.1, read as the reverse complement.
AAAGAGGTCCCCTATGTTTTTTTCCTGGTGCCAAATTTCATTCCTCACCTCACATAGAGATCTGCATGGTACTTTTTCCCACTTAGGATTCCACGTAATGTAGGTGTTTCGTTGTTTCTGAAATTAAGTGTAGAATCGTACACAGCAGTAACTAAAGAGAAACACAAACAAGCATCAGCACACATTCATTCCCTCACTGCAGTTATAATGTCTCATGTATCATTTCAGCCCTGGAGCCAGTCGGTGTCAGTTCACCAGGTCACACGATATACAGTAGAAGCTAAGTGATGGGGCAACCTTTTGAGCAATGTTGCCGTGCAATCACATGATCAGTTCCTGTTCTCACTGGATGCTTGTGACAAGTTGCTTACTCATGATTAAAGCACATTTATTTTAGAACAGGTAGATGAACAGTCTCTGATTGAAATTCTCCAGGTAAAACTATGTTGCCTATGCATTGTTCTCAATTGTTAATCTTTTGTCAACTCTTCCCAAACAGTACCAGTATTACTCAAAAACTGACCGTGTGTAGCATCATCTATAGAGCACTGCCCATCCAAAGAGACCCCAGCATGCACATGGTGCCCTACCTGTGCCTCGGAGGTTCTGCACGCTAACGCAGAAGCCCTTGGTGCGGGGCAGGAGGTGGTACTTCAGCTTGGGCAGCCCTTTGCTCTCGGCCACTTCCATGCTTATCTTGTGCTTCTTCTCAGTGAAGCGTGTGCCCTCACAAAAAAGCAGGAACTGACAGAGAGAGCACAGTTCCACAGTCAGGATCAATTGCATGAATTCACTTGTTCCTTCTTACCCTCACCCACAGACACTCTTCCCACAAACCATCTCAATCACGATTTACAGACATTCAATCTTTTACTTTATAGGATTAGGAAATACTGATAAATAATAGGAGATAATTACTGTATCTAAAAAGGAAATACGGAATCATAAACGCCAACATCTTTTATGTTTGAGGAAATTATTCCTATTGGTACAGCTCAGTGAAACATTTCTCAAACACATTTTAAACAAACAAATATCACTCAGCATGTTTGTGAAGCCATGAAAAGGCCATTGAGGAAGTTATTCCTATTGGTACAGCTCAGTAAAAACAATTCTCTTACACATTTTATACAAACAGTCATCCCTGCATGTTTGTGAAGCCATGAAAAGGCTATGTGTCATGAGAGGAGTGAACTCTCACCCAGAAGTTCTCTGGGTAGTCCCGTAGGTTCCGCAGACTCTTAATCACCGTTCTGCGCTCCTCCTCCCACTTCCTCTTACAAAATACTATCTCCTGGAAGTACCACATCCAGCCAATCAGAGGCACATAGGCAAGTTCCTTCTTGGCCATGACCTTGGATGTCTAAAAGAGAAGACATTGAGGTAATGTGATGGTCATTTAAAATGATTACCAACAAAGGGAACCAACAAAATGATGTATTAGGAGTCTAAAATTGCATATGGATCAAACAGTTTATTATGTATTTTGCACTTTAAACTCCATGTTTTCCACCCTGAAGTGGAGCATTTTTTCATGCTTGGAAACACCACAATGATACCAGTGTGGCTCAGCTAAAAAAATGATTCCGATTTGTTACGTGGAGTTGTGTAGGTTTTGAGTTGTCTTGAATGCAGCCACAAAGCACTCCATTGACTTCCATTGTATTTACACATTTACAAGAGAACTGGGCCAATGCTAGCTGGTTTACGTGCTGACTTCAGTGTATATATGGGTAACACAGAGCATAGGCTTTTTGACATTATGTCAAAATGTCTTCACATTCTGATATTGTATGTAAGTAATTTCTAAATAACTAAATTAAAATCCAAATAGCAACAATTTCCTGATAAAGGTCAGTACACCGGTTGAATGTCTATAACCTTTAACCTAAACAATGATTAAAGAATCCCCACCAGGTTTACTCTACTTGCATCTTGTGACATTTTCACCCACATCAGTATGGTTTGTGGCCACACCAAATATAACCTAACTTCCTGTTAAATAACACAACTTCAACATTTAGTCTAGTTTAGGAGTACTGGTGCAATCCGAGTTTCAACACAGAGGTTTACCCCAAGGACGCCAAATCTCTCACAGAAGGTCCAACCGCACAAGAAGTCAATCTCAAAGCCGTGGTTGAGGATGACAATGGCGTTCTCTTTGCCATACAGTGCGTAGCTCTCTGGGTCCGTGTAGAGCGTACATTCAGTACCAGACCACCAGTCCAGCACTGCTACCATCTCTGTCAAAGGCAAGAGAAACACACATCCGCCCAGAACAATTAGATCTTGAAAATGAAACCCATTTAATTAAGTACCAAGCATCTGGACATGAATCAAGAATGGTGTTGCTATCTTCCATAATAACAGGAATAAAACTGGGAGGGAATTCAAAACTGGGCGGCATATCTATGCCATTACCACAACTTTATTACAGTTGTTAAGTTGTTCAAAGTTCACACACAACGCATTTTCTTTCTGAGCTGAGCTAAACTGAACTGGAAATAGAGTTATTAAAAAGGGCAGATATACCGGTAATTGTGTGATAATAAATGGCTTCACCTGACCCCTATCCCTAAATAAAAGAAATACATGATCAGTCATATTTTCCAAAAACAGGCCAGTATAATTTCTCTCTTTTAAGGTCGGCACCAGTAGGCACTAATCTATCTCAGTTGTGTCTAAAACAAACTGACCATGATGCTGATGGGAACCACTGACCACACAACATGATATATTTGGATTAAAGGCTGCATTCCAGAGTGGTCATAGTGACACACTCCACTAAAATAACAGAACTCAAATGTTCTCACATGTTGTGAGAGCCCATTGAATTAATGAATAAGATGTGATGATGAACCAGTTAGAATAACCAACATCCCACAAGAGACACTCTTAGCCTGGTATTTCCAGACCACATACTGTATCAAACAGGGAGCTGCATTAGGCTATGACAGCACCAGGCTTGTCTAACCAAACAAATCAGGCTACACTTGTGCTAGTGGAGCTGGTCACTCACGGCTGGAGATGCAGTAGCCCAGTCTGCAGTTGATCTTGCGGGCCAGCTGCCTGTTGAAGGCCCAGAGGGGCAGCGTGCAGAATTGCAGCAGGTTGACCAGCAGGCCGCTGACCAGGAACACATAGCAGATGAGGAGATGACAGAGGAACTGGGACTTCAGCAGCTGCAGCAGCCCCATGCTTGGAATGCTGATCCACCCTCCCCGATGTGACAGGTCTACTGTAGATCCTGGGAAGGTGAGACAGTCTTCACTTTCAGTTCAAGTTATTGTTTAGGGCTTGTCTTTTGCACACACAAATAAACCACAAAGCAAAAGTTAACAAAAGACAGAGTACGCCTTGAGTATACAACAGAATAAAAAGGTTAAATTGTACCCAGTTATCATCAGGTACTGATTAACACAGTGATTGTTGACTCACCCTCAACAAAAAAAAAAAAACACTGGACAAAACTCAATGTTTCATAATTGTCCTTCGGACAGAAAGGCTCTTACAATTGGTGTAGTGGTCCTTTCAGAATCAATCAGAAGCTTGGCAAAGTGCTTACATTCTTCAATGTCTCAGTAGGAGCACAATTAAATATAATACCCTGCCTGCCTCTACACCCTACTCCACAGCCCACTCAAACTACCCAATAAAGAAAGCTATTAATAGCAATCAGCCCATGCCAATCCTATATTTTAGCAATCAGATTTAGTAAGTAAGTAAGTCATTTTAATTTATACAGCACATTTCCTTCTAAAGTGCCTCACAGTTTAAATAAAGATAGAGTTTCCAACACCAACAACTGATACCTCCAAATCAAACCAAAACAAGAAGTACAGAGGCAAACATACAGACATATAGATATAATACAAGTACGACTCAAACGTAAACAACAATGGAGGGAGGAGAGAGATGCACATTTTATCTATACAGTCATTATTTTGAGTTTGTGTCAGCTAAACATGACAACATTAAGGTACATTGTACATTCTGTGCTGGCGACAAAGTGCTGTCTAGCTAGACATCCCAAGTCTCCCGAAGTTTTGGGAGTCTCCCACATATTGATAGTGGTTTCCGGACGCCCACAAATTACATAAAATCTCCCGGACCCTAGAGCGAACAATAGCACGCAAGCCAGACCGGACTTCAAATTGCGTGTGCATCTGAGTTTAACGCGCACACAACGGAGAGGGAGAGAGAGAGGAGTGGTGCATGTGTGCCTGAAGCGCATCCAAGACAGAGAGCATCCTGGTCTGTTTTGCTAAATCAACCAATCAGTTTTCAGTGTAGGTGGGCTTATATCTCTTTTCTCCCGAACTTAATTAATCAGTTCAGTCAGTGTATCTAGGAACAGGAGTGTCATGGCAGAGTCAGTGCCCCTGTCAAGGCCAAACTACCAAAATCTACATATTTTACTATCACAATTTCTATCAATAGGCCTTCCTTATTTGGTGTACTGACTAGACATTATTGAAGAAACATCTGAATTTCAGTATCTAAGTAGGTTAGGTTGGGATGTCTGCTATACATTGTTGACATTACTGTTAAAATGCACTTCCAGTATATTGAGTATTGGCAAAACCGGATATCATTTTTATGTTGAGGCGGTGGGGGTGTTGAAAGTAACTAATAAAGTAACTTGTAATCTAACTTAGTTACTTTTAAAATCAAATAATCAGTAAAGTAACTAAGTTACTTTTTAAAGGAGTAATTAGTAATCAGATTACTTTTTCAAGGTAACTGTGGCAACACTGCTGAGGACAGTCTTTTGCTTTTTCAGTCATGGACCAGATAGGCCTATTAGTACTCAAGTACCCATGAAACAATACAATCCATGATGGTAGCCTTATATTTGGATACAATTTGGATGACAATTAAAGTCATACATTTACATTCTGTTTGTTTTAATTGAGTATAAAACAATAACCACTACAAGTTAGCTTTGCATGCAGCTAGTCGTTGGTTTACTGAGAACATTAGGTTGGCCAATGGAGAGAACATTATATTCAATAAATACCCATAGCTGATATAGAGCCAGAGTGTGATTACATGGGCATGGCTGGCGCCATGGCTGGCCTTGTCAACGAGACACGTCTACATATTTTCTACATAACTAATAGCACAAAAATCACAATGGGTCAATCAATGGTGGCTCGTAGTGTTGACAGGTTTTGTGAAATATTGGCCCGTTTTTGGAAAATATGGCTGATAATATTTATTTTATTTATGGATAGGGGTCAGGTTAAGCCATTATCACATAATTATATCTGCTATTTTTAATATAATAATAATAATAATAATACAGCACTGAAACAGCTCTCATTAAAGTTTCCAATGACATACGCCTCAACACAGATTCAGGTAAAACATCAGTCCTAGTGCTACTGGACCTTAGTGCAGCATTTGACACTGTTGATCACAATATTTTACTACACAGACTAGAACACTGGGTTGGATTTACAGGCATAGTTATCAGCTGGCTAAAATCATATCTACAAGAAAGGAGCTTCTTTGTTGCCATCGGAAACTGTACCTCAACACCAACGTCCTTGACCTGTGGTGTTCCCCAGGGGTCGATCTTGGGGCCACTATTATTAAACCTCTATATGCTCCCACTTGGACAAATCATTCAAAATAATTTGATTTCATATCATAGCTATGCAGATGACACACAAATTTACTTAGCTCTATCACCAAACGACTATGGTCCTCTTGAATCTATGTGTCAGTGTATAGAACAAATCAACACCTGGATGTCTCAAAATTTTCTTCAGCTGAACAAAGAAAAAACTGAAGTAATTATATTTGGTAAAAATGAGGAAAGACTTAGGGTTGCCACTCTCCTTGACACAAAGGGGTTGAAGGCAAAGGATACTGTTAAAAATCTTGGTGTATTAATTGACAGTGATCTAAATTTCAACAGCCACATGAAAGCGATAACTAAATCAGCTTTTTACCACCTCAAAAATATTGCCAAACTCAGAGGGCTGATGTCAAAACATGACTTAGAACAACTCATTCATGCATTTATCTCCAGCAGGGTTGATTACTGCAATGGACTGTTCACAGGCCATCCTAAAAAGACTATTAAACAGCTTCAGGTGATACAAAATGCAGCAGCTAGGACTCTAACAAAAACTAAAAGAACTGACCACATTACTCCAATTCTTAAGTCCTTGCACTGGCTTCCAGTAAGTCACAGAATTGACTTTAAAGCAATATTGCTTGTTTATAAATCAGTAAATGGAGCAGGACCTAAATACTTGTCAGACATGCTTCAGCAGTACACGCCTTCTCGTCCTCTCAGGTCCCAGGTGAAAAACCTGCTAGTAAAACCTACAGTTAGAACTAAACATGGTGAAGCAGCTTTTAGCTGCTATGCGGCTCAGCTGTGGAACCAACTTTCGGATGACATTAAAAAGGCCCCAACTGTAGCCAGTTTTAAATCTAGACTTAAGACCAAACTGTTCTCAGATGCTTTCTGCTAACTGTGCCGAGTTACAAATTCTGAATCTGCCTTGATAATTATTCTACTTTGTCTTTTATTACTTTTTTTTACTACTTTTGCCTTTGTTTTTGCTTATTAATTATTCTTTATTTTTAAATGATTTTACCTTGTGTTTTATGTTTTCTTTTTATTATGATCTTTACCTTTTAACTATTCTTTGACTATTTAACTATTCTTTTTGTTATTATTGTTTGGTTTTGTTTATGTAAAGCACATTGAATGACCTCTGTGTATGAAATGTGCTATATAAATAAACTTGACTTGACTTGACTAATAATAATTATAATAATAACTGAAATCTCTCAATGGCCTTGATCAAACGTTTACATAGCCTTAAATGTTTAGCCTCACAAGTTGACACACCCAGGTTGAAACACATGAAAATGCCATTCAGTAGTGTTCAAGGTCTGATAAAGAAGTGGGGAATTAATGGTTTTAATGGTAATTATACAGCCAGGTAAAGCAACAAAGACTTCAGCCTCAACTGCCAGGTTCGAGGCCCTGTAATTGGAATGAGCGTATCCTAAACCCATGGGCGAGGACCCATTGGAGGGCAAGTCTGGTGACAAACCAACCCTCAAGCTGCTTCAGCTGAAATACAGGTTTAACTGCAAGAAAGTATAGTGCGACTGTTTCCAGATCCACAATGAGCCACTAGGCTACTAGGCTCAGAACTTCAAGAACATTATTATGTTGGAGTGATGAAATAGCCTTGAACGGGGATCATATCAGTATTGCTATATGGTTGCACTATTAGGCAACCATAGTAGCCTAAAATGTATTTGGCCTGAAAAGTAGCCTATATCTGGCCTGATAAAAGTAGCCTATAATGTGGCCTGACAATTCGATGTTTTAATGTGGTAGGCTACTGTAGGCTACATTTCACAAAAAAGGGACAGGGTCTAAAAACTTAGTAGCCTAGGTGTAAGACCATAGCCAACGCTATGTGTATCGTATAGGCACACCCGTTGCCCCTTGACAAAATACCTGAGTATGCATGACAGGAAGCAAACTTTTAAAATGACATCTGTGCAAAATGAGACAAGAAAAAATGATGCGAAGTGTTTGCGGTTAGAGTGGTCTGCTTCTTCCCTCCGGAAGACCCGAGTCAATAGAAGAAACTGGAAAAGTGGGTGTGTTTCACACGTTAGAGAGATGGTTTTCAAAACATAAACACTCAATTTTAAAATGTAGCCCACACATAAAACATTTGCCAAAATGCTCAACCTCACAAATACCAGTCAGCAACGTCACGCATACGCCAAAGAAGTTTTAATTTGACTAATTCAACGTTAAGGCTACTTTTTGCATTCAACGAACATATGTACAAAACAACTGTTGAAGGCAATGACAAAACACAATGACAAAATGACAACAATCATTTAAAAAAGAAAATCTAGACTAAAATAATTGTATGCAGCCACATATTGCCACTGGATCATGCTTTAAAAGTGTGTGGTCTGGTCTGCGTCTGTCTACTACAAAAGTAATTAGCATGTCTGTAACCTTGGGGACTTATAAAAGAAAAAACCCTCCGATACAAACTTACCAAGTTAGGAGCACAGCCGTGACAACTCCACGGTACGAGAAAGGGACCCACACAGCCAATAATCAAAAATGCTGTCGGTGATCAGCAAAGCACCATGAATCATTTCAACATTTTGCGTAGCGAACCTTCGAGACCACACCCTGTGTCACTGCGACCGATTATAAATGATGAATTAATCACCAGTGTTGTTCCACGTTGGGCAATTTCTTGTACGTATGGGGTACCCGCCTACCCTGACGAGCCAGACCCACATTAAAATGTAGGGTCTGGGCACTTATAGCGCGGGAATGATGCCAAAAACCTCCCTTCCTACCAACCGGTGGATCCATCAAACGTCATGTCAAACGCCTACCAGCACGTTCATTGCTTTATCATGCAACAACAAATAGCTACCTCTCCGGAGGTTTTGTTTTTGGTGTATTTGGTCTGTTTGTCTAAAATCTAAGACAGTAGAAAGTTATGTTTCACATTGCAAGTAACGCTTAACATGACCAATAGGGCTACAAATTGTGGTTAACTAGTGTCGATAGCATATTGCGAGTAGTTGTGAACCATAGGAACTTTAATCGTAGCCTATAGCCAAATTGAAATAAATGCGAATTTATGATAAGCCTGTCAGTTCGACTGCCTACAGTTGGATAAGCAGGTTCCCCCGAGCAGTCTGCATTGCTACACTGAGGGCTTCTCTGTCTGCTGATGTTTTGCTCAAAGGTCCAGGCGGTCCATAGCCTTCATGCCATTTCAGCTGAAAACACTTTTCCTTTGTTAGCCTACTTAATAAACGTATCTTTATTAGTGTCAACATCAGTGGCGTGCACAGACATTTTGGGGGGCAGGTACACGCACATGTTGAATGAAATTTTACTTGTGCTGCAATTAGTAAATCAATATACATATATAGCTGCAAAGCAACAATGAAGGGGCCAAGCAGTTGAGCAGGAGTTGTCCTGGCAACGCAATGTTGTTAAATTATACACACACACCCAATTAACCCCACACACACACACACACAAACACACACATATATACACAGATAAACCTCCTCTCCCACACACCCCAATAGCCCCCTACACATACGCACATCTCAAACATCACCAAATTTATTGTGCGTCCTCATGTTGTAGTCACGAGTCCACATACCATGTTTGGTGTCAATACGAGAAAGTGTTGATAATTATAGCGCCCCTAGTGTTCAAAGGTCACTAAATATATTGAGCATCTTCAGGATGTGGTCCCGAGTCCATGTACCAAATTTGGTGTTGATACGAGAAAGTGTTGCAAATTATAGCACCCCTAGTGGTGAAAGGTTGCTAACATTATTGTGTGTCCTCAGGATGTGGTCTTGAGTCCATGAACCAAGTTTGGTTTTGATGCGTTAAAGCATTGCTGAGATATGAGCCCACTTCCTGTGATTATAGCGCCCCCCTAGTGGTCAAAGGTCATTCAATTTATTGAGCCTCCTCCTTATTGGGTCCTGACCCCATGTACTGACTTTGTTTTTTTATGTCAAAGCGTTGCTGAAATATGACTATACTTCCTGTGATTATAGTGCCACACAGTGGTCAAAATGTACCAACTTTCTTGGGCGTCCTCCTAATTGGCTCGTGAGTCCATATACCGAGTTTGGTTTTGATACGTGAAAGCCTTGCTGAGATATCACTTCACTTCCTGTTTGGCGGCTTTGCTTGGTTGTCACAGGAAACGGGTTTTGAATATAGGTGCAAAAAGCAATACGTTTGTGAATCATGGTATGACGATCATCTGCGTCAAGTTTCGTGAAAATCGGATAAACTTTGTGACTTGTGAAAACTTTTAAGGGTTTTTGATTAAATCCAATATGGCAGCCAGATCAATTATGTTGATGTCACAAATTCACATCTGTTGGACTTAGGACCTCCCACAGTATTAACAGACACCACTAGTAAGTTTTAATTCCAAACACATCACCCGTTACAGGCCAAAACGTAATTTTGCTTATTATAGCGCCACCTATAGGTCAAAAGTCATCAAATTTATTTAACCTCCTCCTTATTGGGTCCTGACCCCATATACTGAGTTTGATACGTGAAAGCTTTGCTGAGATGTTACTTCACTTCCTGTTTGGCGGCAAACTTGATTGGTCGTGACGGCCGACAGGTTTTGAATATGGCTCCAAAAAGCAGTGCCTTTATGAGTCATGGTCTGACAATGATCTGCATTAAGTTTTGTGAAAATCGGACATATTTTGTGACCTGTGAAAACTTTTAAGTGTTTTTTTATTAAAATCCAATATGGCGGAAATTGACATCATGGGGTGTGTTGAGTTCAGCTTATTCCAAGGATTCCAAATATACCTAAATGTGTATGGTTGAAACGTTAACCGCATAGATGTAATGCAAAATTTGACACATTAGTGGCGCTAGAGCACTTGACATGAAACTTAGTGAAATTAATCTTATGACTGTACCGAATCAATGTGCCAAATTTCCCAACTTTTTACTGTATGGTTCAATGGCAAATGAGCGTTTCGTTATAATAATAACAAAACGTAGAATCACTGTGGGTTGCCTCGCAGCTTCGCTGCTTGGCCCCCAATTAAGACAATAAAGAGACCAAAATGTGTTAATTTATGTTGCCTAACAAAACCTATACAACAGAAAATGTTCATCTTAACACATAGATTTGCAATTGCAAACTCTACCGAAATTATTTGTAGCATATGTGGTCATCCACACGTTATCTGTCATTGACTTGGGCTACAGCGTAAAACTTTATCAGGTGACCAGTCGGCTAAAAATGCTTAGTTGTTTGATGCTGTAGCCTATGAGACATTTTACTGCACAACAAAATGATTACACGTTGGGCTTAGAGGGCAAACTGTACGATTTTACTTGATCTGTAAGACAATAAAGAGACCAAACAGTACGAGAAGGAGTTATAGTGGGCTTTGTTGTCATTACATGAATGCAGATGCAGATGGGCATTTTTCACAGATAATGGGGAACTTCCCGTTTCTTCTGTCACATGAATGTGTTAATACATGTTGCCTAACAAAACATATACAACAGAAAACGTTCTTCTTAACACATAAATTTGCAAAATCTACCGAAATTATTTGTATGTGGTCGTCACGTTATCTGTCATTGATTAGGGCTACAGCGTAAAACTTTATCTAGCTTTATCTAAGTTTATCAGTTGACCAGTCGGCAAAAATGCTTGTTTGGTGCTGAATGAGACATTTTACTGCACAACAAAGTTATTACATGTTGGGCTTAGAGGGCAAACTGTAAGATTTTGCTTGATCTGTATGTTACCTGGCTGCTGGCTGATGGGGCACGGGAGAAGCAGCCTGTCAGCGACCATGCCTGCTAAAAAAAAAAAAAAAAAAGTTTCAAAAGGGCATTTTTGTTGATAAAGGGCAAACTTCCTAGTGCTTTAGCACCACCTAGTGTCTATTTATGCACGCCTATGGTCAACATTACAGTATTTAGGCTATGTTAATCTTGCCACTCTAAGAAATGGCCGTAGGCCTACTTACAGTAGGCTACAGCACAGCAAAATCTATTCAAATTGCAGTCCGAGGGATATTGTCCATAAAACGTTGTTAAACTTAGCCTATAGGCTAAGATACATAATCACATATTTGGAGATGATTTGAAGTGGGCTCATATGCTTCCATAACGTATTGATGTAAGAAAGAGAAAATGTGGAAGGCCAGCCTATGCATTTCTCATATCTCGCAGATAATTGGTAGTCCTGTTTTGCAGATGGTTATTACGCAAACTAGTTTAAGCAACAATAGCAATAGCTTGTCACTAATAACGACACAAATAGACTAATGAATGTTCATTTAATGAAGTTTCCTACAGTTTTCCTACATGTATTCATGTTCCAACACAAGCCTACATGTATCCATCATGTTCCAACAGAATAAGTAGCCTACATGTTGCACCAATTCTGGGCACATGTTGGATACGTGTAGGTTCATGTAGGTATATGTAGGCTGCTTATAAAAAGGCAATTATTCTGATACATGTAGGCTAAGTAAGGCGGGTGGTTTGACGTTCGGTTGGTCGATCGGTTGGTTGATCAGATGGACGGTCGGAAGGTTTTAGGCACGATTCCCGCGCCATAGGCACTCACCATTTGCAGTGCTCAGTCCGAGGGGCGGGATAATCAGTTGTCTTTCAAATCCCTCTGCACGCAATAGGAGCGGCAGCGCTATGAGTCCCATGCGTTTCCCACCAGCGGAGCTAGTTGGCTAGTTCAAACGTTTGCCAACTTAATAAAAGCTTAACTCGTGTCACACTGTTCACCAACAGCAACATCCATCTTATTTGTTTTCAAGTAGCAGGGAATTCAAGCCAAACCGTTGCAACTCTGCCATTAATCATTATGTTAAGCCCACCTAACGACTCTATACATGATTTTATTGGCCTGATTGAGTTTCGATTTCTGGAGCTCACAAGCCAACGGAGAGTTGCTAGACTAGCCCTGGCAGCAAATGTAAATGCGAGTCTAGATTTCTAGGCTAGTACCCGCCAAAAAAACTTGGAAATGGGCAAGCTTATTAACTCGATCGCGTGCTCCTTCCTAAACCATCTTCTGCAATTATAGCTCCTTCTGTTGGTTTCAAGTGCAACAATTTCTCAAATAGTTTAATACGGGTGTGTGTATTATTACATTAGGAGGTTATTACATTATCAGGTTTCTTTTTTCCAGAACTTAATAATGTCATATATCCTAATATTATAATAACTTTGGCCAATGCTGTAGTAACAGGCCACCATTTTTTATTGGGGGCCCAGTGGTGAAATTGTGTAGGCGACCATTGTTTTGCTGTCCTTCATAGTATATATCGCGCGTTACTTCCCCCGCCATAGTCGCTCCAAGACATGTAGCCTCAAGCTGTAAATGTCCTGCTCTCCATATCTCTGAAATTTGCTAACATACACTCATATTGACCGACACTAGACTCACGCACTGTGGAATCCTGACCAATTCCTCCTTCACTCTTTGCACCACCTGCAGCCTCACTCTCTCCTGGGCACTGAGCTAAGCTTCAAGGTTATCAATTAGGCTTGACTGCTCCCTCTCCCTCCTGACCAATTCCTCCCTCAGCAAGAGGTGATATGCTTCCCTGAGTGTCCTCAACCTCCTCACTCTCTCCTGCACGGCTTTCTCCCTCTCCTCCTGCTCTCTCCACTCTGCGGCCTGTCTCTCCTGTGCCTCTGTCATCTGGAGCAGCTCCTCCAACCTCCTGTCGCTCTCCTCCAGCTTCCCTCCTCCAAGTCCATCAGGAGGTAGTCCAAATGCCCAGCCTCCGTCCTCCCTCCCTCCGTCATCTCCAAGCTCTTCATATCCACTCTGGATTACTCCGATATGGTTCGTATCTAACACAATTGTGTTGAAGAGATACATTGGGTGAGAATGCCTTTGTGGTTTTCTATATAGGCTATATGGTTTTCAAGACAGTCTAGCCTACCCATATCTGGGAAAGTATGATGTGATCATGTTTGCATATATCTTAGGTCAGCCTTTATATTAGGGAAAAATACTTTGTGCTGCATCCATGACACCTAAAGCATGCTGGTAGAAATATCTATTCAAAAGCACAGTTGATCTGTGCATGTCATGACCAACTTTTGTGGAAAGCAAGTTCATTATTTTGGGCTGCTATTAGAATATATTAGAATTTCAGCCCAAAGTTAGATAACATGTAGAATCTGACTGCAATTACAAAAAAATGAGTTATGGAATGGGTTGACATGGCCCCTTAAGATCAACATACAAAAAAAAGGTGGTCCGCTTCGTTGCGCGGCGGTCATAATTATAGAGAAGAGTCAGACATTCCCCTTTGTTGCTGTGGCCATTTATGATCCAATCAGCAACATATCAGAAATACAGAAATACACTCACACAGTACCACACACACACACACACACACACACACACACACACACACACACACACACACACACCCAAACCCCCACACACACACACACACACACACACACTCACACAGTAGCACACACACACGCACAGCGGTCCCCCTCTCACACCCAGACACATAAACACACATACACACACACACGCACACCCGATTACCCCCACGTACACACTCACAAGCAAATAGACGCACACACACACACAAACGCACAAATACACAAAAACAAACACACACTATGCACACACTCATTTACATATGCAAAAGTTGCAAGAGTAGGAGCTGGAGTAGGAGATGGAGACAAATTGACATGTGTGATTTATTTTTGCGGAGAGAATGTGCAGCACTGAGTGGTGGACATATTTTAGTGATCACATAGCGGTACCTCTAGTTATTATGTGAAAGTAACATACTCACTTTTACTATTTATTCTATTTATTTGACTTAAACCGTAGTGCCGTGAGTAACATTGCTGCAGATGGCTTGGATGTGTTTGGGTTGTTTACTAATGTGTTGTAATATGTCTGTGCTGCCTGTCACACAAATTGCTTCTTGAGGATGTTAAAGTTTTCTAAGTGGCAGGAATGATCAGTGCTGGCGTGTTGGGGCCTGCCGATCTGTGAGTGTCCAGCCATCTCATTTGAAAACAGGAATGCAAGCATTGTTCTTTATTTGTTTCCTTTCGGAGAAGAGAACATCTTGAATTGGGATAATAAATCTATCCCTGGTTTTAGGGAAGACCCAGCCACGGAACAACATTTTATTGTTCACATTTTGGAGATCAGTCACTACAGTCCAATACAGGCCTTTGAATTTGCCTTTGTTCTGAACATAAAAACAGGAGCTTTCTGGAAGTCATTTGGTGAAATGCAAGTTTTCCTACCATGACTGACTGACTTGTGTTGAGGAATGACATGATTCCTCCTGCAGAAAGTTGGCTCTCCTGGGAAGTAAAAAAAAAAAAACAAGAATTTTAGTAAATGCATTTCGCCACTAGAGGGCGACTCTTCATAGGGAATAGGAAAATATACAGAATCAATGAATAGTTTTGCACTCAACACTCAAAACTCAACAAAAACATTCCACTATCTCTTTGTCCCTACTGCATTGATACTAGTTTAAGTTAGTCAAAAAGCAGTAGTACTGCTCTATGTAATGCTAATCAAACAATGCAATGCCAGTCAAACTTTACAAAAACAGTGTTTGCCATAAAATTAATAAATTGGAGGCCTCTCCTCTCTTCCACAAAACCATTCTGGGTCCTCCCCCACCAACCCCCACAGCACAATCCATTCACAACAGACAGATTGTTTTTCCCTCATGGTGGAAAGTGCAGGTAAATGGAAGAACACTGGAAAAAATGACCTAAGAGTAGAGGGGGCTATGACAAAAAGGTATGACTATTTATTACTATAAATTAAGACCCATAAATAGAAAGAATGGACTCCTAAAAGCCTTTGGGATGATTTCTTAGACTCAGATGTGGTTTGCTTTTCCTCTTTGTACACTTAAAGTGTGAATGCACTGCCACCAGCCCCACCATTTGCTCTCTTCACTGTGAATCAGTCTGCATGGGAATTATTTATTTGTCCAAGAAAACACAATTGCACTGCTTGGTGTCAGCCTTTGTGAAACAATTTAAAGCAACAATGTTCTGCACAAAATTCTTGTGACAACCACAACAAAACAGCAAAATATATAGGCCTGTGCAGATGATGCATGGTCGTATAGTGGTAAAATAATGTGTCACTGTCAAAGTTATTTAAGTGTAGACAGTAACAGCAAAACTGAATTTTGCTTTGTAGGTTTCCATGTATAAAACACAAAAACACAACTTGGGGAAATTTTGTTCTTTTCTGGCACATCATTTCTGTCAGTGTTTACATATGATGTATCAGAAAATGAACTGTTGTGCCTTGGCTTAGCTTCACCCCATCTACACAGCGGTACGTCTTAAACTCAATCACTCGCTCCTCATTAGAGAGGAACTTTTTGTTCGTTGTCATCCAACATGGACGACAGATAATGAGCAGTGCTGAGGGCTCTGTATCCAGGAGGGGGGCATCTATTAGAAATGCACACAGCCCCATACGCTGTGTGTGAGTCCACAAGTCAGGGGGCTGTGTGCCTGGAAAAAAATTGTACTTCTCAGGATTCATTTATGCATATCCCTGTCACTCTGAGATTTCACTTTCCACTCTGTAGGGCAAAAAAAAAAGAAGAGGAAAAGAAATGTCTGCATAGCCATTCTCTGATTCACACTCCCTCTTTCTATTTGTATGGGATTGGGCTGCACTGATAGTGAACCTGATAAGGTAATGGTGAGAGTGCTGAGATAGCCCTGCTGACAGTAAACAGATTTCGGGAGCACTTGGCTCTCTAGATATTCTGAAAATAATCCTAACCACTTCCCATCTTGATTTTTTTTTTTAGCTCAAAGCAACAGACGGATATGGACTTATATTCATCAGTGTGAGGCTAGTTATCCATGATTTTAAAACAAACATGAGACACATAAACACACAAACACAGATGTTCATTTCGCAGATGAAACCATTACTCATGACCATTTTAAATGTGTAGCCTGGGTTAGACAAACATCTATTGTCTTAACAAAAGTTGAGTCTGAGTCACCTGACTGAGTCATCATTTCAATGGCTGTCAGTTAGGCTACTTAAAGTGTAAATGTTTATGAGCAGAGCTCAACTTGAGTTGGGATACCAGGAAATATTGTTCATATTTTTCATATTTGGTTCAAAGTTCCACCTACTGGGGTAGGATAATGATCATGATGTTGAGTCATGAGGTCATGTGCGGCTGAGTTTACCTTGGATGTTTCAAATGTCCGCCCAACTGGATGCGTTCTTTACGACCTCACACGCCAGTGTGATCAGCAGCGAAACAGAGGGAAGTCCTATATCTCTCCTGTCTGTGGGACTGCGTGACCTACAGCCGCCCATACCCAGACGGGAAGCTATTTCTCACAGCAAACTGAAGTTAGACAAGCAAAGTCTAACACACGGACCACCGAGAAAGATAATCAATGAGCACATGTTATACTGGGGAGATTTTGTATTTCCATAAATGGCAAATGGACTGCATTTATATAGCGATTTCCTACTCCTCTAAGCACTCAGAGTCCTTTACAGAGTAATGCCTCACATTCCCCCCCACACACATACACAGATGGCGGAGGCTGCCATGCAAGGCTCCATCGTGCACATAGGGAGCAGTGTGCGGTTCAGGGTCTTGCTCAAGGACACTTCAAAAGGGTCAGGAGGGGTCGGGCTCAAACCAGCAACTGCAACTCCCAGTCACTGGACAGCTCCTCTTAGCCACCACAGCCCACAACAATCTAAAATAAAGCAACAATTTTATCATACATGCCACAGTGTAAAGTTCTAAAACCACAGCTAGAATTAACAAACTTTTAAAGGAATCTCTGTCAAGATGAACATTTTCTCTTTTGGTGCACACACACAGGCACAAACACACACACACACACACACACACACACACACACACACACACACACACACACACACACACACACACACACACACACACATACATACATACACACAGAGGTTACATAACTCTGTCAGTGCTTCCTCATGGTGTCATGCGAGATTCATTCCACTGAGGTCCATGGTAACTATGGAGATGTTTACATCTGTGGGTGCTTTTCAGTGAGCACTATTTTCATTTAAATCATGGACACCCATTGCCGTTTGTGGCACAAAAAAATAAAACCGAGTGAGAGGGAGGGAAAAAAGACATCCACGTTTCTGCTGACGACAGCCAAAATAGTGACACTGATGAGAAATGCCAGAAGTAATGTATTCTATTAAGGACACAAGACTTAATGATGCAATTATACATACAGTATTTTCCCCACATCTGCTCCTAATGATTCCCATACATACGAGACTGCAGGAAGGAGTAGAACAACACGGAACAGCAACACAGGCCCCCAATGACATCAGATGGACTACCATTAGCAAGCACTCACACACATGGGCTTGTTACAAACCATGTTGCGTTTACACCATCTAAAAGCATATAGGAACACACACACATACAGAGGCAAAGGGCAGAAAAAAGAGAAGAGAAGAGGATAAACAACAATAAGTCAATATAAGGACAAAAGAGAAGCCTTTGAGATTTATTTCTTCAGTAATATCGTGATCATCAGCCCTATAAGTCATTTGTCAGGTCAAGGCCAAAAGTGGAATCCTGCTGTAGTGATGAACTGGAGGGAACACACACTGATTTAATGAAATTGCTGATCTGCCATTAATTCTCCCTGCATGTGCGTAGATTGAACTGTCCAAAGACATATACATGATTGGCATGTCACTCTATTCATTCTATATTCACTTTCATCTGAATATGGGGTTCCTAACATCCGAATCTGAGTTGCCTTGCCTTCATGTTATCTGACATGATTTGGATTCCTCCATCTGGTTGCTGGTCAGAATGGCTGCTGGGTTTTATTCTCAAGATGATTGAGATATGATGGACGGTGTTCACCACAGGCACGTGTCATCCTCCTGTAAATGTCTAAAAGTTTAATTGATCAAGTCAAAGAGAGAGAGAGAGAGAGAGAGATTGGCCAGTGCCAAAGAAAACTGCAGATGCTTTATCAGGCAACTTACCACCAGATCACTGCAAGTAATCCCATAACACTGTGAAACAATCCAGCCCAAGTCAATTTATACCATTTTGTGGGAGGAAAATGATCTATGAATAAAAGTTGATGATTGCTTCTTTCCTTTGATAAATATCTTGGAGCATTCATTTGTTACACATAAAAACCTAGCACCTACTTGACATTTTTAGGTCAGAATTAACTTCTTTTGGCAAACATAATTAAGCTTTGGAATGGAAAAATTTAGCAAGTTGAGGAGAAAGAGGTAAATTTCTCTCAGACTTCAGCACTGTTTTGAGTAATAAAGTCGGCGTTTCAGATTCAGATTCAGATTCCCTGGCTACAAATGTGCGTTGAACTTTTTTTTTGTTCTTTTTTTTAAACCCAGTTCACTTAAATTAAAGATTGTTCATACAGGTCAAAGTGTCTATCAGTGCCCTTGAAACATTGTGACAGGCCAAAGACTCAAGCAGACATCTGTAACATTACGATTATATAAAATCCATGCACAGGGAAACTACTACTGACAAGCTATATTGGCTGTAAAGCTGTATAAGCTGTAAGCTATAAGCTCTAAAGCTACAAGCCAAATTGTTTCAACTTTGTTTACGCCGCTGTTTTCGCTCTGGCAGTTTGACTTTGTGTTCTGGTGAGGACGTATCCATGGGAGACACAAGTACATAATTTTAACATCCATGAATCAGCTATACTCAGCAGAGCAGGACGTATTCAGTGTCACGTTTTTCTAGTTGCGATGCTTTACATTGATGATGCTAACCAATAAAATAAAAACACACATAGTTTCTCTTTTCTCACAGTAAAAAAATTGAGCTGTTGGAAAAAGATATAGGCCTATTTATTGCACATCGCTTGATGTCAGCAAATCTTAGTAAATGCAACCCAAGTCTTTTGCAACACATCACTACCTCCCAACGGTCCAATTAAAATTGTTTTAAAATTTATTACATTTGATAGTCCTGCAGACAGAGTATTCAAGATCCAACAACCTTGTTCCCATCATTTATACACAACACAACCACAATGGTTGAGTTTCCCCTCACATTCTCCACTGGTTATACAACATTTTGAACTGGGCTCTTAACCATCAGAGAGTTCTTAGTCTCCATAAAGGGTGGTGCTACCAGTCACCGGATATCAAAGCCTGGAGGGTGGGCAACCATCAACGGGCATCAGAGAGAAGGGCTTAGAGATCAAAATGTTTCTGAAAACTTAATTAGCATGTTTGATTATTGTTGAGTTGTTGAGTTGTGTTTGAGTTTGTCCCGAATCTGTTGTGGTTGAGAACCCTCACTGGAGTTACTGGGTTGTGGCCATGCAAGATCAGCTTAGATTCCGATGACTCCAAGTACAGCACTTTGACAATCAGGGCAACATGTGGTAAATGTTTGATGTCTGTGTCTAAGGATTTTAAAAATCAGGGAAAAGAAGGGCCTTTTCTGGACAGTTTTAAGATGTTACTGATGTGATGTGAGAGATTAACTTAACCCTTAAACTCAGGTGTGTCTCTTTCCCAAGCTTGGCCGAGGTGAATTGCAAATGAGAGCAGAGGCTGCAAGTTTTTTGAGTTGTGTCATTTGTTTGAGAGAATAGACCTCTTTGTGTCAACAGTGACTCCAACTTCCTTCATTAAATTTAATTTCCTTGTGCATAACGCCATCCCATTTGTTAAGATTATGAAATCCAGTTTGTTTGGCTAAGCTTAAACATGTCACCATTAAAGACAGTAAATGAAAACAACATGTTTGTTTAAGGGCAGCACATCTGGTGATTAGATTTATCATGTGACATCTGGTATGTCCCCAGCTTTTAAGCACATTCCTCTTGAAAGCTTAAACGTATCAAACATCCACGTCCAGTTGCATGTCCAGCAATCCTCATTCGATGCACTACCAGTACTCAAGAGCTCTCTTTACACAAACTGAAGTAACTAAAGCAACTCTGGCCTCTATCAATGTGATTTATTTTTGCCTACGGCTTTTGGCTGTGAGATGCCACAGATATACACCATTAAAATGTTGCAATATGATATTTTGCATCCCCACCTTAAATCCCATCTCTGCGACTCTTGGTTTTACAAATCAGAGTCGAAGACAAGTCCAGTGGTTCTGGACTGTTGTCTGAGAAAGCACTTAACAGATTTATTGTATTTGCATAATTACAATGAACCAGTCATCAGTTTATGTATTTGTCGCTTCTTCTCATGAAGGATGCCCAAATGTGGTCCATCTCATATGCCTGTTCCGCTAACAGCTAAAAACGATCAACCAAAGTAAACTCACTTATCTGCTATATCAACCAGCCATAGCCAGTAAAACCCATGTCATACCAGAGAGTTTGTTTGCTGCTGGAAGAAGTTACAGGAGTGACTCACATGTTTTTTTTTCGCCCCCAAAAGATCCAATTTAATTGGACTCCCCCACAGAGGACTTCATTATCTTAGAACATCTCCAACAAATGTAAGACAGGCACTGTGTGCAGGCCATTCAGTCATTACACTGTGGAATTTAGCCAAAGTGCTCCAAACAGCCAATTATCCCCATCAGCCATTATGACAGCACCAGCGTTAACATCTTAATGGCTGCAGACCACATCAGACGTAGCGTAGCATGGGGTTAAGTGCATGACCTCTCGCCAGGCAGCCATGGCCGCTTGTGAGTGTCGAAACTGCTTTCTGCACCTGCTTTGCGCACTCAGCCTCATGTGTCGCGGGTGCATTATGTCACCGGTGCAGCGTGTGTGCATCAGCCTACTAATGTCCTACTGTTGTTTCAGGTGTGTGCTGAACAACACGGACCTTCAGGTTTTCCCACTTAGTTGATTTGGCCTGGCTGCTTCACACTAACACTTCAGTATACATGGCACACACTGATACACTATTCAGAGACATGGTATAGACAGAAGGCCTATAGACACAGACATAACTGTGGAATTTCATTATTTGTGCTGGCACATCTTTTGGTGGCAGAATTTTTAAATCTGGTCAATTTGAATCTGATGTCAATTGTCAATTGTCAATTATTATACAATGTGTACACAAGACTCCATGCATGAACTCTGTATAGCAGTATAGCCTTGTACCAGGAAGGCCTACAGGCATCCTGAACTAACAGCCTGAGCCCCAAAGACAAAATGAAGTCATAAGCGACAACTTGACATTTCCACTGGCTTTTTTCCACACATCTATTCACAGGCTCACTATTGAAAGTGCCTCACAGGTCAGTTAGGAATTTAAAAGGTAACAGCACGGCATGCCACGTCTACGAACAGCAGTAACATTCTTTAAAGTCAGTGACGAGACTATCGCAGAGAAACAGTGAAATAATCTGGAATGTGTTTTGATGATAAGACTACAAACGGTCTCCGAGGGATGCACGTAATGTCATCCAGGCCTCTTGTGAACCCTCATGTGAGCCTTTTGCATATTTCTGTTAATATCACACAGATTTATGGAGGACAGAAACCAACAATATAGAGATGGGGTGGAATGGGGGCAGAATAAAAGCCTCACACGGCAATTTATCATCCTCAAAAACATTTGGACCTCATGGCTATATTTGGAACTGACCTACATTCTTTGCTTTCTGGGAGGAGAAATTATGTTGTGCTGGCAGCTGATCTCCGATCAGTCCTGTGTTCAGTCCTGTGTCCTTTTTTTGTGAGAGGTTGATGATAGGTCAGGCCTTCGAGCTTTCTGATGAGCGTGAGAGCGAAGTGCCAGAGAGTGTCTGCTTCCAGTTTCTCACCAGACGAGTCAAACCAAATATCACGGAAGACTCACATGCCACACATAAAAATCGAGAGTGGTGGAAATGCCAGTGGCAGCAGTCTTTTCATGCTGTTTTTTTATTTGTTTTATTTCATTTAATCTCCTTTTTTTCAAAACCAATCACAGACTCATTTATCTGGGCATGGCTTCTGTCTTTGGACAGACCTCAGACGCGGCATCAACAAAAGCCCTGTATCCATGCAGACTGATTTTGGATACAGTCGTGCTTTCGGGGGAGAGAGAGAGAGCTGAACAAGCCGGGAGGCCCACTAACTTCATCTGAGTCATCCCTTTGGTGGGGACCCTGTCTGAAGGCAGGCCTTAATGGGCATGTTACTCTCTTGTTGATCATTTGAATTCTGTCACGGACACACATATGCGATTCATCCACATCGCTGGCATGGTTCATTGTCAGTCATTCTGAAACAATGTCAGTGAGCACTCAGAATTTGACAGTTCAGATCAATGCTTTATTTATGTGAAGAGAAAACATCCCCAAATGTTAGGACACACAGGTGAAGGATGAATGTAAGGGTAGTGATTTAGGAAGAATCATCAGAAAGACACTTTTGGTCTACACAAATGTATCTTTTCTCTTCATTGCTCTTCTTTAACTGTCATATTATAACCTCAAGAGAAACAGTTATAGTATTAGATTCCAGTAAATAGGAAGAACTTTCAATATTTGCATGTCTCTTTGATTATGTATAATCCTTCCGATTGATACAGAACATTTTTGTAAATGATTTGTAGAGCGGGTTAAGGGGTTTGAACTGGGATCAGACATTTAGCTGTGTTTATTGTGTCCAGTGTTATTGAGGTTCCCTTGGCAACTCTGGTTTACATTTTCTTTTGCTGACTGGCTCACATTGGACTTATTAGTAGCTATTGGTCAATACTACCCTACTCAATTCAATTCCCCAAAGCATTTAGAGAGAGATACACTGGCTTCGATGTGTAAAAAAGAGCACAGCAAGTTTAATACACAACCTTATAGCAGAATCTTTCTGTTATGGGAAAATGTACCTGACAATCCATAACCATTATTTCCAGTAATTCTGTATCCATGTGTGGATCATGGAGAGGAGGTAAGCACACATGCCGTTCTCACTAGCTATCCAGTTTTTCACTCTCCACTTTTCTTTTCCAGGGCTGAAAACCCACAAAAACATAAGAGCAGCTCATACAAAATAAATCAGTTAGCTAGGATTCACAAGGTTGTATAACTTTGTCAAACATATTGTGAGTGCAAGGCATTGTAAGTAAGTAAAATGAATTTGTATAGCACATTTCCTTCCAAAGTGCTTCACAGTAAAAAAAAAAAAGACAAACATAGTTTAAAAGATGTAAGAAGATATACATAAAAAGAAGATTGAAAAGATTGCTTCTGTGTGTTCAAGTGAATACAGATCACACAATTATGCTTCATGAGTTACTGGTGTTGCGATTGTGGTTGTAGCATGAGGTAATTGTGCCTCTATTTGTGTCTAGTGTTAGCGTGAGTGGATGTTATTTTAGCCCCTCTCATGTTACTGTATCTGTCCACCATCATGGTGTGCGTCATGCCTGTGCAGAAAACCTGTTGTCTCTTTCTGAATCTGTGTGTTCCTGCAATCGCAGTGTGGTGTGGTGGGAGGGGATGGGATCTTGCCATTACAGAGATCTGTGTGTCCCAGTTTCTCTCAACTGGTTTGTCCTAGTACATTTGAGTGTTTATAAGGCAATTCTGTTGACTCTTTAGCACGCTAGTCCTAGATGCTAGTGGCGGTGCTGCCGATCAGTGCTGTGGCTTAGTATGAGTCCAGCGCTGGCAGGAAACCCAACGTGCTGCCGCTGCTGCTCTGAGCTGAAACGGCCCAATGGCCTGCACTCGCGCCATCAATAAGGTTCCACTTCCAGTGATTAAAGGTTGCTAAGAATATGAGTGGCCATGATGCGGAACCCTGACTGACTGAAGCCGGGGGACAGGTGGAGTCGGGCCAGTGGATCTGGCACCGGGAGCTTTTTGTGTGAGAGGAACAAGCTGGAAGCATTCTGTGTCAGGGACGACGTCAAGGGACATGAATTCTAGTATCAGAACCAGAACCCTTGGCAGATGGGAAAGGCATACTGGATTAGTGTTTAGTGTCTGTGTTTAGTGTCTTTGTGTGTGTGTGTGTGTGTGTGTGTGTGTGAGAGAGAGAGAGAGAGAGAGTGTGTGTGTCTGTGTATGTGTGTGTGTATGTGAGAGAGAGAGAGTTTCAGCTGGCTTCTGTGTCATATTGGCAATGCATCCAGAGGGAAGAACAAAGGACAGGCTACCATTGTTTTTGTATATTTGTTTCATTTGTGAAAACAACGACTATAGTGCAGTGGCCTTTGCATGAGCCCAAGGAACACCCTTTTAATTGAAGTGTATCTAATTCCTATTCTATGTACCTTCCCAGGAGTGCAGAAGGTGGTCCTGTGAAGAGGCTTTCCAAGAGGAAAAGAGAAAGGCCAAGTCTAAGGACTGGAAAAGGTCACCATGCCTACATAACATCCTGAATTTGAAAACAACATTGGGATTTGGGGTTGACTGCCTGATATGAACACGCAAAATAAACACGCACACACACACACCCACACACACTCATGTGAGGACTCCATACAACAAATATCTTATTCATTGGCATCATATTTTCCAGTCAAAGTCAACCATCACCTCAGATCCAGACGATTTTGCCAAATGCCAAAAGGGGGTAGTCTGTTAAAAGATAGAAACGGTACCTTATAGCCAGTTTAACAATATGCACAGTATTATGAAGTACCTGGCATGATGCTCGGCAAACATACCAGATGTTTTCTGGGTGAAAAAATGTATGTGCAGATGTTATCTCAAATCTGATTGGTTGAATGAAGGAGAGAACCCCTGCTGCCCAGCTGTCTTTAAGCCTTAATGACATATAGACATTTCAATGCATGTGTTTAATTAAGTGTTGTAGGATCTATACAACTGACATGCATTTTTTTTCTTTACATTTCTTTGAAAAAATTAAGCTTTTTGGTCTGCTTTTCCTTATGCTCAAACCCCTCAACGCATAGAGGTGGCGCCTATGTGTGCACATTTAACTGTAGTTTAGTCTTTTGGTTGATACAGCACTTGGAAAACATCAACGAAGATAGTGAGGTTTCAGTAATATAAATTCATCAGGAGTACAGCCTCCGCAGATTCAACAACATGTCTTAAAGACAAATCACGTTCAGAACTGTTGGAAGAGGTTAAGTGAATGAGTTCAACAAAGAGAGGAGAGAGGCAGTCGGAAGGAAGGAATGAGGGGGAATGAGACAGGGAGAATAGACAGACAGATGGGCCAGCATAGCAGAGCAAGGAGATGAGAGTGGAGGACCAATGGAGAGGGAGGTAGTGGTGGGACTCCCAGCTTGCGACGAGGAGGAGGCATTTCACACTCCCCTGGCTGCTGGGTGAACCTCACACCAGGCGGCGAGATGCTTTCAAGCTGGTGTTTGGATAAGATGTCGAGGCTCATCCCACGAGTAGAGCTCTCCCCAGCCCTGCCGGCAGCCTGTCTGTCTGTCTGTCTCGTCCTCCCTCTGTTTGGGAGAGAGGAGTGCGGGCCCAGGGTCCATGGCCAACCCTCAAGTTCTCCAATGCCGCGTGATGTTGACATCATCTTTATCTAGCCTGCGTACCGCTTCCAACTGCCTCAGATGAGTAATGTGGAGCGACTTGTCGTTTCTCCTCAATTGCTTTCCGGCATTTTGTTCCGGATTTTGTTTGATATTGCGGCTTATCCGCACAAACGGTTGCTAAGGTTCTTTGACAAATATCAGACTTTAAAAAAAAAATAAAAAAAAATACATTCTCCATGCTGAAAGGCCTGTGCAGATGTGTGTGCTTGCAAGTGCTCGCGTGTGTATGTAAATAGCCCCAAATGAGGACCAGCTGTTAAAATACGGCCCAAACCACAATTCAACTTGTGTTGACTTCAGGTATATATCTCTTAACCACCAACATATGTACATTTCATATTCTTTAAGGGGGATCTGGTTTGACACAGTCTCTCCACATGTAAAGTGCCTGACGACTGGTCCACATCAGATGCCTCCGTGTCGTTTCTGCCGAGGCCTCCGTCTACAGGGGCCTGGCACGCAATCTGGGCAGGAAGCCAGCAGAGTGGAGAGGAGATACCCCACACGGGAGACCCCCAATACCGCAGCTTTCGCTGAGTGACCACTTGCTGCGGCCACTGCAAAAGCCCACACTTCAGCATCCTCCTCTCTCTGCTCCTTACCACAGGACTCCTGCTGCTCCTTGTGAGTCGTTAACGTTAAAATGTCAGCCCTGGTGGTTTCCGTCCCCAGAGATAGAATGCATGGGATAATGTGTGTGTGTGTGTGTGTGTGTGTGTGGGGGGGGGTGTTGGTTGGGATTGGGGGTTGGTTGGGGTAGATGACTGGAAGCTTGCTTTGCACGCGACGGCCCTCAGCCCACAAATGCCTCCCAGGCTCCCTGGTGGCCGCAGCCTCTGCATGTCCCCTGTGGGTGTCTGCTGTGGTTTCATTCCGAGTGCCACCCTCCTGGCTTGGGGTGGGGGAGATGCCTGCCATTCCTGCTTGTCATTGCTCTTCTTGGGCCTGCTTCTGATTTGCCCTTAACCTCTTAATGCTCAGAGTGCATTTCCATTCATGCTAGATAATAGATACTACTATACAAGATGACTTACCAGTGTATTAAAACTATCCATTCAAGTGCAGGGGTTAGTACAGGAAGTAGTGCAGTGTGAAAAGTTCTTGAAGTTAGAGAATGTAGCATCCACAAATTTAGCTTTGTTAATGACGGTAGATATATTTAGATTGTTTGTTCATTAACCAGGACGGTATAAGATTAACTTCAAAAAAGCACCATTTGACCTTTGACCCTAAGCGTTGTGCTCCACAGCTTTTGCATTAGCTGATGGAGATTGGTGTGAGCATGGTGTAACAAGAAGTATAACAAGAACTTAGGCCAAACTGTTCATCCATGGTGCCCAAAACCACCAAGCTTTTATGTCACTGCTGTCCCACAATTTACTGTGGCACTTTAGCGTCTTTTGATTGCTAGCATGTCACAGGGGCTTTATTCTTTGAATGAGGACGGGGATGCAGCAGGGGACTGAAGGAATGACTCATCTGTTTTCCTCCCATTGATGCGAAGCGAAGGACCAGACAGGCCATCTGAATCCCATCACCAGCGGCCCATGATGGAAACGATTTGCCATCTCAAATCCACGTTCACTTCCTCATCGTTTGGTTTGTGTATGGCAATGTTGTTTTTAATCAGTGTGACAGCTGACACTAATTTGTCTCCGCGTATGTGTGTGTGTGTGTGTGTTTGTGTGTGCTTGTGCTTTGATATGTAGGCACATGAGTGTGTTTGCATTTGTGTGTAACAATTTTCTAACCACAGTTCAATAAGCTATTGGTGATAGCTGCATCAACTTGGGACCAATTACTGGGGTCAAGTGGGGGTGTTAAAGGAAAATTCCGGTATTTAGCACTTTGAGTCCCTTTTCTGGTTTGTTTTGTATTAACTAAAGTGGTGGACACCGAAATTTTGACGATTGGTCCTGTCTCGACTTTTCTGACTCGTTTTGAATCGCCTTTGACTAGTCAGAGTGGCTGCCTACAGGCATGCTCAAACATGTCCTAAAACAATCCTTAACATTTGTTTTCAAAACTGTGCAACTCCCCGAGTGGTTAGTAGTGTTCGTTAATGTTCCAAAACAAGTAGCGTAGCGAAATACAGTTTCTGTCGTGTTTTATTTGCCATTTTGTAAAATACCATTGATTTCTGTTGGAAGACTCATTGCACGTTGATAATTACTGCGCTACCGTCTATGCTTCAGGCTCAAATATTGAGCGGAAGTTTATATGCGGTTGTGAGGTGTCTGAAAAAATAGTTCCACAATAGCAAATAAGACGGCTGGAAATCATACATTGCGCCGATATATTTGATTTTAATAATCAACGAATACCACTAACCACTCGGTGAGTTGCACAATTTTGAAAACAAACGTTAAGGGTTGTTTTAGGAAATGTTTGAGCATGCCTGTAGGCAGCCACTCTGACTAGTCAGAGGCGATTCAAAACGTGTCAGGAAAGTAGAGACAGGACCAATCGTCAAAATTTCGGTGTCCACCACTCTAGTTCATCCAAAACAAACCAGAAAAGGGACTCAAAGTGCTAAATACCAGAATTTTCCTTTAAGCTCTCTCAGAATAGCAGGTTCCATTGTAATGACTAACATGACAGAGAAAATGGTGTATGAAAAATTTATTTATGACAAAAAATACTTTCAAATGTGACAACTGCATACTTTCTTACACACATTTAGGTGGGAAAGGTGAATCTAACAATCAAGTTCAAAAACGGCTTTTATATCTGTGCATTATACAAAAGTACCACAAAAACAATATGCTTGCTAATCATTACACAAACAACACAACAAAAAACTTGTAGAAAATACATATCAGATTCTACGCTTGACACAAATAAACCGAAATGCCCAACTGCATTTGATTTCTGGGTGAAACTTATTTATATTGCTTATATTTTCTTTTTATTTTGCTTGACACATCAATAAACAATGTATGCTTGACAACTTTGGCTTCGTGTTTGCAGAAACAATGGAATAGGTCTGTATTTTTCTGTTGCACGACAATAGTGAAATTTGTCAGTGTAAACAAATAAATAATTATTTACAACCTCTAGGGAAAATAAAAGCAAACCAAGAAACAAGACATAACCCCATTCAAAGGCAGGAGTCACATAAATAATTTACAAAAAGAAATTATAATACAATCTAAATATAAACATCTTTCCCCCAAAAGGTACCTACAACGCTCGAAAGTCTATGAAAAGATCCCTCTTAAAATATAGGGATGTATTAAGACCTTTAAAGAACTAAGTCAAATTGAAGTGGAAAAAAACTGAACCTCAACTGGCAAAAATGCATTGAGGATGCCAAAAAATACCATAGCCACAATTCAAAACAAATATCAAAATTGTGCAAGTTTTGCAATTTGGCTTTTGCTAAATCCTGAAGTCTGGTAAGTTGATGGCTGCTATTCTAAACTTAAGCAGCTCTGTGTCATTGGATGGAAAACGTTCTGACCGAACATAACGTCATCATCAACATAGCATCATCATGGCACCATACTCAGAGCTCTCCTATCCTTGGCAAAGAAAGTAGATGGTATTAAAAAAAATAAAACAATAACTCAAACATTTACGCAAAGGCCTGGTATACGTACTGTTATGCATGTGTACAAAATAGTGATACAATGCACTAAAGTGGTTCTTTGAATATGATGTTAATGTCAGATGGTATTTGTCTTCACGTCACAGGCCTTAGATGTTCAACAGCACACACCAAAAGCTCTCAGGTAGAGATTCATCATGATGCTCGATGCTCAATAGATACAGACTCTGAAGATACACATTGAAGTTCAGCCTGGTTGGTGGATAGTGACAAGGTGATGGTCCTTTGTAGTTTCCATGTTGATTCAGTTATCTGTGGAACAGAAGGAGAACAAAAAGCACCAATTAATGATCTGGACCAATCACTTTACTGGGACAGGGAAACCCATACACGGACAGCAAGACATTGTGCACTGTGCTCGACATGACAGACTGCAGGCAGTGATCGCATTATGGCATTCACACTGTCACCCAACATTGTTAGTGACGTGGGTGGCGTTTTCACCAAACAAAGACATCATTCAGACCACGTGGTGATGAGGCATGGTGACACACAAAAACCAAGCGTGAGTTATGGGTGGGTTATGGTTCAGCAGAACACATTCAAAACCCTTTGTGTTTTTTACCTGAAGAACACTGAGGGCAAGTCTGGGTTATCTGCAATATGGGGAGAAGGTTTACATATTTACAATCATCCCATCATTTCCCCCCGCTGTCTTCTTCAACCCTGAGAAGCATTGGAATGGCATTGTGCAATGGAAAATGTACAACTAAAACTCACCTCGGCACTCATATTTCAGATCGGAGAAGAAGACCAGCTCTTGGGAGAAGACAAACAGACCTAACCGGCCGCCTGCAAATGTCCTGTCATAGACAGGTCCTGAGTCAGCCATGATCTGTTTGCCTTCATAAACCACCACCCTGGAAGGAAAAGGAGAATCATAATAAAGCAAAAAACTCATTTCAGTTGGGGGGGGGGTCAAGTATGAGTGATGTTTGATGGAGATCTACCTGATGAAGCCAGTCTTTGGTCTGTGGATGAGATGCCATCTGTAGGCGGTGTAGTCTTTCCAGCCAATGTTCTTTGGGTCGTGCCATAGCGTACGCACCTAAGGCAAGCAGAATGCAGAGATCTGAGCACACAGAACCTGCTAGCTGTGTTAAATAGAATTCACAACCTTTGCAATGAAGTCGCCCTTAATGCAAATAAATCATGTTTATGCTCTTTTTATGTTAAGATAATCAACATAGGAAGCATAAATATGTCAAACTGAAACACTTTCAAAATTGAGCTTGTGTAACCTCTTGACACATTATGTCATTATGTTATCTAATGATTCTTCTCACCTGTCCAGCTGTGTCTCCCGTGTGCCACAGGGCGTTTCTCAGGTGTTCGCCGGTGCCTGTGGTGGAGTTCACCACTTTGAGGGAGACTCCTGAGATGCCGAAAGCCTTGGAGGGCTTGTCCTCCCAGTAAGTCTGTGTGATCTGCTTCCACATGACCACGTAGAAGCGCCCGCTGGACTGGTAGCCAAACACGAACCCTGCGTAGTCGTCATCCCTGTCAGTGTTGACGTAGAACGTGCCGCTGAAGTCCACCGCGTTGAACTCATCAAAGCCTGAGAAAGGTGGAGATGTGATTTTTAATATCGAATTCAATTTGTTTTCCACCAGTCTGAGAAGTTTCCATGTGCAACCCAAATTACACCACAACACAACTTGACTCTGATGAAGACGTGGCGCCGTCGAAACGTTAGTCCTTATGTTGACACCTTAAATAATAAAAAATACTTAAATTTCACATCTTTGTCGCTCCGGTGAACTCTCTCTCTCTTACTGGATTCGGTCCTCTCCCGTCGATGCACTAGATGTGACCCGCAGTAGCGCGGAGGTACAATTGTTTCTACACCACAACATTGTTTAATCCAGAGCTCTGGATCAAACCTGCAGGTATTTCCACTTGGAAGCCCAGATCCTTAATAACTGGACCACCACCACCCCAGACCAAATGTGGAGAGGACTCACCGACAGCAATACCAGGGTCAGAATTGGCAGTTTGCACCAGTTCTTTGCCTTGGTGCCGCACCACCCAGTTGGGGTCAATTTGCGTGGTTCCTTTGGGATCCAGATGCACCATCTGGAACTTCCTGAAGTCTGTGCTGCTGATGCCGTCGTTCTCTGGACACGCGTCGAAGATGTCGGGGATGCTGTCATTGTCAAAGTCATCTTTGCATGCGTCACCTCTTCCATCTCCTGTTTGGGGACAAACCATTGCTGGTCAGACACAATAGATCCCATTTATGCATCACTGTACTCCACACAAGATCTCACATTCAAGGTCAAAATGTAAAAGTTAAGTTTTAGTCTTAAATTCAAGGTCAAACAGTTAAAGTTAAAGTTGACTGGTATTCAGCAGACACTTTTATCCATCTGACAGCAGGTGCATTGAATTGATTAAACTGATGATATGGAAACTTGAGGAATAAGTGAGAGTAAGTTATAAAGTCTCCACATTTACAAAAGTCAAAACCACAATACAGTACAAACCCCAAAGCATCCCTCCCATTCACCTAAATGTTTCTTTTGTCTCATTTGTTTGCCTGCCCTGTATGACTTTAGCTCCCATACCTCTCTATTTTCCTTCGAACAGAGTGATTTTTCTCATGCGCAGCACAAGGATAACTTTTTTTTCTTGAGACATATATAACCTACTGAGCGAAAATATTCCATTAAGCGACCCAAGTTTAATACTCAGTGCTGGCCAAGTGCAACAAGTAATCTCAGCCCTCTTTTCATGGCGTGACAACTTCCTCTGATACATGTAACAGTCTCAGAATGTGAGGTCTATTAAAAACAGACCTATGGCCGATGTGGAGAGAGTGAGGGGGGGCAAGACAAAGCAGGCGTCCGCTCAGAGAGGGCAGCCTGTAGTGGAGTTTGCTCAAAAGAGGAAGAAGTAGCGTTTCCCCTGTGCACTTTGTTATTGCGCAGGGGTACTGGCTTGATTCTATCAAATAAACACTTTGTGATGAGGTGTGAAAAGTGAAAAGTACAGGCGCATCTGGTCTGTGGGGTGCAGATGGGTGGAGGTAGGTGTGTGTGTGTGTGTGTGTGTGTGTGTCTGTGTGTGTGATGGTGCTGGTGGGTGGGGGGGGGGGTGTTGCAACCTGTTTCCATTTACGGGCCCAACCACAAAAACTTCAGGTAACCCTGGTGAAAACTGGAGTAATCATGACACACACACACACGTGCATATGGCCCTAGGAAATAAAGGCTTGTGGTGCAGGGGAAGGACCAGCTGTCGAGTTGTGAGCTCATGTTCATGACATCAGGAGACTGTGACTTTTTAGTCCTCAGTTTAACACTACTCTGACTGGTAGTGTGTGTGTGTGTGTGTGTCTGTGTGTGTGTGTGTGTGTGTGTGTGTGTGTGTGTGTGTGTGTGTGTGAGGGACTGTGTATGTGTTTGTGTTTTACCATCAGAATCCAGCTGGTCTTTGTTGGGTACCAGCCTGCAGTTGTCCTTTTCATCAGGAATGCCGTCGTTGTCGTCATCGAAGTCGCAGGCATCTCCTTTGCCATCCTTGTCGTGGTCAGCCTGGTTGGCGTTGGCTACATAGGGACAGTTGTCCAGGTTGTTCTGATGACCATCCTCATCAATGTCCTGGTTATTGTCACACGAATCTCCAACCAGATCATTATCTGTATCAATCTGTACCACAAAGACAAACTCTGGTTAACTATCTGCCACTAAGTGTGTTCAAAGCCAGTGCAATAGAACTAAACATGAAGAATTCATAAATCAGCCAAATATGTTCCAAAATTCCATTCAAACATTGTAGGGCACCATACAAATAATTATCTATTACAAACTAAAGGTTGATAGAGGATCTCCCCATGGCATTGATTGGACAGTAGGCCTGAGGTCAAAGGTCATTACTAGCACTAAAGAGTCTGAATGGGATTGTGTTAGAATGTCTCTACTCATGGACTGTGCCTCTTGTCTAATCAGACATCAGTAAATCATTTAAAAGGATCTACTTGTTGTATAGTTGTTATTGACAACTCAATCAATGATCTTTACTGGCACTGGTCAACCAATGGGATTCCAGTAATGTCTCTGACCTGGTCGGGGTTGTGCAGCAGGGGACAGTTGTCACACTGGTCTCCCACGCCGTCCATGTCTGTGTCTTTCTGGTCAGTGTTGTACACGTACGGGCAGTTGTCATGCTCATTGAGGATCTCTGCAGCACCGCACCAGAGAAAGAGAGGAAAACAGAGACGGAAACTGAATTGGGGTCACTGAGAGATGATGCTTGTCCATGCCTGTTGCGAGAGAGGCCCACACTTCTTCCCCTAGACAGCTCTATAAATCCAGGAGAGGGGCAGAGCAGTTCGGCTGTCAGGCCGACCATTAGCAGAGAGACAGATGGCTGATCTGCGCCACGTAATCAAATACAGCTCAGTCTCATCAGTAAACATGTCAGGCTGGCCTTTTATCATTTTGACTTAGTGTCCAATCAGTATAAACTGGGAAAGCCACACTGACAAACAACACTGGCAAACATGGAATGACTTGGCACTCAGGGAAGGGAAATACTCAGTGGTGGAATGACAGAATTTGCTACTGGTTCAATAAATCTTTCTGACCATGTCTGATAATAGACATAAAGTACACACTGTATAATAAATAAAACAACAACAACAACCACAATAACAACGCTGAATACCATCTCCATCGATGTCCACTGCACAGGCATCGCCCTCCCCGTTGTGGTCTGTGTCGATCTGTGCCGGGTTGTGTTCGTAGGGGCAGTTGTCGCAGCGGTCACCAACGTCGTCTTTGTCATGGTCAAACTGCCTGGGGTTGTACAGGAGGGGGCAGTTGTCCTGAGTGGGTAAAGAGAAGAAAAGGGTGGATTGAGACATGTTGTAATGCTGTCATGTTTGAAAGTATGGAAGACTTTTTATTTTCAATATAATGAAACTCTCTCCCTCTTTCTTGCTCACTCTCACTCTCAATGTGTGTGTGTGTGTGTGTGTGTGTGTGTGTGTGTGTGTGTGTGTGTGTGTGTTTAAGAAAACAGCATCCTCACTATCTCATCCAGGATTCCATCGTTGTCATCATCCTTGTCACAGGCGTCTCCCTGCCCATCTTTGTCAAAGTCCTCCTGTCCAGAGTTGGGCAGGTTGGGGCAGTTGTCCTGTGTAGATGGAAAAACCTTCTGTCAATCATCCTATTTATGTTGATACCTAGGCATGATACCTATTGATGATATGTGTTCATGTGTAAATGATGACAAAACTGCTGTTTCATGACCGTGCAAGTGTCATCTGTGTTGATATAGTAGCATAATGCACGTTTGACATTCACTTGCTGTCACTGTTATTAATGTTAGATGATAATCACATCAGCTGTCTGAGCAGTAGGCAAAACATCATTTATGATATGCTGTCATAGGCAGGGAAATGTTAGGACATGTCTGAACACATTTTGATCAGATTTGAGTATTTCACTGTACTAAGTCATGTTCAGGGCCTTCAGACAAAGCCAGCCTCAGAAGATCCCCTTTGGCACCTAGACTGAAGAGTACCAGAGATTTGCAGGCAAAGCATTCATTAGGACTTCATGTGAAAAGGAAGAGGGAGGTGTCCATACCTTCTTGCAGTGGTAGGTAGCGTTGGCACCGCACACAAGGTTCTGATTGGGCCATCCATCCAGGTCAGAGTCTTCGCCGCAGATGAAACCGTCGCCGGCGAAGCCGATCTTGCACTCGCACTTGTACATAGGGTTGCTGAAATGACTGAGGTAGATGCACTCCGAGTGCCTGTGGCAGCTGTGGGTTCTGTCTTTGCATGGGTTTTCCGGCTCACATACCTGAGAACACCAAACAAACATATAGAGAACCTTTAGCAGATGCCCAAGGAAAAGAACAGCACAGCTGATGCGGTTACTAATGTATATCTAAGGCTACGTTTATACGGTGACGATGAAAAGAGAAGACGCAGAAGTGGCGTCTCGTCTTCATTTTTTTTATTCGCGTTTAGACGAGCATTCTCAGGGGGAAATCTTTGTTTATATGAAGACACAAGAGTATGTGATATTCGATTGGATATGCATTCCAGACCGCTGGGTGGTGGAGTGATAGAACCCCGGTACGTCACGCGCAGACGTTCTAATTTGACAGTTTCGATGGTTTAGCCGTTTAGACGGAGACGCAACCCGGGTCGTCTTCAAAACTCTACACTTTGGAAGGAGTCTTCAGATTTTTGAGTCTTCAAGCCCCGATTGCGGGGTCGCCTTGTAAACGAAAGGCCCTTATGATAAAATATTTTGTCGTCTTCCTTCGCAATCGTTCTCGTATAAACGGCCCCTAAGTGAATAAATGTACTGTTCCTGGAGGACATGTCTTCAGTATGTGCCTCTCCAATCAAATACAGACCCATCATCTTTGGACTATGACATTCTGCTCTATTATTGGCTAGAAGTCACGGTTTCCGTGTTTTCTGTTGCAAAAGTAAAATGCAGATAAAGCGGTTAACACACACATTTATTCAGTTTTCCAATGAGATGCAGATCCATCTTCTTGGCACTATTATGGTTTGATCTGGTATCGATCTAAACACAGCGAGCTCTTAGTAATAGTTTCTGTGCTTTCTGTTTCTCCACATTTTGGAATGTTTGCACGCTGACGCAAGGGCATCAAGTAGCATTATCTGTGTCCACATCAGTGGCACTCCTCCATCTTCTGCGCACTCATTTCTGGACACAGCTCCCTTTAGGTCTACATCATGACCCCCTCGCAGTGAACTGCGCATACTTGTAGTGCTGCGAGAGCGGCCGAGTGTTGTTGGACCCCAGTTCTCCTCTCTCCGCGGAGTGTTTCCATTTCACCCTCTGAAAACCCACCAGCGAGCCGTTACCAAGGGTGCCTTTCATCTGCAGAGTGAGATCAGGGCACAGCGATGCCAGCTATGAGACAATCAAACAACCCCCCCCAGCCAGTCCCCAATCAATTTGGATCACCATGGTGTGGCACTGGATTAAAGTGCTGTGGGACCGTGGGTCAGGGATGAAGCCTTCCGTCCCTGCTTGATTATGCAACGTATGAGAGAAGGGAAGCGGTGAGTCAACTTTCCAGGAAAAACGGATGAAATTGGTTGTCAATGGATCAAGAAATAGAGACTGGAGAGGAAATGGGAGTAAATGCCAGGCCAATTTGGACGTCTCCACTCAAGCACACTTCAACAGCCCTACCAACAGGGGGATCAGAGGAAACTAGACTTGAAAACTTTCAGCTTGAAATACGGAGCAGTTCCAAAACATTTGGTGCAAGGTCCAGATATATGCTTACTCCTGGTTAAGAACACACATAATATCAACTCTCATGTCTTCTCAGTTAAATTCAGCATCTGAACGCTTCTGAAAGCTTCCATCACTAACAGACACACAGGGGATGAGAGGAGGGCAGACTGAAGTCAACAGACAGATGTTTGGCGTTAGCGGCCACCAAACTCTCTCTCTGCCTCTCGGCGTGCCACAAGCACGTGTCCACTGGCCTCTCACGTCTCTCGCCGTCTCACACACGCACCAGCAAGAATGAAAGACACTAAATACCCACAGCTGCTAATTTCACCGGGCATAAATATACAGCCCGTCACACACACACGACGCCCCAGGACATTGAAGAGCAGCAAACAGTCCCCTGCATTACATTAAATGCCTTTAAGGAAATCCTCTGCCATAAATTTCAGTTGACACGATACAGCTCAACCTCCCAAGTCAAAAAGTAATTTCCATAAGCCACCATGGCCACAGATGTATCTCTATTGCTAGATTTAGACGTCTAGAGCCCATTTGACTCTGCTTCTTCCAGGGTCTATGCGGCATGACTCTTTGCAACTGTTGTGTAAATAAATTGGAGCTTAGAGTGTGCTTAAAATTTATTTGGCAACTGCAGGGAGACAGGGAGAGTCTTTCTGCTACTGTGAGGAATTTTTGCATGTGCTGTTTATCATGAGCTTTTCCTCACTGA
This sequence comes from Alosa alosa, assembly GCF_017589495.1. Taxonomy (NCBI): domain Eukaryota; kingdom Metazoa; phylum Chordata; class Actinopteri; order Clupeiformes; family Clupeidae; genus Alosa; species Alosa alosa. The sequence goes on along the minus strand of NC_063206.1, from coordinate 16,840,942 downwards.
CCTGTTTGTTATTCTTGGCGGCCTCTATTCCCATACCAAAGGGTTGAGTACCCTTGTATCTGGGTGGACAGGGCAAGCAGTGGAATCCTGGGTTGGTGTTAATGCAACGCTGGCTTCCACCCACGCTGAAGCAAACATCAGCGACCATGTCACACTACAGAGGGAAAAAAAGGATTATTAGACTTCACTTCCAACATTCTTCTTTGGTTTACTGACCTGGGTGCAGCCCATCTCATACCTCATTTAGGTCTTCACAGTAGGTTCCATTGCCACGGAAGCCAACAGGGCAAGGGCCACACTCCCAAGAGCCATCCGGGGCGCTGTTGCAATCCACACCACCGAAGCATGGGTTGGAGAGACATCCATCTAAAACACACACACACACACACACACACACACACACACACACACATTAGAGATTTGATTCATTTATTTATTTCATTTATTTATTTAACCACACTCTATCAGATGTTGTAAATAATCCAGAACTCTTGGATCCGTCTGCTCACTTCAAACATGTTGATGCCCCTAAGCTGCCTCATCCCTCTGTGTTTCACCACACTTGCTGTTTGTTTATCAAGATTTATTTACCTTAATGGCCAAATTCAACACACTCCCTTCTGCTGTCCTTTAACACAACCGCAAACCATCAGTTTGTTACCCAAGAGATCTGACTTAACGTAAGGAATCCTACATAAGGTGATCCTACATAAGGTGAAAGCTAAAAATAGTTGTTCCTTGGTCACCTATCTTAGCTAAGTCAAGGAGTTAGCTATTTAGCTATGTATAACGTATCATAGCAACAATATGTACACAATCAATTTACAAAAAGTGTGTCAGTGTGATCAGCACCTACGGGAAGCTTGCATAAAGGATAATGATGATGTTGAATGTTGATGTTGATGATGATGAACACCTACCGATGGGGCAGTCTTGTTTGTTGCAGGCCTCGCTGTCCTTGAGCTCGCCCTGGCACCTCCTGCCTCCGTACTGGGGTCGGGGGCTGTTGCAGACACGTGTCCGGCCCCTGGTGCCACCGCCGCAGGTCGCCGAGCAGACTGCCCACGGAGACCATGGGCCCCAACCACCATCGACTGAAACACAACACACGCAGTTCTGGTAAGAGACTCTGGGGAAGGAGTTCTGCAAATCTTATGGTTCCACGTGTTATCTCCGACAAGGCACATTAAATTGGCTAAGCTTAACTTTATGGTATTGTAAACCTTTAGCAATTTAGATATTAGATTAGATTCACATATTAGATAAAGATAAAAATTAACAATCACATATTTATACTTCAAAATGTTTACTTCATTCATGACATTTTTAATTAAAAAGGGTGGTTGTTTGAAGTAAATAATTGAAATGCTAACAAAAAAAGGTATGCATGGACAGGTCTATGGTCAGTCCATGACCCACTCCTGCAGCAGTGTCCACTCACTGGGACAGGGCTTGGCTTCACAGCGCTGCGTCTCACGGCCGCTGCCCTCGCAGTCTTTGCCTCCCAGCTGTGGCACAGGGGCATTGCAGTGGCGGATGCGGGTAATCTGGCCTTCGCCGCAGGTGACGGAGCAGGATGACCACGGTGACCACAAGCTCCAGCCACCATCTTGACGCACTACATATGGCAAGAAACAAACACAAAGAAATCAAGGTGTGATTTTCAAATGCTTGTAGAGGCTTGTGCCTACATACTTGCAGATGTCTAAAGTCTGCCAATCATCAAGACAGAGAAAGATCTGTGAGATTCACACATCTGTCATTCACACAGGCACACATGGCATGTTTGTTCTACACAACTAAATGGCTTTATGGATGTGAAAAACAAAATGTCATTTAGAACGCTAAATAAACCCCCTTAATCCTCTTTGCGCAGACAGGAATTTGTAAACATAGAACTTTCTGGGCCCCTGCCTTTGCCAGAGTTTGGAAAGTCATGCTGCCTCGGTCCACCACAAACGAACAGGCCAGAAGGCATCAATCTGCTTTCTTTGGTGAAGCCAGACGCATGCATGAGTTACTGCACTTTAACGTGGCAGAGAGCGAATAAGTAACATTTTATCACAAGCACATTAATAATTTCCAACAGGCTTTGGGGGAAAAAAAACCTCCTCAAAGATAAAAAAAGAACAGGATAACCAGTACAGACTGAGGCCTCTTTCTCAGAGCTGACATGGGCACTGCATACCCCCATGGAGGCCTTGACCTTCACTTTCCTTTCTCTACTCTCCCCCCTACAAAAGCACAACTCGAGCACTTCAGTGTTCACGTAATACACGTAATTTAGAGGCTAACTGCTGTCAATTTTCCAGCTGCTCATATTATGATAGCCAGCAGTCATTACACTAATTACCAAGCAGTTCTCCTTTCGGCAGGCACACCTAGAAACACCAACACAAACACCCAGGCGCAGGACCATAGGGAAGCTGGAGTGCACCCCCCACCTCTCTACTCAAAGGTCTCCAAAATATAGGAGCATGCCTATTCAATTAGCAAAAATACAGGAAATGATCTATTCTTCAGCTTACAGTAAGACATTGGCCCTCAGCAACGCTAATGGCCCTTTAGCTAGTCTGTGGTTAACACTTGGAGGAGAATACACTGGAGCACATCTGTACTCTTTAAAGATATTTATTTGATACAGCCCAGAGAGATAGCACACACAACTCTTCTTTATTTGGGTTGGCGGACTGGCTGTTTTGGATTCTAGCTCAGCTGCCCTTGGTTATACCCCATGTTGTGCAAGTAATGAAATGAGTAGCCTTAGTTGGCTGTATAACTGCTAATGGTAAGGTCTTCGATCCTGGCAAAAGGTTGTCGATATTTGAGTTCAACAGCCAATCAAATGCACCCCTCCCTTCCTTGCGCATGACACAACACTGTTGATTGGCTGGTGCATATGCCACTTTGTTTCCCATTTACAGAGACATTTCAAGCAAACACATTGAACAAACAGCTCAAGGCACATCAGATGAGTGTGGAGAATGTGTCATGGATTATAGCCAAGTGGTGCCCCCTCGGGCTGGTCAGTGCCTGGCGATGTGGTGGAGTCCCCTTACCCCCCACCCCCCCACTCACCGCGACTGTCACACTTGGCCAGCTGGCACTTGCGGGTCTGGATGGAGGGCCCGGTGCAGGGGTTGCTGGTGGCGTCGCACGAGCGCCCTCTCTGCTGTGTGCCCGTGCCACAGGTCACTGTACACTCTGTCCACTCCGACCAGGGAGACCAGCCATCCTCACTGTCATTTGCTGCTCAAAGAGAGAGAAGAAGAGATACAAGATAGGGAGAGAAAGAGAGAGAGAGAGAGAGAGAGAGAGAGAGAGACATAGGGTGAGAGAAAGACATTAAAATTGAAGCAAGAGATAAAGAAAGACATTAAAAATCAAGTGACTTCAATCCTTCCAAACAACCTTGCATCACCACTTCATGTTGCAACAATATCTGCTCGCACCACTCCTCCCATTCCGATAGGCTGTTAGAATGCTTGAGGAAACGGAGAATTAGGGAGGGAACGGACACTGGCTAACATGTTTTGGTGCACTGGGCTCCGCGATGACATCATCTTTCTGAGCCCGCAGTGACCACTTCATAGGGTGGAAGCTTTTGGTTTTGGTGGTTAATTCGGCGTAATAAAATATGTGGTCGGCCTTTAAACGCAAACTGGGCTTCGGAACAATACCAAACGCTTTCTTATTAAAACCTAATAAATCTTGAGTTATTCCATTTGTGTGCAGTTTGGGTATGTGCTGGGGTTTTTGTGACTGTGTGTGAGCAAGTGTGTGTGTGTGTGTGTGTGTGTGTGTGTGTGTACAAGAGAGAAAGAGAGAGAGATTGAATGACTGAGAGTGAGTCAATAAGTGAATAAGTGTTTGTGTGTACGTGTGCCTTCATGTCTGTATTTGTGGTCTCACACAACAAAGGAAGCCACTCACGCAAACACACAGGACAGCACTCTCCATCCAGGAAGGTCGGGCTGGCGCAAGCCACAGCTGGACACGTGATCTGGTGACACACAATCTTGGACTCCTGTCCGAGGAGATGACCCAGCCAAAGAGAAAACAGTGGTTAAGACACCTCCTTGCCAGGCCAGGATGCAAGCCTCCCTCCCACCTCACATCCTTCCCCCCATGCTAATGTCATCTGTTTGCTTGGCCACACCTGGCAGGTACACTTGGTGCAGCTGTCCACGACCCAGTCCTCTTTATCCTCGAACAGGCGGCCGTCCTGCCAGCACATGTGCTTCTCCTTGGAGTTCTTCATTTTGCCCAGCACCTCCTTCATGGCTGTGTTTTCCACCGTCTGGAAGACAGACAGACCCACACACGCACACGCACACACACACACACACACACACACACACACACACACACACACACACACACACACACACACACACACACACACACACACAGGCAAACACAGAGACAGGCATGTCATACAAAGCCAAATAAATGTGTTGTTAAAATCCTGCTGAGAAAGAAAGAACATGAGCTTTCAAACCCCAAACCATCCATTGCTCTCCCTTCACAGAACACAGGTCCAAACAACATGACTGAGGCTTTGGACCGGCCGCACACACACACAGTGTTGCACAGAAAGCTGCAAGGCTTGCAAAAAATCCCTCGGCCCACTCGAAATGTGCCAAGTAGAGTGAGATTTTGGGCATGAGCACTGATGGCTTTGTGCAATATTCTGCACTTTTTCACCTTTGGCCAGGATGGGGGAGATAAAGAGTTCTTCTGGAGCTTCAACAGACTTGGACACTGCCAAATTGTTATTAATGTGTGTCTGTGAAAGTATGTGTGTGTCTGTGAGAGTGTGTGTGTGTGTGTGTGTGTGTGTGTGTGTGTGTGTGTGTGTGTGTGTGTGTGTGTGTGTGTGTGTGAGAGAGAGAGTTGTGTGTGTGTGTGTGTGTGGGTGGGTGTGTAAAATACAAAAAAAAAGAGTGAGAAAGATTGTGTGTGAGGCCATGAGCCAAAGGGTGGGGGTGGTTGGATGGTGGCGGCTGTACAGTAAAAGTGTGCCTCTACACAGATGTCCCCATGGCTCATGGTCAGGGCAATATGGGTGTATAAGAAAGAGCAAGGACATGCTTGCGTGTGTGCGTGTGTGTGAGAGAGAGAGAAGGAGAGAGTGAGGGAGAGATGATGAGAGAGTGAGGGAGAGAGAGAAAGAGAGAATGAGAAAGAGTGAAGCAAGGATAAGAGCAAAAGAAAGAGAAAGTATACAGATGTGAGAGTTAGTGTTTGAGAGAGAGAGGGAGAGATTGGCAATGAGAGAGAAAGTAAGAAAGTATGTACAGTGCTTGAGTTGAGATCATTAGTGTGTGTATGTGTGTGTGTGTGTGTGTGTGTGCGTGTGTGTGTGCGCGAGTTCTCTCTGACTGACTGCATGTTCCACCACTCGTGCTGGAAGAGCCTCGGGGACCCGGCTTGCTCAGCAACCCCCCCCTCTTTCTCACTCTCTCCCAGGGCTTGTTCCCAGCCTCCCTCCCTCCCTCCCTCAGCGCAGAGCGAAGCAGCTCGCCTCAGCGGATCAGAGGTCTCCCAGAGGAAACAGAGCCGCACGAGGGGCCAAACATTGCACTACTCCCCTTCCCATCCTCCCTGATAAAACAGTCCATAAAACTGCTCACAGCTCTCTCTCTCTCTCTCTCTCTCTCTCTCTCTCTCTCTCTCTCTCTCTTTCTTTCTCTCCCTTCCATTCTCTCTCTCTCTGTTTCAGGCAGGGGCCAACGCCACCACCGCTGCTGGACGCTCAGGGGAGCCCATGGCTGGAAGCTCCAGCCCCCGCTGGGCCAGGTCAGGAGTTTACAGTGTCATTCCTGGGGCTTTGGGAGACATGGCGGCTGGCCTTGTACGGTGATATGTGTCAGCCTGCTAGGTCAAGTCAGGGTCCTGGGTTCTGCTCTGGTGCTGATGGCTTTGCTTAGTGGGAACTAGAACTGAACCATTCGAGGAAAACATCTATTTGCGATTTTGACAATCTGACAGATGTTGTGACTGCGACTTGATTTGCAATGATGAAAGAAAGAGGCATAAAACCTCTGTAATTCCCCTGTTGAGTATTCTGGAGGCATACTCTTTTTGTGCTACCTTTTTATTCACCCTGTAATCCCACCATCAATCAACCACATGTGACAAACAGTACCACTGTAGGGTGTGAATACATATTTTTCATCCTTTCTCACTATGGCTGGATCGTTAGAGTGAGTTATTTTGCTTTCTTTCAGCGCTCAAGTATCGTGTCACTGGTGTAATATGCTTAGTGGAGACACACACAGAATGTGTTGGAGGAGTGACAACTATGACTTCCAAACCTGGGAATATAATTCTGGGGACAGTGGGGGGCAGAGGCAGAATGTGTCAGGGAGGAGCGGGACACTTACGACTTTCTGCAGGCCATCTATGAGGTTGCCCACGATGATGCGGAGGCCCTTGAGCTCCTGGAACAGTGTGCTGAGCTCCTCGCACGAGCGCTCGCACAGGTCCGAGCTCAGCTTCTCCGTCTTCTGCCCGATGAAGTTGGTGGTGATGACAGGACTCACGTCCACGATCTCGGCACTCCCCGTCACAGTGTTCGCCTCGACTGTGAAGAGACAGAGAGAGAGAAAGAGAGAGAGAGAGAGAAAGAGAGAGAGAGAGAGAGAGAGAGAGAAAGGGGACATGAAACCGGGGAAAGAGAGGGGGAAACGTAAGACATGAGGAAGAGAAATAGAGCAAAAGAGCGAGAGAAAAAAAAACAGAAAGAGGGGAATAAAAAACTGAATAAAGAGGCTGAATGAAGTTATTGGATACTCGCTGTATCGACAGCCAGCCATGCTTCAACGTCTACTGTACTGGGCTCAGCTGAAGCCAAGATGGCTTGAGTCAGCGGAGGACAGCAGAAGCACACAAAGGAAACACACACAAATCTGTCTCCGATGGAAAAACCACACTGACACCATAAATGTCAGATGGCTGTAGCCATTCAGAGTGAATCTCAAAAGCATGGAGGAAGCCAGGCTGATTTTTTGCTGCGGTTCTTGTGAACTTCACATCGGGCCAAAGTTGAAGCGACACCCCACACCACCACCACCACCACCCCTCACCCCTCAAAGTCCTTGCTGAGATGTGCTGAGTTGAGCAGCTGACACACAAAGTTTATCAGTTAAGCAGTTGTCTGGGAGGCTCTGAGGAGCATGTCTATGGAATGCGCCCATCACTATGCAGACTAGTCCCTGGGTCTAAGACTTCATCCCCTGATTTATGCACCCTAGGCCTTTAAGTCAAAATTAATACCAGCACATCACATCTGTCTGTGAAATCTGATGCCTTTTATCTTCACAACTGAATCCAAACACCAGAGTCTCATTATAACAATAATGGCTAAATATCACTATGGAAATATGCAAACCATGCTTTCTCGGTTAGAAACCCTTGTGTAGCAGTTTCTCACAAAACAAAATCCAATGGAATACTATGAGAAAAGCCATGAAAAGCCTTGAAAAAAGCCGTTACTACATCAAATAAATTTGCCGTTTGTAACATAATAATCCATAATAAATTCACAACATGATACATCATGATCTTCGGTATAATCTTAGCATGATCTTTTTACTGTCATTTGAAGATTGACATGGTGAATTATAGGCAGTGCTGGAATGTTGGATTCTCGGCCAAAAGGATCATTAGGTGTCTGCAATCTGCATTTATTTTGGGAGCATTTTCCTTTGGATAGATGAGAGACAAGGGACTCTAAATCAAGCCCTCCTGTTGGCCCAAGATTGCCTTAAGAAGCTCCAGTCCTCGACTCCTGAGGAGTCTGTTGGAATCATTAAAAACAGTTTTTCAATCAGTTTGAAAATGTGTGTGTGTGTGTGTGTGTGTGTGTGTGTGTGTGTGTGTGTGTCTATGTGTACATGTATGTATGTGTGTGTGTGTGTGGGGGGGCGTGTTTCCCTGTTTCAACTCTTTCTTTCTCTTTGTTTGTGACTCTCTCCCTTTTTTTTCTCTCTCTCTCTTTCTTTCTCTCTCTCTCTTAAACATGAATCATATCTTTATACGTATTTTATACTCATCCTCCTTCTCTTTGTAGCTATGAATGAGTAAATGCAAAGGGCTAAATGTAAGAAGGAAATGTAAAAAGACAGAGGAAAGTTGTAACATCGGGCAATGCCACTTCAACAGCCTTTCAACCAAAGGCAATGTTCACAAAAAGCCAACGTGGCATGTTTATTCTCTTCTTTATTACTATGACATTTATAAGTTTATTAGGGACTTTTGGGCTTGGGTTACAGCTAGCTGGTGCCAAAAGAGAACAACTAGCTCCCACAAGTGTCTAGACATTTCCCAGGCCTGGAAGCCACTGAGACAGTGGCAGCTCGCGATACTTGAGCGCTGAAAGAAAGCTAAATAACTCACTCTAACCATCCAGCCATAGAGAGAAAGGATGAAAGATATCTATTCACACCCTACAGTGGTACTGTTTGTTTTGTGTTGTCATGGTCCACAGGCGTCCTTGTGTGAGCGTGCAAGGGATCTGGATCCTTGGAGCGTGTGACCCCTGGCCAGGCTGTGGGGGGCGGCAGACCTGAGGAAATGGGATTTAGTGGGGGTATCTGGAACTCTACGATAGCCCCCCCACACACACACACTTCTCTCTCCCTCTCTGTGTGAGAGTGGCCCAAGGGACTGCAGGGCACAGCGCCCAGTGTGAACTAAATTGCTGTGCAGTGAGCTGCTATAGTGTATGAGCTCACACATGTGCATATGTTGTAATATAGGCATGTGTGTGTGCGTGCGTGCATAGATGTGTGTGTGTGTGTGTGTGTGTGTGTGTGTGTGAACGAGAGAGCTTGGTCTTATCCCCCTGTCCCTGTTCACATTCCACCACAGTTTGCAGTGCCTCTGTCTCAGTCTCCTGCCAATGCAAATACGGGTAAACATCTGTATCTCCTTTCTTTCGCGATGTGCATTGGCTGACTTCACCTCAGTGCTCTGCTACTGTGGTTTCCCATAAACCTAATGCAGTACTGTAAGAAATTTGCACACATTGAATGACTGAACGTGAAGATTTCTTGACCCACTTTCCTTTCATGTAAAAACGCATCCAGACATGCAGGGACATGGACGTTCCACCTCTCAATGAAGCTGACATACACAGGAAACTTTAATTGTAGATGAGCATAGTGATAGCAATAATGTCTCCAGATGTGTCCTTCAGGTGCAATTACTTTAGCTATTACTAGGAGTGAAGGCACATACAGCTGTCTTAGAGCATTTGAGAGGATGAAATACCTGGCTTTGTGATCTCACAGCCTTTGTTCCTCAGGACATCCTCCAAGGTGGTGTCAAAGATGAATTTCACATTCTGAAGCAATCCCTGCAAATAAGGCAAAGTTTAAAGAAATCAGATGGAGGGAACCACAATGGTTCTTGAAATGCTGGTTACATGAAGGACACATTCACAAATTACTAGTCCATTCTGTGGAAAATAACTGGGTGATAAAACCTCCAAAATTAGACAATGTAAGCTCTCATTAAAGCTTAATAGGTGTTTAAATGATCTCCAAACACTAATTGTAAGACATTCCCATAATTTTAATGTGTTTAGTGTTTCCCAGTGAATAGCTTTTAATGGCACACAATAGGAATAGGGAGTGGGGAAATTGAAGGGAAGGGGTTTCTAAATGCAAAAAAACAACCACTAAACGACCTCCCAAATAAAGGTTAGGCTCTACAAACACACTTGTATATCCTGGCTAAGACTTATGTGAGTTTCTTGGAAGCAGAGCGCTTACCCTGAAGTGATTTTCGCGGGTGGAACCTTTGGCCACATACATCCTGCTGCCCTCGGGCTGAAGATGCTCATAGAACGGATCATCCAGGATGAAACTATCGATAAGGGTACAGCCAACGTACAGGTGCGCATTCTCCCCGTGCACGTGCAGCGTGACGTTTTTCCACTGTGAATCTGACAAGTCCACGTCCTCAAACGATACAACATTCTGAGAGCCGTCCATCCAGTACACTAAGTCCAACGTGTTGGCACGACCGTTGGACACAATCTCGAACTGCCGGCGGCCGGTCGAACTCTCCAGTCCGACCAGCGTCCCCCTAGAGGCGCGGTCCTGGCGAATGGTGGCCGCGAATACGAAGCCTTCATTATTCTGGATTTGCTTCAATAGCTGCCGGAGGATCGGCGTGCTAACGGCGGGCAGCTGGTCGAAGCGGATGAAGCGGTATGCAGGGGAATCCCAGTCGTGACCCTTAAAGAGCTTTGCTCCAATAGTTCTGCGGTTGATGTGGCTGATGGCAAACAAGTCAAAGACGGACTCATCATCCAGCTCCCCATCTAAAGATGAGAGATTAAGTTAAAGTGTAAAGTATGAAGGGTTATGAACGCTAAAATAACACATTTCCAGATAAAATGTAGGCAAAGGCAAAAGCTTTTCATATTGAGCTGCAGGGAGGTGCATGGTATAGACAGACACATATTCAAAGTAATTTAACATAATATGTACTCTATAATCTTCTGTCATTGTCTGCATCTTTTCTATAATGTGAAACATGAATGAAATGTTGCTGTATCATTAAAGACAGGTGTAGTTAAGATAATGAGGCAATCACATTTGGTTGTGGTTTTACCTTGAGGTAGCGCTGGGGCGCAAATGAGTAGCACTGGCAGTAAGCACAGACCTCTAAGTATCATAACTCCTTGAAAGAACATCAGATATCAGTCATCAGGCATGGTAGCAAAACCAAGAAGCACCTCTGTGTTATTTCAAATTCGAATAGGTCAATTGAAATAGCAGTATTCATGAAATGTAGAAAAGCTTCAGATCATTTTCGGTGATTCATAACAATATAACACACTAATTTAACTTTGTTTAGGATACGCATAATTACTTATTAACGAAGATTGAAAAAAGTTTCAGCTCAAGGTAGCAAAATGAATGATTAAACACATACAATTCTGCCAAGTAGTCTGTCTCTGTCTCCAAAAGTAACATATAAGAATAATAAACTCATCCCAAAGTGTTATAGTCTATCAATATGTTAAAATATTACAAACACCCCGATATTTGGGTCATTAGGGGATAAAGATTTACCTCTTAGAAAGTACAATTCCTGATAGATTAGGAAACGACTTATACTTGATCCGCAGATTCAAATGAAATAACAGAAAAAAATATATATTCTTCACATAAGTGTGAAAGGTCTGTCAGAGAAACCGCTGCGTTAATCCACTGGGCGCACTATATCCACAGAGGGCTTGAGACACAATGACTGGTGCGCAAATGACTCTGCCTCTTATATGCAGTTGGGGACGACCATGTAAATCAAGTTAAATATGAGATGTCTGGATCTACTAAGGCGTATTACATAATTCCGTTGTGATAGCGTCATTGGCTCATGTCGTCTACCTGTTTGAGGAGACTTGCACCGGCTCAAAGACCCCCTCCCCTTTACCCTCCCTTCCACGGTACCCTAATCCCACCCAAAAAATGAACCCCGTCTCACTGAAGGATGCTTAACTGCGCCTTTATGTAGGGAGGAGCTATTCATAGAGAACGTATATGGTACTTGTGATATTGTGCGAGTATTTGAATTTGGCGTTTTTTTTTTAGCTGAAATACGATTGTAGTGGGAGATATAGTGTTAGAGGAAATATGTGTAAATGTATAACAGCACTAACGTGTTGTCTCTGTAATATCATGCTTATATGTCATCATGTTGCAAGTTAAATTCCTCATAAGTTCTCTCATTGGGTGTAAATCTATTCATTTTCTTTGAATATTCTGGTGCGTAAAAGTTGGAGAACGACCGTGCGTTTGGGCTCATGTGAGATATTGATTTATGTGGACAGCGTAAACCACTGGACGGTCAAGATGGGAATAGAGACATTCACGGGAGATGACTTGTGCCCAGGGAGTCACAAACACGAAGGAGTTAAGGGATTTAAGTGAGCTCTGAGAGTTTGGGTACGTGCGCATTGCTGGCAAGCCATGTGTGCCTGGAACAAATTATTTCTGTCAGCGTTCCTACTTGCCGGTATTGTCAGCTAAGAACGGCTTGTATATCTCACAATGAAAAAAGCACATTCCTAAAGATTTAATTTGAGAGTTTGTATGGATGAGCTTCTACAACAATAGTTCATTTTTCTAGAGATGTGCGTCATTTGACACATCGGAAACAGAACGCAGAGTATTCACCAAAGACGGACAAAGACACGCCGGACTAAGCTGTCATAACTTTGCTTTGTTTGGGATTTTTGTAAGATTGAATGCTGCTCTCCTCAAAATAAGAATGCGTGGCCCCTTGCTTAACTATTTAGTTTAACTTAAAAGGGTTTCGTTGATGTCAAACGAATGTTTTCGAGGAGGTTTATCATCCCAGCTCAGTTAAAGATTGCTTCATGATCAACTAAATCTAATAAACTACGAAATAGTCTATTGGGGTTATAAGTGTAGTAGTCTATCATGTTAACCAGGTTTATCTGGTAACACTTTACGGTAAGGGTACATGAATTATCATGAATTCATGCATTAATTAATTCATGATTTATGTATTACTTAATTCCTTAATATCTCATGAATCATCAGAAATTGACATCATTACGATTTATGATTTATTAAGAACGATCTTGATGACTTCTTTTTCTGCCAAAAATGTGGTCATCGCTACTCAAATTCTGATTTGAGCACAACTTGTGCAGTTCTCTAAACACATGCCATTGTTAACACTTTAGTTGAGGGGCCACAAACATGATGAACTCATGAGCAATTAACCTTACATTCATGTAATCGTGATGATCATGCATAATAAATCATAAATCATAATGATATACCCATCCTACCTAATGCTTTAGTTGATGTGTTGTTCATGCATGAGGTCATGAATGAGAGACTATGAACTCATGCCAATTCCAGATGATTCATAAGATATAAAGGAATGAAAGGAATCTAAAGGAATGATCATGCATGAATTTATGATAATTCATGTACCCTTACCGTAAATTGTTACCGTGTAAGTCTACCTGAAGCTGCATGGAATGCAGTTTTCTATAATGCATCACAAACAGGGCTGTAGTGGTAAAATAAGAGGTGGGTAATTTATTAATTCTGTGATCACGGTAAGGTGAATTGCGGCATGCGGTATCAGATTTTTTAAGAAGACATTCAGAACATGTTTGATGATGGTGGAGGTTATTGTCCAATGTTTATAACAATACCAGTGCTATTAAATGGTTCCTAGAGTGTTGATGAGTGTACATATTGTCAATGTGGATAATACAGTGTGATTTTTGAATGTTACAAGTTGCAATTGGTGAATAAACTCTTTTGAGAGGTGGATAAACTTTATTTCTGAAATGTCAGAGGTGGATAAACTGTGTTTACTTGCATTTAGCCGCCACTACAACCCTGATCACAAAAAAGAAATGACATTTAGTAACACTAGGAACACCTACAATATGAGGGTGTGTGGTGAAAACCTCTGCTGATCAATTAGATAGTCTGGTCTCCTGATTGACCCAGTTACTGGGATCCTAGTTTTCTAAATTTGCCACCTTTGAGCTTGTTTGGAAACCTTCCCCACTGGATGGGCCAGCTAACAGCATAGGCTCGCCTGTCACCTGTTGCTAAACAGGCCACATAGAACCACATTTCAAGCAGATCATAGCAAACCCTGGCTCTCTGAGTGCACTACTTGCTATGATGAAATGTAAGCTTGTGCATCAAAAAGTTCACTCTAAACTCAAATGGTGACCTCATATTGAGGTTTTATGGTTTTTAAAGAAGAAAGTAGGTTAGTGTGACAAGAGAGGGGGGTGGGTGTCTTGGGACCTCACAAATATATACTTAAGCCAATAAGCAGACAACAAGACAATGTGTTGTGCTTTCAGGTTTATTGATATTTGGCTCCAGTTATGTTGATTTCTCTTTTTTTTAAATAGAGCAATAGACAATGATTTAATTGTGAAACCCAGCGGAATGAAGTGAAATGCTTGTTTCTGTTAAAAAGTTACCACAAACTGCCAGTAAACATAGCATGCCAACAGCTGAATCACCCCTATGACACACTCCTGGCAGATGGAAAAAGGCTGGCATTTTAACATGGCAGTGAAATGCACACGCAGCTGGAAACATTACATGGTTTGTGTATTAGATCAACCCTAAAAACCTTATCATTGACTCCAAAGGGTATGATGGAGGCAAGTTGTAAAGAGGTTCATTTTTATTTTAATTCAAATGTGTTTCCTTTTGACTTATTGACTTGTAATCAATGAGTTAATATGAATAGCATTCAATGAGTTAATATGAATGGCATTCAATGTTCATTTCTATGTCTGTTCATTTCATCAGTGATGCAGAACAGATAGGATTTTCTTTGTTTTTTTGTGTTAACTCAAATATTACATTGGATTACACATGGTTTGCTACTGAAAACTTTAGTTGCAAGTTTACCATACAAATTTGGTGGAATGAATGGATGCATGCTCCATCATGTGAAAACTGGCATAGAACTGGATATTTACAGTATCTCCTGGGGATTTATCAATTGTACACTGATACAACAATGATCTAAGACTATATGTATACATACTATATGTATACTGTGTGTGTTTCACTAATTCACGGATTGGGATAAATGCAGAGACCAAATTTCCCTCACGGGATCAAAAGAGTATATATACTATACTATTAAAGGAAAATTCCGGTATTAAGCACTTTGAGTCTCTTTTCTAGTTTGTTTTGGATGAACTAGAGTGGTGGACACCGAAATTTTGACGATGGGTCCTGTCTTGACTTTTCTGACTCGTTTTGAATCGCCTTTACTGCTTCAGAATGGCTGCCTACAGGCATGCACAAACATGTCCTTAAAACAACCTTTAACATTCGTTTTAAAAACTGTGCAATTCACCAAGTGGTTAGTGGTGTTCGTTGATTATTAAAATCAAATCGGCGCAATGTTGTTATTTGTGTCTTATTTGCTATTGTGTAACTATTTTTTCAGACACCTCACAACCGCGTATAAACTTCCGCTCAATATTTGAGCCTGAAGCAGTAAAAGAAGGTCTCGTGGAAAGACTACAACCAAATGTAAACAGCCCCCGTTTCCCTTTCCAGGGGCGCAGTAATATCAATGTGCAATGAGTCTTCCAATAGAAATCAATGGGATGCCAAATACTGTATTTCACTACGCTACTTGTTTTGGAACATCAGACAATGGACACCACTAACCACTCGGTGAGTTGCACAGTTTTGAAAACGAACGTTAAGGGTTGTTTTAAGGACATGTTTGTGCATGCCTGTAGCAGCCACTCTGAAGTAGTCAAAGGCAATTCAAAACGAGACAGAAAAGTCGAGACAGGACCAATCATCAAAATTTCGGTGTCCACCACTCTAGTTCATCCCAAACAAACCAGAAAAGGGACTCAAAGTTCTAAATACCGGAATTTTCCTTTAAGGTCCTATACTTTTTAGGCCCGTCCACACAAAGACGCTTTTTGGGTTAAACGCACAGGTTTTGCTTCGTCTTGGCCGAGCGTCCAAACGAATCCTGTAAACGCACTGCCCGAAACCACACTTTTTTGAAACCTGGTCCCAGGGTGGAAAAATCTGAAACCGTAGCCCCAGTGAGTTCGTTTGGACGGCGAAACCGCATAGACTACTTGCATATTGATGATGTCATCGCCACACCTCAGCTGCCTGGACTTGACACTTATAGTATTGCCTAACAATACTAGTTTTCATACATAACATTACCTACGATTACATTCCGTAGGATAAATATCACAACTGGTGCTGCGCAGCGCCGATAGCTTATGACTTGGTGGACTGAACACTGTTTTTCCCAGTGTTTTTTTATGCATTCTAGCTACTGTCAGTGACGCGAGAGAACAAGTTATTAGGGAAGTGCGGTGTAAGTTTACATTAATTTGTGTGTAGTGCCGGTGTCATTCATTTATTTTACATGTCTTACAACATAAATAAATGCATTCATAGTCTAGTGAAGTCAGATATGAGCATACAAAGACGCTTAGAACCAACCTGCTTAGAACTCATGTTAAGCCTATAGATGCGCGCTAAATGCGAATGCACGATTTGATGCCAGCAAAAGTATCTACTGTTACTAACAAAGGTATTATAGCAATATTATAAATGTGGCGACGGAATAGCCTAGAACTTGGGTACACCTAGCCTTTGCACTTGCGGTGATAACCAAAACTAATGTGAATCGCGGACTATCCTACAACCAAAGAAAGTAAAGGAGATTATTTGTACCTGCGTTAGCCAAATAAAGGACGGGACTGCACCCTTCACAAACCGTAAAAAATAAGTTTATTAGTTTTACAGTTGACTACAGTTGACAGTTCACTATAAGTCCACACAAACAATTCTGGTTTCCTTGCACTAGCCAGTTTTGTCGTAGCCTACTCCAGTGGTTCTTAAACTTTTTGTCTGGCGACCCCACAAAAAAGTATGGCGAGGTCTGGCGACCCCACTTTCCCCAAACCCATTCTAAGTCCTTACTCAAATACCCCCCTCAAACGTTAACAACTAAATCAAGCAAAAACTAGAAAGCAAAGTCATTTGTTTTATTTACTCCATATGAACAAGAACCGAGAAAACCAAACAATCACGATTAAACAATTGTAGGCTGCCGCCATTTCAGATCAGAGCGCTATATGCGTTGCGCGCACACACACAAGCACGCACACACACATAGCCTCCACATGCAGCATTAGGCCTACGTTACATGAATTATATTTATGGCGATAATAATGACAATATTTTTTTATTTCCCTTTTCTAGTTTACTATTGTAACGATTTGATAGCGGCACTCCTCCTCTCCTGGCGGGGCCCTAGGTGGCCTTTCCAACCGTCGACACTGTACCGGGGTTCAGGGGGGGTCAGATGAAGCTGCACCAACGCCACTCCGCTCCGTCGATTCACCGACCAGGACAGACAGGCAACCGGACCACGCTGAGCTCTCCCGCTGCAGCTACCGTCTTCGGCGTCCCTCCTCGTGTTGCCTCCTCGCAGAGCCGACCTGCTCTGCTCCCAGCCCGTTCCAATCCCTCACGGCCTCAGCGAAGGCATGACCCCCGAGATGGCCATGCTATCGAACTCCACAACAAACTTTTTTTTTTTTTTTTTTAAAAGGCGCCGGCCAACTAGAACGGGCGCCCACACAGCACGGTGCCTCTCACACGCACCCAAACGTTTTAAAGTTCAGAGTTTAGAGGGCCTTTCCGTCGAAGCTGCCCCACCGTCGTGAGTTCGCTGCCCCCAGCGTCTCTGCCAACCGTCCGTCGTCCAGGAACCTCTTCCTCGCCGCTCTCCCTCGGCTCTGCTCACGCGTCGCGGCCACCGCCAGCTCCAGCCTCAACCGCCCGGCGCGGAGTCACTGCCCAGCGTCGTCTTCTCCGAGGCCCCTCTTCCGGCAAGATCTCCTCCCATGGCAGCAGGCAGGTCCAGACGACAGCACCTCTCCTCCGTCGGCAGTAGCGATAGAAAGCCCCAAACTTTTTAGCAGCCCTTACAAGGGCTCTCTCCGGATCCTCTTGCGTGGCCCCCACCCAGTGGTGAGATCTCCCACTCCCAGCTTCTCTTGCTGAGCGGAGGCCACGTTCGAAAATCGCTTCTAACACCAATGTAACGATTTGATAGCAATTCACACAGTTGTCCAAACAAAAGGTTTATTAGTTGAAAAACGAGAGCAGGAACACAGACCCAGAACACAATACACACGGGGCAGGTCAAGTACACACACACACTACACATACAGGGGAGGACGCAGCCCCCCACACAAAAAGGATCACACACGAGGGAGAACTAAAAGGGAAAACATGTTACAATAAAGACGCTAATATTACACTTATAACTTAGGAGAAATACAGACATAAACCCCAATTGTTTGCTCCCGCATCCCAGCATGCCCTCCGTGGGAGAACGCTATGAACGCTTGTGCGCCGACGTTACACTATCTTTAACAAATTCAATGGGAAGGGTGGGCATGCTTCCGTGAACATAGCAAGTTAATTCTAGGAGGAATGCTGCATACGGCGACAAGGAGATTTTCCTCCACGGTGCTGAGCCGACATGTATTTTGAGATGTCGTTTCATTTTGACAGGTTTTAAGCTCTCATTCGCCAGAACATCGCCACAAATCACACATTGTGGGTGGTCGAGGTTATCTTTAACTTGGCAAGTGAATACATATTTCAGAAATTCTTTCTGATAAAGCCGACGTGCCATTTGTTCTTTTTTACTCTCACCGGCCGTTAGACTTGTCCCATCTGAGGATCACGGAGGAGTAGACGCACTGGTAGATGGCACTTCCGATTTTCAATTTTTTAAGCAGCCACCTGTCCATTTTGGCTAGTAGGCTACCTATGTCTTTTGTTTTGTTTTACTTAAATAGTGGGAACAAGTTGAGTTTGCATAGTGGAAGCAGATAGTTACATTGTTTCTATCAGCGGACCAGTAGCCCATAGACTGAACCAGATCTCGTTGAAAGATGAAAACATTTCTCTCTCTTCTCTTAACTGTGTGTAAATAAGAAAAAGGCAGAAAAGGCCAATATTATTTTCCTTTGTTTCACCTAATAAACTAAACCTAAAACCTAAACCGCGACCCCACGGAAGTTTTTGGCGACCCCTAATTTAAGAATCACTGGCCTACTCTGTCTGTTGTATGGCCTACACAGCGTGCAAGCTTTGCTCAATTTCTGTAACAGACAGTGCCACCTATAGGCCTGGGATATGAAGTAACGTGTTGAGTCGTGTTGAGATGGATCCGTTTGGACGCAAATATTCTTAATACGGTTCCAGGGAAGACGGAGGAAATTTGAGATCCACAGATCTCCAAAGATGTCCCCAATAAGATAAAACGGACACCCCCACCCCTTGCAGCAGTTATATAATCCAGAGCCCTATTTGTCCAAACACACCCCTTGGATGCACAGATTCTGTCTGTGAGGATCATTGTGGTTATTATTCAACATCATTAAACATTGCGCAACATTCTAAGACACTGTCTACTCTACGCCAAAGCATTATCTCATCTTGGGATCTCAAGCATGCTTGTGGAACTATATCAAGGAAGCAAAATAACCAATATTTGATCATTGGCGTTCACTTACCTTCATGGGGGAAAATTTGTTTATAAACACTGAAATATTTTCTCGCTGTTGCGTCTAGTTGATTCATATTTTGGCCCAGCCTTTGGGCGTTGTAGCACTGAAATCAAACATACTGCCCAGGCCACGAACGCTGTTTACAGGAAGAACCTTAGCACCTGTGGAACACCTCAGTCATCTGCTGAGCTTGAGTGAGAAAGCACACAACAACAAAAAAACAGCACCCCCAGGAAAACATGAGGCATAAAATGAGGCAAACTTATAAATTATCTCACACTTTATGATGCATGGGGAGGAAGTGAAACATATATAGCTGCATCTGAACTATCTGTATTTTGGACAGAGTTTCAAGGTGTGTGTGTGTGTGGGGGGGGTTACAGCATCATCATGCAGGGCCAAAAACAGTGTTTGCCAAGCCACGCATGGCATCAGCTTTCTAGCGAGGAAAGGCTTCTGGGTGGCATGGCTAATGGTATACCGGCTTGCTTCAGTGGAGACATCATCAGGGATATGTTTTAAATGAGTGCAAATCTAGCCTCGGGTATTAAGTGGCAACATGTGTTTTTCCGCGCCCAGGCTGCAAATCAAGGAACTTTAAATTCCACTCCACTGGTTGTGTGCCTCTGTGCGTGCTCCTGCTGAGTGTGTCTCCGTCCAGTGTTCATGCGAGTGTGCCCTGGCATATGGATGTGCAGACTTAAGACATCTATAGCACCTTTATTGTATGTGTGCATGTTGGTATGTAGGTATGTGCCATACATATGTGTTGCAATACTTTAGATTGGTTATGTAGTAATATAGATCCATTCAGAGGCATGCCTGCAGCCTCCAGTAGAGCCAGGTGTACCCATATTTGGAGTGTACACAATGGAGATGATAGATCCTGCAGGAAATACCAGACAGTCTTAACATGTTTCTTCAAAGTGTAGATAACTCATACTAATTTAAGGCCACGGTCCTCTTACTCTGGAAAGAAATAGAATATGTAAAAAGTCTAGCCACAAGGGAGATTGATGTAATTCATAAATACCTGAAAGCTCAGAACCATATGCAATAGTAAAACTTTACTGGGGAAAACAAACCTTTATTGCCTTCCATGTAATGGGGAAATCTTTCAAAATAAAAATGCTAATGATTGACACTTCTACTTCCTGTTTGGATCAGGTTAGGGAAATACATGAAATAACTAATATTAGAAAAAACAACTTAAATACAAACAACACAGTTCAGTCAATGTAGTATGGCTTTGTGAACACTGACAAAAGCAAGCTTTATTTGCTGTACAATATAACTCTATTTCCTATCTATTACAGTATTGATCACAAAGTTCATTTCCCAAGCATTTCCATATTTGGCCAGTTGTGCAAATTCATCCCAACCAAGTTATGCAACATGAATCCACACAGTGATAATCACTGCACCTCCTCATCTAAAGGTTGTAAACTAGGTGTTGTAAACTCGGGGCAAGATGGATTCTCCCCAGACGGAGATTTTTGTCCTGGGAAGCGAAGACCAAAACACCCCAAGCGAGTAATCCTACGCGCGGCCTCTGACACAAGCCAGGTGCGCAGGAACGGATGGAGCCTTGTGAGCAGGGCCATAAACAGAGCAGCACACTCCCAACGCGACGCTCCGTCTACACTGGCCGGGCTGCCGGAGCGTGGACTGGCTCCCATGTTGCAGACGACAGCTTCATTCATTTTAGAAGCCATTAGCTGTTGCCACAGTGACTGATGGAAAATTACATAATCATGGTCCAAATGCATCCCACTACAAACAAAGGTATAGATACTCACTATAATATCTGCAGTAGTCCTGTACCTCAATTACATGATGGCAACAGAAGGCCATGGCCTCAACATTACGCAATTATCATGGGAAATTAACAGACAGATGTAGAGATTATGGCAAACCTCATAAAAAAGGGAAAGCGATCTTAAACCAGTTGCTTATTATTGCTTTCATGAGTGAGTGATGAGTATTACTTATTTGCTGCAATAGGACATTGCTGACTTCCAGCTGCATCTGTTGAAATCATACATTTAAAAAGCAGACCCTGGGTGAGGCCATTTCTAATATCCTGTTCGTGTTGTGATCAGCTCTGTTGACTTGAACAAGAGAACAAAGTTACACGAAGATTACTCATGGCATCAATAATTAGACTGTGGTTGACTATGGTCATATTTGTGGTAGCCAGATGAATGGCATACCTCTGATTTAAAATGAAAACATAACAAAACAAAAATTTCTGACATATAATGAGTTGGCTCACAGCCATTCAACCTCTGAACAACCGCAGATCCAGATTCAATATCCTTTTCACCTTGTAACTGTTGTAACAGATCTTCACAGCTTTTATGTGCAGCACATGTAGGCTAGTCAACAGTCCTTTCTGTCATTCCCACTCATGTATGCAACTGTCTTTCTTCATTTGGAAGTTTGGTTTTTAATAATGGCTTCCAGACCTTTCACTGCCTTTAAGTCTTTCCTCACAGATCGCAATCAACACTCGGCCATTTTATATCTCTATAATGTAGTTTTGGAATCGAACCGAATTTTTTATTGTTTCATTTGCTTTAACTTCCCTCCAGTCAATTGCAATCATGGTTTTATGCCTTCTTCCTGTCTCTGATATTAAATTAAAGAAATTTCCACTCGTAAAACACTCTGAATAATTCATGTATTTATGGTCAAAGGGAGGAGTGGTGTTGAGTTAGATCAGGCCATTTATGGTTGCGCAGACGGGTGTGCTTCAGGAGTGTAAAGAACATCTCACAAAAATGTCATATAATGTCATTGATCCACCATGCTTTTGTCTCCGAATCCATTTGGGTTTATGGAGATGGAGGTGTGAGCCCCCAAAGGCCATCATGCTGGAGTGTCTTAAACTAGAGCCATGAGGACCGAGAATCAATGCCTCCCTTTGTCGTGTTCACTTTACAGGCAATAAAATGGTGCAATTAGCCTTCTTGTGCTACAATAGGCTGGCAACATACATTGTGTTACGCAGTTTGGCCTTAAAAAAGTGGATTTGGGGTACACATGGGATGGAAAAGTGATGACTGGTATGACTGAGTTGTTGCTCTAGTGCAGACAACTTACTGATGGTCCTGTATATGCGCATCATCGCAATGACCACAATACAGACTCCCACTGTCAAGCACGGTTTGGGGGAGAGGGTTAGCTGGTATAAATATGAGGCGTTCTGATGATTTGGCCTCTTTCTAGCAAGCAAGAGGAGTATGAAAAATTAGACACACACACACACACACACAAACACAGTTTGGCCCAGTCCTCATTTCATCTAAAAGTATTGGGACATCCTCAGCAGCTTAGGATTACACCGGTACCGTACTCACTGATTGCTGAATGAAAGAAGGAGGTTATCTGCGTTAAAGAAAATGGAAAATATGGTGCCATAACTGAAATTCATCATTTACTTTTTAGTAGATTTCATTGAGTAATTTTAAATTACTCAATGGAATCTACAAATTGATTTTATCCATATGGACTCTAAGGGTCCTAAAACCTTTTTTGTACTTTTGTACTTTGTAAGATGTAACATTGAAGGTGTTATAAAGTAGGAAAATAGATTGAGAAACATGGTTTGATGGAGAGAAATGGGTAGATAGAAAGAAGAAAGGAGAATGTGGGCTTAGAAATACAGAATTACAAGACTAGAATAGAACCACGGCTATAGAAGAGAGACAGACAAAGAGGGGATTTCAAAAGAAAGGACCAGGAGAAAGAGAATGAAAGGGAGAAGCAGAGGGGAGAGATGAGGAGAGAGAGAGAGAGAGAGTAAAAGTGTGAGTGCTCAGCAGAGTGTGGGAGGAGGAGCTCTGGCTTGGGGTCCCTGGGCACAGAAGGTGCTGCGATGCTGAACTGCACACACACTCTCCTCCTGTCTGAGTTGGTCGGACTACACACACACTCTCCTCCTGTCTGAGTTGGTCAGATTACACACACACTCTCCTCCTGTCTGAGTTGGTCGGGCTGATTCAGTTGCTTCTCCCACTGGTGGAAGGAGAGACTGGTTAGTCTCTTATCTTTATATCCATCCTTCCTAATAATGTTTTGTGAGCGCTTCATGCAGTTCACTGTAAATAATATATGAATGTTCTTTTTTTTACTGAAATTAAAAGTGGACATTGTCCAAGGACATGGCATAGTTGTTTCAATTATTAGTTTTCACAGACAAAATCTGTCCAAAATGTCAGGGAGCTAACCCTTGCTGCTGCCTGGC
Organism: Alosa alosa; assembly: GCF_017589495.1. Taxonomy (NCBI): domain Eukaryota; kingdom Metazoa; phylum Chordata; class Actinopteri; order Clupeiformes; family Clupeidae; genus Alosa; species Alosa alosa. The sequence continues at coordinate 16,817,564 of NC_063206.1, read as the reverse complement.
CCAGTAGGCAGCTGAACTAACTGAATCCTGTATCATAGCAACCCAGAAAACAAGCTAGCACTTCTGTGCTATTGTATCAGAGCAAAGCAAAGTTGAGTGCTTTGTAATGCTTTTGCAGCTGGCAAAATTAGTTTTCCTACTTTAAGAATGAAGATATCAGCTCTCACAGTTTTCATGTAAGTGCTCTTAAATACAAACATCCTGAAAGAAGAAGACTATTGCTCAATATTAAACTCAGGAGAGCAAAAGTAATCTACAGTGTTCCTCATCTGTCATCAATATGTCAACATGTCAAGGAAGGTTATGAACTCCCTACCACTCCAATGAGGATGGGCCTAAACTCTCAGTCTACTGGGTACTGATGAGAACTTCCCACTGAGCATGTCAGGACATTCACCATTCCTACTGAGCATGTCAGGACCATTCATATTTTTTGATCTCAAAGATTGCTCTCTTGTTTTTTTCCCCTCTGTGTCTGCTTCCTGTGCAGACACCCCCCCCCCCCCCCCCCCTCCCTGTTTGAGGAGAGCTCTGATGAGCTCTGATATGTGTGGCATGTGTAAGGGGGCACAGTATCTCTGGACTAACTGAAAAAAAAAAAAAAAACAGCATCCCGACGGCGCCAAAAAAAACTTCGGCTGCGAGGGATCAAAAAAGAACAGTCAATGGAGAGCATCCAGTCCTCGCTTCCAGTCCTCCCATTTTCATTAACACTTTCACAAGAATGAGCTTCCTCTGGAGCCTGTCACAAGAATGAGCTTCCTCTGGAGCCTGTCGGAGCTGCGCTCACTGAAATGAATAAATAAAATATTTAGATAGCCAGCCAGAGCGTAACAGATACTATAGTAAGATCACAGACAATTTCCCATTCAAAGAGAAAGGGGCTCTTGTCTCACCATTAAAGATTTTTAAATTCTACATTCTTTGGAAAAATTATTCACACAGGGGAACCAAAGGAAAATAAATTGCGGCGGCTTCATCCAGCTGGGGAGACGGTTGATAGGCTTCCTAGCGAGTGAGAAACCGTACGTTTTTTCTCCCCTTTCTTGAGGAAGAAGGCAAACCCTGCATTGAGTCCTTACTTCACACAAAAGGAGCATTCAGAAGAGACATGCTGAGCTCTCCCGAGGGTCTCTCAGAGCAGAACTTCCTGCTAGTTATTCGGTCCAGGTTTCCCTAGCGTTGGCATACGGCACGTGGTGGCATATAGGTCAAGCCAGAAAAAATGTGCTCTGGAATGAGTCTTGGGGCTGGGGTGCGGTCCGGCGCTGTGAGTCCCATCAATCCTGACGGGACAGCACAGCGGTAGCGCGGCCACAGGCCCCAGCTCTCTGTCCAGCAGTGACGTTATAGCAGCAGTTGCTGTGATTACGCAAAAGGGGGATCTGTCATGCCATGTTTCAGCCACTGATTATGAACCTGACTGCTGCCAGTGGACCGACTGCACCCATTGCCATCACCACACACTCCAAAACAGACTCGCATAACACTGCATTTAGCTTTTCTCCAGCAATTGCTTGTTGTTGTTCCACACTAAAATGCAAATGCAGACCAGATGCACTGCTGTGATGCTAACAGCTAGGCTGAGATGTCAAATCCCGAATGGCCAGCATATTGTAAGCAAAGGCGTGTTTTCAGTTTGGTTACCAGGCAAAGTAAAGATACCACATTTGAAATGAAAATAAAAGCTTTTTGTGACTTACTCACACTTCCCCCCCATCCTTACCCACACCCCACCACCCAACCACACCACCCAGCACACACACCCACACTGTAAATGAGGCATGAGAATTGAAATGCCACCTGTAATTGTTAAGTTGGCTTTATTTATTTATACACAAACACTGTGTCCTAACTTGTCCTAACCTTCTGTTGACCTCACTTCCATTACTTATTAATGTAATGTGCGGGAGATATGGACAAACAATACTTCTATGCTAATGGTGGTAAAAATGGTGGTTTTTTGTGCGTGTGGAAATCTGTCATACTCATTCACTATGTGTGTCATGAACAACCTCATCCTTGGTATGAGGAAAGCAGTCTTGGTAATCCTGACCTGGCTCTTACCTGCCCTGCATATCCTGTTGTTGTCTCTGGTGGATGGGGATTAACCCTTATCTGGGGAATGTTGGAAATGAACATTAAAGAATATCTGTTCCAACATAGAATTTTAGAACCTTCAATTGTTATGAACTTAGAATGTTTAAAAACCTACACCTTTAACCCTTAAAGGAGTACCGTCACACCGGTGTGACGGGAATGTTGAGAAATGAACATTCTAAAGAATATCTGGGTTCATTGGATTCAACATAGAATTTTAGAACCTTCAATTGTTGCGGAACTTAGAACGTTCAAAAACCTACACCTTTAAGGGTTAAGTGGAATCTCAAATCTTCCCTCCACTGCTGTTTCCAGACAAGGTAAAGCGTATCGGAGACAGTAAGGTACTAGGTGTTCTTTTGTACAGCGTCAGAACACTGTTCAGCTTGAGGATGTACAGCACTATATTTTTGCTGGCAGATTTGAGGAGGATCTGGAGGAATGTGACGTTTAAGACATCGTTTTGTGCGAGCAGCTGTCTCCAACGGCAACGTAGTGCTTAGCACCATCATAAAAATGGAAATGAAAAATTATATTTTGCATATGTTCAAGGAAAGAGTTCAAATAAATATTTCATACACACTAGAGTATATGGAAAAAATGTGCTCACTTTGAATGTAGGCTTATTTCCCCAGGAACAGATGTATAGCGACTTAAACATATTGGAAGCAACTGTTGAACGCCAGGTCTCTGGTCTGCACACATCCATGTGTTTGAGTTCAAGATCTTCATTCCTTTTGTCAGTTAGCAGCCTGACACCTGGGATGGTTGGGAGTTCCTGTGGGTGATGACTTAATCATATGATAAAGGCCTTAGAAGCAATGCAGTTTTATGAGCAACACACTCAGAAACTGCAGAAGGAATACATGTTGTTAGAATATTGGATAAATATGTGTGTATGACAGATTCCCAATGCAGTCCTCCAACTGGAGCGCACGCACGCACACACGCACGCACACACAAAAAATCACACACAAACAAACGCACACCATGGATGAACAGATACACGCCATCTATGACGTCTATAGACACAACAACACCATGATTAAAAGACTCAAATCTACACCTGTAAATGATCATCTGTTGAGTTTATGCTACGATCAGCTCTACATCCTGAAACACAGACATTCTTACAGGAGAATAGTGCTGATGATGGAGATGATGGTTTTGGTTTGGATTTATTCACAGCTCAAGGTTCATAGGGAACTGTGCTCTCTCCAGTCCTGTACACATCTGACTTCTGCTACAACACTGAGTCATGCCACATGCAGAAGTTTTCTGACGATACTGCAATTGTGGGGTGTATCAGGAACGGGCAGGAGGAGGAGTACAGGAGCCTGGTGGAGGACTTTGTGCAATGGTGCAAACTCAATCATTTCCAACTCAACACTTCAAAGACCAAGGAGATGGTGGTGGATTTCCGCAGGTCTAAGCCCACTCTGCTACCAGTCTCCATTGATGGGGTCAATGTCGAGGTGGTAAGCACCTACAAGTACCTGGTTCTCCACCTGGACAATAAACTGGACTGGTCAGCCAACACTGACGCACTCTACAAGAAAGGGCAGAGCAGGCTGTACTTCCTGAGGAGGCTGCGCTCCTTCAATGTGTGCAGCAAGCTCCTCAGGATGTTCTACCAGTCTGTTGTTGCCAGCGTCCTTTTCTTTGCAGTGGTATGTTGGGGAGGAAGCACAAAGAAGAAGGATGCGGGCTTAATTTGACAGGCTGGTAAGGAAAGCTGGCTCTGTAGTGGGAGCTGAACTGGAGTGCATCACTTCAATATCTGACAAAAGGACCCTGAACAAACTGATCATAACTGATCAACATCTTGGACAATGACTGCCTTGCACAACAGACAGACTGAGGAAGTCATTCATTCCCAGGGCTATTGAACTGTTCAATGCTTCACTTAAGGGAAGAGGAGAAATAGACTTCTCCGCATAGTCTGTCTGCCTCTTCACCACCTCCATGTCTTGAACTGTCTGTCCACTAGCCACTTTTTACCACTGTCTTTCTGCCTCACTGTTTGCGTGCAGTATATTAGCACATATGCACAACCCCTCCCTCCATGCCACAGCCGAACTGTGACCACACTTATACCGTCAAAGTCAAAGTCAAAGTCAGCTTTATTGTCAATTTCTTCACATGTTCCAGACATACAAAGAGATCGAAATTACGTTTCTCACTATCCCACGGTGAAGACAAGACATATTTTACCAATTTAGGTCCACAGACAAACATAACATTCAAGCAAACAAAAAAAAGTAAGTAAATAAGTAAATAAGAGGGCACATATAATAATGAAAAAAAAATAAGCAGCAAAATGTGGTTGAAATTGTGCATAGACAGTCAATAAAAAATACTAGTGCAAATTCAGGCCAATAAAAGGCTTGGGTAGTTCTGTTTGACCTAAGTAAGAAGAAAGTGGCATAGTGGTGCAAGTTATGTAAGAGCAGCAGAAGTGTTGTGTTTCAGGACAACAACACCAGTTGTAAAGTGTGCAAGTGTGCAAGTGGAGTAGTGCAGGCGGCCATTTTTGGGTCCAATGTCCAGGATGTTATGTAGCTGAGGGTGGAGGGGGGGAGAGGAGGGAGAGTTCAGCATCCCACGGCTTGGTGTGTATGAAGCTGTTGGTGAGTCTGGTAGCGGGAGGAGGGCTTCTGTACCTCTTCCCAGAGGGCAGTAGATCAAACAGATTGTGAGGGGGTGACTTGCATCACTCACAATTTTGGTCGCCTTGGGTGGGTGAGGTGGTGGTGTAAATGTCCTTCAGGGAGGGGAGTGAAGCACCAATATTCCTTAATATAGTTATATATTATATTATATGTATATATATATATATATATATATATATATATATATATATATATATATATATATATATATATATATAGACTTTATTCTTGCACTGTTGCACTGTTTGACTTACTCATTTGCACCATCACCATTTACACAGAGCACCTTACCTTACCTTATGCACAGAGAATCACAGGCTCAGTCCCTGCCTCAGTCATTGCAAGCGCATCTTGTTTGATTGATCACCCACTATGTGGATACTGTTTTTTTTAGAATTGTGTTATTTAGTATAATTTGTATTTAGTATATATTTATCTTCTACTGTCCTTACTGCTTAGTTATATTTTTTAGATTATATACTTTTAATTACTTTCTCCTTTTAGTGAATGTGTGTGTGTGTTGTTGTCTGTATGCTACTGTGACCTTGAATTTCCCCTGGGGATCAATAAAGTATCTATCTATCTATCTATCTATCTATCTATCTATGTTCAGATCTGGCGAGCACGCTCATCCCACCCACACAGACTCCTTTGCTCCTTTCTAGTGTCGGGAACGCTAAAGCTGATTTTAATGCACAACAACACTCTTTAAGCCTTCAGTGGGCGATAAAAGCCACATATTATCTCAGCACTGACATTGCAAAAGCAGATCCTCTGTGTGAACTTTGCCTCAATAAAACAATGCTGAGGGTCTGTCTGCTGCTCAGGGCACGTGTTTAAAACAAGTCTGTCACTGTGTCGTAAAATTGAAACAAAACAATAGTTTGTGTAGACATCTTCCACCCTGTCTTGTGGAGTAGTGATGCTGCTGCTGCCAGCACCACTGCTGCTCCAAATGCTGCATTTCCCAGAAGGCCATGGAAGGAGGAGACAGGTTTTTCAAAATACTGAGACAGACCATACAGATACCCTTTGGATGGCCCAAGGGCTGGGAACCAGTATGGAAGATGATATCAGGTGGAATCTCATCAGCTCATTCTAAAATGAATGAGGGAAGCCCGCTAAAATAGTGCTTTAAATCCTTTACCCATCAGACAAGTATTGATGATCTTACCAAGAACATGCCAAACGTGTTGTTCTCAGTTAATTTAGAAATGCAACATGGGGATAAGGATAAGCTTATTGTGGCGGTGAGTTTTGGAACGCTGACACTCCACACAAGCGTCTGCCCAGCCCCACACATCTTTCTTGAGCCCATGCAAACTTGGCTGCCACCAACCATTTAGATGGCTTTCTCCCCATGTGGGAGAGGCCGTGCACAACATCAAAAACATGCCGTCTCCATGCAGTGGGAACGATGGGCTGTGGTTGTCCGGTGGAGACCTCACTAGGGCATACCTGTCAACATTTAGCTTTCCAAAAAAAACGGGGGTCAGTGTTTTCAAGTTTATACCGGATCTGTGTTTGCATATTTAATAATGCTTCATACATCGTGTTTCAACACTGCATTTCGGTCGTTGCTTTTACCTTACCATTACCTTACGCATGCCAGTTATGTATCAACGCTGCCTGCAGCCTACTTCCAAAACTCCAAAGCTGCTTGCTGTCAGATTTGGTTCCGAGGGCACAAGTTCAGTGTATCAACAACACTCAATTACAGTTTATGTGATGTGTTAATCAATTAAATTCCCAACAATTTCACAACAGCTAGTTCTGGAGTAGGCCATTCAACTAGCCTGCTTGCTTATGACGAGACTCAGGCTGCGCAGTTGGCACCCGCTTCCTTATTAGGGTTTTGGGTTGTCAGGTTTTAGCCTATGACAAAACGGTTGAAATTGAAACTATAAGTGATTGTGTATGTGTAGGGTGTATTTCATACACAATCTGGCAACCTGAATGGATCAATGATTTTATAATGAAGTTTGATGGCCATGCAAATTACGGGAGTTTTCCGGGAGAAATAACAAAACGGGAGGGTGCTGGGAGATGACCTTGAAATACGGGAGAAACCCGGGAAAAACGGGAGTGTTGACAGGTATGCACTAGGGTTGCCAACTTCCTCAACCCCAAATGAGGGACACTTCACTTCAAATGCGGACCCCCCCCCAAAAAAAAATTTTTTTACAAATGGTGTACTGTCACTTTAAGAGCATTGTCTACACAGTATTCATAATATTTTGTCAGCTCCATTCAAATATAGCCTATGGTCATTCCACAAACTCTAACATTGTTTGTGCCACATTTAGGCCTATAGCACAATGATAAGTATATTAAGTTGGTGTAAACAACCTTCATTCCTGTGGAAATAGAAACATGTAATGATGCTAGCTAGATATTTTCTGTTTGCAATTAAAAGTGAATTATGAACCTGGTAGCCACCTAGCTATCTAAGTGGAAAGTGTTTCAATTGGCATAGCCTATCATGTGCTTCATGTAAATGCTTAGTTTAAGGGAAACGGAATATTGAAGACTTCAAGACTCACCAATTCCATTACACAAAGGCAATTGACCACTCTTCATATTCTATCAGTCCAAATTACAGTGTGTGCAGCCTGTCAAAGTGCCCTCACATTTTGTAAATGGTCAGTATATTGTGAACCGGATAATTCCGCAATCTCCTCGCGTTGTTTTTATTGTTCTCATGATTTCCTTTTAAAAGTTTCTTATATTAAAAAGGTGAAATCAATTACCAATGATCACAAGCCAGCTGGAAACTTCCACCCTCTCTCCCTCTCGTTCCCAATTAAAACAAGTAGCATAACGTTCAAGTTAGATCTGCTGCATAATAGAGAGTGCGAGGATCCAAAAAGTATTATCCTTATGTAAGATGCTGTTGCTGCATTTTGACATTGTAATTGTTCTCTAAGAGTGAAAAGCAGTTTGCAGTAAAGCTTCTCTTTTGTGGTGTCCCTTCTGTCTCTTGGTGCCGTGCTGTGCGAGATGCGCGTGGTAGCGGGGGCGGCACTGGACACTTTGTTCCAGGTGCGTTTACAGTAGCCCACTATTGATAAGTTAACAAGGCCGATGAGCTGTGATTCAAAAAATCGGGAGTGGTGCTGTACCTGACGGGACAAATCAAAAATACAGGATGTCCCGCATAATTCGGGACGGTTGGCATCCTCAGACCTCACAAAGCAGCATGGTGCCACCATCACTGAACGCGATCTCCATTAACTGCAGTCCAGTGGCAGCAATCCTGAGTGACTGTACCTATGGGTCGGTGGACTGATCGACTGTCATGTGGGTGTAGTCAAGCCCTAGGTGGGCGGCCCCCACAATGGCACGAGAGAGGCAGTCCGCGACGAGGTTGGTCTTACAGTACCTCTGTCCGTGGTGAACTCTGAAATGTAAGAGAGATGTTGTTGTTGGCGGGCAGACCATGGCTCAGACCAGGGCTCTCAAGTTTTGAAGTTTGCAAGGAGTGAGACTTTGTTTCTCAGGGGGGAGGGGGCGTGGCATTGGCACAGTGCCACGCCCCCTCCCCCCTGATCGAAGTACATGAAAGTCCTACGTCTGCTTGAACTACTCATGGCGCCACGCCCCCTCCCCCGATCAACAGACCCACCCTCCCCATGTCCCATGAGAGATCACAAATTCCATTATTTCAAACACACCGTTTTATTTATTCTAGAACCCTATAGTAAATAATAACAAATAATAATAACATAAATTATAATAATAATTTCACCCAAATGGGCCCTTTGAACAGCAGTGGCTCATTCTTCTCTAAACAAAACAGAAAACAACCAAATGAGAAAAAGCACATTTAGCCCCAAAATGGTCTCTTGAACAGTGGTGGTTCTGTCCGTGTGTGTGTGTGTGTGTGTGTGTGTGTTTATGAGTGATGTGTGTTGTAAGTGTTTGTGGCAGATTTTGATGCCTTGATGACTGATACTGGGGACTCCCATTTGAAGCACTGTGGTTCAATGTCAGCCATTTTCACAGTCATGAGGCCATCCTTAAAAATATTCTTGTTTGCAGTAACAGCCAAAAAAGGTACAGTAGGTCAATATTTTTTTTCCAAGATTCAAAGTAAAAAAAAAAAAAAAAATTTTGGTCATGGTGATTACGTAGGTATGAATTTAAAACAAATGTGCATATTGTGACGTAACTGACTGGGTCCTCAACCCGTGCCTTCAGGCTTATCACTGCAAACCTCAATCTGATGCAGGTTATGTAGACCAGCCTTTCTCAAACTTCTTTGACCTGAGGCCCAGTCATGGCAGACTTTGGGGTCATAGGGCCCATCTACACGCATTCCAACCCCACTCCTCCAAATCAAATTGTCATTATCATTATCACAATCATTATTATGCCTATATTGTTGTACGCACTTTCACTTAAATGTTTTGTGACATGCACATCAGAGGACTGCTTTACTAATGTAAGATATAATTATTAGTTTCATTGCTTTTGCATGGTTGCATGATGCTTGCATAAGAACAGAAATACTTCTCAAAACAGCACCAATTATATGGGTGCTATTGGTTTTGGGATGTTTCCCTCATGCAAGCATCATACATTGGTAGGAAATGGAGAAAAAAAAATACATTTTTTAATGTAAGTAATGTAGTGTTTTTTAATTAAGTTTAATTTGAATGCCTGAATGTAAGGATTCAGGAAACACAATACCAATTTTTTTGGCGAGCAGATAGGCGTAAATCACTGATCTGTTGATCTTTAACAAATAGAAAGAAGGTTACAATAGCTTTTGGCCACGTTATAATCAAATTTGACTATACAATACTCAGTGCTATACAGTGTATTATAGTCTAGTCTCTGCTCTGTTTCTATGGAAGTTCCAAAAATCAACGTTGTTCTATTAAGTGTCGTTAAACAATTAAATAGCATTCAACAGGTTAAAGCGGAGCTTTGATACGAACGTTATCGATTAGTTTCAGTTTCTCTCGCACAGACGCCTGCATTGAATGAACGCTTACCACCACTTTATTGTATGGCTCCATGTTTAATGACATCGATAGCAGAAACGTTTGTTTTTGGTCCGCGGTATCTTGATCAACTGCGCAGCAAATTATCAGACGAAGCACCGGGCCTAATTTCACTCTACGATTCCGCGGATCAGCAGTCTCCACGTTACGGACCCACATCAAAACAAAACTATTTCCTGATTGGTTGAAAAATCCTATTTTCTGATTGGCCGATAGGTTAGTAACTGAACAGCAACTCTGAGCTGAATGAGCGCACAAACAGCAACGTTGTGTGACACGTTTGTAAAATATAGCCCTTAGACATTTCTGTGCGGACAAGTTAATAATTTCTCGGAGTGAGAAATGGCATGTGTGGCGTGTGACCGTGTGAAGTCATTGAAATGCGTGTGTGACTTGAGAGGTCTGGCTCAGACACCTTAGCGAAGGTTAGGGGCTTTTAATCGACAAAAGCTGTAGACTGTTGGCCCTCCAGCAGTAAACAGAAGTGTTGAATGGCAAGGTAAAGTGCAAGCGATTCACGGTCAAAAGTGAAAGAAAAAGAAAGCGAGTGGTTGCCAGCAGTGATGCCAGTAATGCGTTACTTAGTAACGCGTTAGTCTATTTTGACCACTTTTTTCAGTAACAAGTAATCTAACGCGCTACTATTTACAAACCAGTAATCAGATTAAAGTTACTTATCTAAGTACTGTGCGTTACTATTTGTCATTTTCCTTAATAAAAAGATATATTCTTTGCTTTCTTCTTGTCTTGGGGATTAATGTCATGTAGGCTATGCTTACATTTTCAGCATGAGGACAATTCACGTGCAGCGACACAAACGTAAACAACAATGGAGGGAGAGAGAGATGCACATTTCATCAGTCATTACTTTGAGTTTGTGTCAGCTAAACATGACAACATTAAGGTACATTGAACATTCTGTGCTGGCGACAAAGTGCTGTCTAGCTAGACATCCCAAGTCTCCCGAAGTTTTGGGAGTCTCCCACATATTGATAGCAGCGTCCTGACGCCCGCAAATTACATAAAATCTCCCGGAACCTAGAGCGAACAAGAGCACGCAAACCAGACCGGACTTCAAATCAAAGATTCTAGAATCTTTGCTTCAAATCGCGTGTGCATAGCTTAATGCGCACACAACGGAGAAGGAGAGAGATGAGTGGTGCGTTTGTGCCTGAAGCGCATCTAAGACCGAGAGCATTCTGGTCTGTTTTGCTAAATCAACCAATCAGTTTTCAGTGTAAGTGCTTATATCTCTTTTCTCCCAAATAAAATCAGTTCAGTCAGTGTATCTAGGAGCAGAAGCGTCATGGCAGCGTCAGTGCCCCTCAAAAAGGAAGATTTAAGACCCATTTCACATCAGACTACACAAAAGTGTACCCAATTGTCTCAAAAGATTAAAGCATAATGATAATCTTGCACACTGCACTGTTTGTAACAGCGACTTTAGCATTGCTCACGGCGGGTTAAATGATAGCAAAAGACTTGTTGAGGTGAGTAACAAGTGTAATTTCATTTGAATATTACTCAGGCCTATAGGCTACAAGATGGCTAGTTGCCAAGGCTACATGAAAAAAAATCTACATATTTTACTATAACAATTTCTATCAATAGGCCTTCCTTATTTGGTGTACTTAGACATTATTGAACAAACATCTGAATTTCAGTATCTAAGTAGGTTAGGTTGGGATGTCTGCTGTACATTGCTGTTAAAATGCACTTCCAGTATAGTGAGTATTGGCAAAACCGGTTATCATTTCTATGTTGAGGCGTTGGGGGTGTTGTCGGCAGCTGCTGAAAGTAACTAATAATCTAACTTGTAATCTAACTTAGTTACTTTTAAAATCAAGTAATCAGTAAAGTAACTAAGTTACTTTTTAAAGGAGTAATCAGATTACTTTTTCAAGGTAACTGTGGTAACACTGGTTGCCAGTCACCATCCATCCATTCCTCGTGCACTATGCCAACAGCAAAATCCTGTCTGTGGTGATGGCGATAGGCGCATCAGGTGATGGGTGTGCCAGCATCGTTGCGGCCAAAGCAGTCTTAGCATCTGTGAATGCTGTGTCTCTCCGAGGACCAATCCACCAGGTGTTCGGGCGCTATCCCCTTCAAGGCCCCATGCAGGGGGCGCACGAGAGCAGCAGCTTTGGGAATGAAGTGGTGGTAGAAGTTCACCATTCCCAGAAACTCCAGCAGGGTCCTCACTGTGACCGGCCGTGGGAAGTTCAAGTGGCACGGCCCCGTCCATGGTGACGGGATGTCCCAGGAAGTCAATTGTGGGCATTTCATTTCATTTCATTTATTTAACATTAATCAACATTTCTGTAAATGTGCCAGTGTTAGCCAGCAGGCTAATTTGGTCGAATCTCCGGTCGACCCGAACTGGCACTGAGCTGGATTGATGATCAGTCCATGCAGGCTGAGACGCTCGAAAAGGATCCGCAGGTGTGAAGTGTTCCATTTTGGAGGTACTAGCCACAACGATGTCGTCCAGGTACACAAACAGGAAAGGCAGGTCACATAGCACAGAGTTCATGAGGAGCTGAAACGACTGGGCGGCGTTCTTAAGGTCGGACGACATCCTCAGGAACTCAGACAGGCTAAAAGGGGTGATCACCGCCATTTTGGAGATATCCAGGGGGTGGGTGGGAAATTGGTGGTATCCACGGAATGAGATAATACATTGACGTGTCGTGCGCAACTCATCTCAGATTGTAGCATTACTCACAACACAGAACACACTTACCACAAGCATATGTAGTTTAGTAAGTAAGGGGATATATGTCAATAACACAGTATGTTGAATAGACTTCACGCATGAAATGCTCTCTGTGCGCTGGTTTGTCTGCTATTGTTAACGTAATTAGTGTTTACACGGACCCTGTTGGGTGTTGCACTAGGGAATCAGCACATTACGATAAAGGATTTAAATGTGTGTGTTAAAATTGTTATTATTGGGCAAACAAGATATTCAGTGTCGGAGTGAAGATGTAAGGAGCAGAATATAGCAGAAGATTCCGTTACAACACAGTTAACGCTCCACCGGAAATACATGAACGGACAGGAAAAGCCTTTCGTGCACGTAGTCTATCATGTCCATAGTGTCCACTACAACAGCACAAATACTGCAGAGGCAGTGTCTCTCAAAGCTGCTGTCAAACCAACATTTTAAAATGACTCTACAACTGAATCATTAAAATATTTAATGTACGGTTTATTATTGGTTAATGAAAGCTTGGAAGATGATATTTTGGGCACAGACAAACAACAACAAAAACAACTCCATTTACAACAAAAACCCAAAACTTTGAGGAATTTAAATCCATAGCTGTTTATGTTAAATGCTATTTTTAGCATTTACAACTTTCATAATACCGGAGTATTCTTTTGCTGTCTGAAAGCTTGAGCTCTCAGATAACCTGGAACTATGAGAAGTGCTCACAGATACACTCAACTCCAGTTGTTTTCCATGAAAATATCTACAGTCATAACTAATGGCTATTATTCTGATCTGCAGCAAGACTTGTAATTTAAGTGTCATCTGCAGCAGAGTTATTTAGCCCTATAAAAATGACTGATTTAAGTTATGGCCATGATGACATCAATGCCTGTCTCCAGAGCCAGGCAGAATGAAAATGATTAATGCACAATTTTACACATTACTGGTGTTAATCTCACCCTTCATCTCACTTGCCTCAGCTGATTTGTGATTTGGGACTGGTATTCATATTGAATTTACATTCTTTTTGCTTCTACCCTTTGTGTAATTTTATTTTTTCAATGTCAAGTTTTTTCATATTGCATTGCATGTTCAACAGCACTATCATAAAAAAATCCATCTGAGATACAGATGATATCGGAGTGGTATATGAGTACTCTTCGAGAGCATGCAGCTGCATTTTGGATGACCTATGTGATCTATGACTTGCAGTTGAGCAACATTTACATGAATTTCAGCACATAAACCACACACACACACACACACACACACACACACACACACAGAAAGTTACCAAACTATCAGACTTAATACAAAGGTTCATCTGAGTCTGACCTGTCACATATGCATGAATAAACGCTGCCATTCTAATTCCATTTAAACCAATCCAATCCAATCCAATCTCAAACCTCATGCACACCACCTTAACTCACCTGGAGGAGGGGAATGAGAATTATGTGAGGATGCTGTTCTGTCAGGATTGTGCAGGAGGACCCAAGTGCAAGACTCAACCAGGCAGACAAAACAGAATTTATTTTAAACACAAACTTTACATTTAAAGAATTTCTTCCTTACATACAGGACTTTGACTAGACAAACAGAGAGACGATCCGACCAGGAACAGAGAAACAGGAGGGTAGAAATACACAGAGCAATTAACAGAGAGACAGAGGACTCGACAAAACCAACGAGACAATAACAGGGAACAGGTGAGGAGGCAGAAATGGAGGGAAAACAAACAAGACAGGAAGCACAGACCAAATAAGGAGATGGGGCGGAGACAAAGACAGATGACAGGCAGGTAACACAAAGCTCATGGGGAACAGGCAAAAACAAACACAGGACAATACACAAAATGGCCACCAGGGTGGCACAAACTCCAACAGTCCGGGCCAGATCCTGACAGTACCCCTCTACGGACGCCTCCTGGCGTCCCCTGAAAAGTCCAACCAGGGTGGGCGGAGGGGGCCTGGACGGAGGGACTGGTCATACAGACTGTGACCACGGGGCAGACTCACACGGGGCAGACTCACACGGCTTGGGCAGGGAACAAACAGACAAAGACTGGACTGACTCGGGTAGGACGACAGACTCAGACACGACAGACTCAGCCACGACAGACTCAGACACAGGGGCAGGGGAAGAGACAGGAACAAAGACAGTGACAGGAACAGTGACTGGGATGGTGACTGGGACAGTAACAGGGACGGTGACTGGGACAGAGACACAGACAGAGACAGAGACGGGCACGGCGACTTCCTTTTCTTCCTTGGTAAGGGAGTTTTTCCTTGCCCCTGTCGCTCTTGGGTGCTCCTTGTTGGTGCCCCAATCCCAATCCTCCCCCCACCTTTCTTATGCAGCCCTTGCCACTTAATCTACTAAACCCCTCTTTTACTGCACTTTTACCCCCAATAAATGCACAAATAGGCTGACACCAGACATAATTTCACTGCATTTCTTACTTCCAGTAACTATATGCATGTGACAATAAACTTCCTTGTATCCTTGTATCCATTTGATACACAGAGATAATGTTTTAAATACGAATTTAATTAAGAGGCCTAAACAAATGATACATCGCCACATTATTAAGTATAAATGAGCACATAATTTGTCATGAATATATCATTTGATTAATATTAGTTCACAACAAGGTCCATTTATTAACCAAAAAGGCCTTTGTTTTGATTAGTTATTACATCTAAGTATTTATGAGGCATGGCACTGAGAACTCACACAGAGTTGTTGTGGTTACAAAGCAACTGCCACGGCACTGGCTTTACATCCATATTTACTGCATTAGGGACATGAGGTCATCCACTACCCTTCCCAAAATTACAATATATGGCCACATGTATGTATACACTTCCTCTGCCAAAATAACATTATAATAATATCAATTTAATGTTAATGATGGAAGAGTCTTTTATCTTTACCACTCCCAGACTGAACTTTCTTGTTTCCTTAATCCTTGGCACCAGTCCAATGCCCCCAGACTGAACATACTCTGTATTTATAGACATTCAGCCATCCAAAACATGCAGAAAAATGTAAACAATTCCCCCTGAATCCAAAAAGCCTCTCACAGCTTAGGAAAATAGATTAATGACCAGTGGCATGAGGTTACTTGTCCAGCTGTCTATAGTGAAGCATTTGTTGTAGTGCTCATGGAGCGAGACGCTTAACCTCTGTGACACCACGCATACTGTCCAGCAGCAGGGAAATGACAGTGTAAATGTGTGACCCTGCAGCTTTGCCTGCTGCCCTCTGAGAAGGGCTGGTCTACAGGGAAACACTGGAAGATCTGCAGCTTGGCCTCAAGATAAGATTATCATCATGCAGGGAGGAATATGTTAGACCCCCCTCAAAGTAGTCTACTGTCTAGCAATTCCCATTTCTCTTTTCCTCATCCTACCATGCCAGGAGTAGTACACAACAGAAAGCACCTGCTAACTAGTGAAACTGATTGAAGAGTCTCCAATGCACAATAATGACATCTGATCTTAATTTAGCTCATCTAAATGAGCTGTTTGTGCTGCGTTGACATTACATTGATTGCGATATTGTGTTATTACATTGTAATAAACAGTGAGATCCGGGATGGGCGGAAATACATCAAAATGTATTTTCAAATAAAATATCAAATACCCTGAGTTTAAGTGTATCAAAATAAACTACAAAATACAGTAACCATGCCATGTCAACATGAACTACTGTATTTTGCATTTTGAATATTTTTAAAGGGAGCATTTAATCATCACGACACTGACTCTGTTGATAAATTGGAGTGTGTTTGAGAGCAACAGCTTTTCCCTGCCTACGAGACATGCCATAAATCTGCGAACGGTCAACAGATCAACTATGCTGACCTGCCTGTTACCTACCATACGGTACTGTATCAGAGATGTTCTCAAAAAGTCACAACTAAACTTGTCAAGTGGTACAAACTAACCACCGAACTTACTGAGAGCAAAACAAAGTTACAAAGTGCTGTACAATATCAACATAAATGAAAAAAGACATAATAATATAACAATCAAATAATATATACTAATTCAATTACATAAATTTGAAAAAGGAAAATAAACTTACACTGAAATAAAACTTAGGATACTGAAATAAAACTTGACACTGAAATAAAACTTACTGAAATAAAACTTAACAATAATGACTTATTAATGATTAATAATTGATTAATAATGACTTAAAACTCATGGTACATTGACATAGAACACGAAGAATGAAGTCTCTGACATTGTCAATGCATGCCCAGAATGATAATGCACTGTGTACAGCTGTTGATCAGGTAGGATCATGACCCTTTTAGTTGGTTTTTAACTAAATGGGTACCGTGCAAGCGCTAAATGGGGTTATATTGACGCCAAGGGGCATACATGTGGACGATACATGAGGCAACTTGTTGAGCAATGTTGCAGGAGAACCACGTATGGTCCCATGTGTTTTGATAATTAAAGTTCTTACAAAAAAACTGAGGATTAAAGTTCTCAAGAAACTTGAGGCTGGTATGAGAGAGAGGGTATATTGTGTGTGTGAGCAACCACACGTTACTCATCTTGCACTGGATCATCTTCCTAAAGCTCAATATTCTGATTACAACAAGTCTGGGCAAATTACTAAGTCGGCACCAGTCAGAGGCTACACTCATTGTTTTGGACTTTTATAATGTCATCCCATTACCGAAAGTATTGTTTTTACCAAAAATATTTGGCAGTATTTTAAACTACAAAAATACACACCTATAAAGTATTTTGATAGAAAATACGAATCCATTTTCTCCAACCCAATTAAATACAAATTACAAAATACTTTGTATTTTAAATACATGTATCATAAATACTGCCCATCCCTAAATGAGGTGATGTTTGTCAAGATGTTTTAATTCCTGAAAATGAAAATGTTACTATCCTGTGTACAACCTTTCTGACTACAATATCTGGGCAGATGGCTTCATGCTTATGATCACAATATTGGAAAATAGTACAATGAACATTAACATCAGTATGGAAAATGAATGGCACCGTGGTGATGTGAACATGTAGTATTGTAGCAACCACTCACACTCACTCGGACATGCACATTTTTTGGCTTGAATATGAAATTCAGTTAAAACTATGTACACTAATACTAATGTATGTACTACTAATGTATGTTAATTTGTGTGACGTTTAACAGACTGCAGTGCTTGAATATAACTTGCTGCATACTGAATTCTTGAAAAGAATGTGGGACTCCTATTGACCAATGGTTGCCAGGTCTCTTTTTACAATGGCAAGCAAAACTTACAGCTGAAGGAAAATATCAGACATATTACAACAAAACAATTTGAAATACTCTGATATGAGCGCTCACAAAAAACAGCCCTTCAAATAATATCTGGAAAAAACATTCATCAATGGCCATCTGTGTCAAAGCAGGTGTACTTAACTTATGCCTTTCCCTTACCGAGACAACATTACAGCATTATAATCAGCAACATTACAGCAATATAAGCAGCAATGTGTTTTGCTT
The DNA here is from genome assembly GCF_017589495.1 of Alosa alosa. Lineage (NCBI taxonomy): Eukaryota > Metazoa > Chordata > Actinopteri > Clupeiformes > Clupeidae > Alosa > Alosa alosa. Next base: position 16,799,535 of record NC_063206.1, on the reverse strand, counting down.
ACATTGTGAGGAACCCCATTTATCATCATAACCAACTTTTGGTCGCTTGTACACTTGTACAGACAGTATGTTCCAAAAGGTAATGTCTTAACCAAAACCACTTACAGTTAGCCAGCTTGTGCACATCAAAGGACAGAGACAGACATTACTCATATATTTAAGACTAAACGCATGATGAACATACAGTACAGAATGTATGCTATACCCATACAAGAGTACACAGATGAAGAACCCCCATCACTGGTGCTCCTCTAAGACAGATGGTGCTCATTCTCAACCTGCGGGAGGGATACAGTATGTAGCCATTGGAACAAAGTCACTGATATGCCCTCTCAGATGTTAAACCCAAACCATCCTCTGCCAAGTATGAGTTTATGATATGGACTCCTTTGGTGTGGCATCAGGCCCAAAAAACCGAATGGAAGGGGAATATTTTTAAACCTTCATCATGGGCGTGGGGGTGTAATGATCTCACATGAGGGAGTGGGAAGTCTGCAAGCACCACCCTGTCTTGTCCCAACCCCTCCATCAGTCTTCTCTTGCCTCACACCACAGCTGGCTCTCATACGGCAGACTTAATTACCCCTATTCTAAATCGCCACTCTCTGACATTAAAGAGGCCCCTAACACAGCCCTAGACATATTCTCTGGTCTATAACGTTTACTTGATAATACACTTAGGCACAGAAAATAAACATGCTTTGGGCTAAACAGTAGCTTCACACTGCTTCTGCTGATGGAAGCTATTTTTAAAAGAGTAATTGCATTGTTTCTCAGCTTTGCAACATATTTATTATAGCCATAGTAGCCATAGTTTACACATTTTAAGGGACAGCATTTTCAACTAATGTACAAAGACACAAGGCCAAACTACTCATATCAACTATACAGTACAAAACTGTCAATTAAGTGCAGGCCTAAACAACATACACTGAGGAACAGAGTCAGTACATATGTTCAGTGTTTTGAAGCTGTTGCCCTTTGTGATGTGCCTAGATGTTACATAAAGCCCTTCTGCATGTGTTAGGCCATGCAGTCCTGTCAGTGGAGTGGGTGAAGTCATGGGCCTTGTGTCAGAGTTGCTGTGAGGCACTCCTGCTCCGGCTGTGGCCCACGGTGTAACCCCCCTGTAGTCTCTCTTCTCAGGCCTTCACCACATGGCGTGAGCAATTAAACCTGCATGGCTCAGGGGGCCTCAGCGGGCCTTGAGGACGCGGCACTCCCGGGGAATGGCATCGCTCTCGTCAGGGGAGAGAGGCCCTCTCTCCTGGGCGAAACAGCCCGAGCTTCCCATCCAGGGTGCCTGTCAGGAGCTGGAACATGAACAATAAACATACTTAATACCAACGGCATGTTTGAATGACAGTGGACTTAGCCAAATCATGGTCATGGTGGTCTTCTCTCAAAGACCACATGATGTTGTTGCTGTACATGTGTTCAGAGAAGGTTGAATATATGGATGAAGGACATAAATGGAACAGAATGTTCAGTGAATATTTTATTTAAAAATATCTCTAACAGTGTGATTACCGTTTTCACAATTTTTACTCCATTCTAAACAAGTTGTTACATAACACAACACCTGTTTTCCTCAGATGGAGGCGAACAGATGGATTCATGGTTTTGTTTTTGAAGTCACAGTAGCTCGTAAAAAATGTTCTCGTTTTTCTCTGCGGTGGCGCAGCCGACACGTGTGCATGCTGCGCTTCTACGGCTCTGTGTCCTGGGCATCTGCCATCTCACCCCGAGACGTTCCCCTAATTAGACCCTAACTACGGGTTCAGAGGGCTACACAGTGTTTGGAAGTTTATGCCAGTGTTTGTTCACAATATCATCATAAACCTTTTAGTACATGCAAACAAACACACACACACACAGCAAGAGACACCAACGCGTTGTCTGCACGTTGGTGCGTTGGACTTCCAGCAGTGGAGGGCTGTTATCTCATGTTCCATGGTCAGCCAGAGGATCACGGTAAGCTAGCATTACCTCACTGTTCATGGAGCCAGCTGGGCTCCGATGCCAATGGGATCCAGTCCAGACAAGTTTTACTGGGGACCTATAGTGGATATTTACAGTCATTTCAGAACCGGTCAATGTATTAAAAAGGTAACGGGTCAGAGATTTAGAATGAGCTCAGTGAAGCCAATTACAAAATCAATACGCCTTTTGTGTGCTGTAGAGGTGTTCAGAGTGAAGAGGAAAAATCTTTGTGCCAGACTGTATACTGTTGCAAACACGAGCCGCACACGCACAGCGGTGTAGAGACTCTGAACTGGAATGATCAGAAAACATGATGTTGATAGTGCAGACTATTACTGATATGACTGAAGCTCTTCTGAGAATCCGCACGCCTGAAGAAAGAGATGGAAAAGTCAGAATGGTATTTATCTGAGAACGACTCAAGTAACGACAGGCAGAGAGCATCAGCTTTACGATCCTTCTGGCGCTCTTGACTTCTCCGACGGCCTCTATCCGTGGCAGACAGAGATATCGTGCAGCTGTGGGAGAAATGTCAGGAGGAGGGCACTCTCAACAGAAAAGAAACTGTTATGAGTCTGCTTGTCCTGAAATCATAGTGGAAAAAAGAATGAGTGGGTTTTAATTTTAAAGATGTATAAAAAAAAAACTCTTGAGTAACAGCAAATCCTGAGCGATTTGGAATCTGGGAGCACCAGAACGAGCATGACAAACATACAAATTAAAAACTCTTCAAAAACAAACGCTTGTATATTTCTTCAATCTGCCTTAGTTAATTTCTGTGTATTTCTTGCCACATTGGCTGACCTGAACTTCCTCTGGAAAAACGAACGGCCTGCTTTTCATAGTAATAAATTGTTATGACAGAGATGGTGATGAGGACCACAGCACACAAGACACAGGGAGAAAAGGCAGAGGGTGATGACTAAATCTACTAGATCTAACGTTTTATGATAACATATGGTTATGTGTATGTTAAAGTGGCTAATTCCTGGGGTGGACAGTGTCAAAATGGCTTCATTCGCACATTCATCTACCAGCATTTTTAAAAATTGCCTTCACCAATTTTTGCTGTGTATCTTTTCGTCTGTTACCAAAACCCAGTGGCTAGTTCTGAGCATGAAAGATACATCTGAATTAAAAGTTCTTCGTAAAACTGTTATGTAATATGAAATTCTTCTCAAATGTTGGCTAAAAAGCAAGGGCAAAGCCGTAAATCAACAGTTCAAGGACAGTTGCATGGTGAACTTTTTGCAACACTCGGTGATGTGCTTCTAAGTATAAAATTGGCACGGAGAACAGAACTGCAATAAATGTATTGTATAACTGCAGTTCACCTCTTAAAAATCAAAGCCATCTTCAAAGAATGCAGTGTGTCAACGACTACAGTAAAAGCCTTGGTAATGCCCTGATCTATCTCTATTTATCTTATCAACAGCAAGGTCGCTCAGGCTTGCAAGGATTTAATGGGGAATGTAACTATATCTGGCGAGTAGAAATGGTTGGAGAGATTTAAGATTTCATTACCTCAGTGCTGTAGAACATAAGAAACTGCTGATAGTACCCTGTGCATAAATCCAATACTGTGAGTTCAAGGGTAAAGTTACAGCCTGTTTATGTCTGGGCATTTTTAGTTTATGACCTCAAAATAGCAACAGAAGATGAAGAAATAACCATTTCAACGTAATGTCAAACGCCTATGGTGTGTGATGCCCGGATATTCACTGACATTAGCATACCAACAAGCTCCAGACCATCTCTCTTGTACCATAATGTAACACACCATTTGTACCTCAAATGGCCCTGTAATGAACACAGTGAAAGGTAACGAACGTAATGAAGAATTCAAGAATAAACTTGAATTTTACATATAGTCCCTTTAAGGACACTGGGCTGTTGTTGGTCACTGCCATCTGTGGGACATTTTCATTTTCAAACATGGCACAGAATAATAAGCCTTATGTAAGATGACGGCGGCTGAGATACAGCCCTTTTTCCTCTGAACTGTCCCAAGACCACAAGCCTGAATATGACCATGCTTTAAATGGCCAGAGTCTATTACTTTTGAGTGGCCTCTAAACATCTTCCTGTGAAACTCTGTACATCCATCATAAAACCTTAAGAGCTGATGTTCCTCTGAGGCGTGCAGGACGGCAGGAGGTGGTTTCCTGATTGAACAGGTTTATAGCAGGGCATACCTTTGACAGTAGGCCAAGGAGAGAAGAAGGAGAAGGAGGAAACTCATGTCCCAAGCTGGTGTGAAATTCAGTATTAACCAGAGGAACCCTACACTGTTTGCTGTTTCACTGCGCCTTGAACCTCCAAGAAGACAACTTTCAGGAGAGCAATATAACTGGCGCAGAAAGAGAAAAAAAAAAAAAACACAGAGAGGACGGATGTAAAGGTGGTTTGGCAGCAGACATCATTTCCAGCATTACACACTGCTACTGCTGGAAATGGGATTTCCTGATTTTGAAAGCAGAAAGACATAGTCCTTCAGGAAGAAAGTGCTGGATTTGCAAGATGTTGTTAACCGGTTTGTACTGTACGTCTGTTACGACTCAGGTTGATGACTGCACCTTACTTGCGCAACATCAGTTTTAGTGATGGTGGGTCTTACAATAAATCAATCAATTTGCATCTTTAATTAGATTAAACCCTATTTGACCAGCTATGCATATATCAAAAGCATATGAATGTGGATGCTGTGTATTCAAAAGTAAATAATTAATATAAGTACATGCTACACTATGTTCCTAAGAGGCTTTACAATACAACATCAGCAGAGGGATACTCTGGGGATGGTCACTGGCCCTGGCAGGATGACCCTAAGATTGTCAGAGGGAGAGGGATGGAGGAAAGTTCTTGCTCCCAGAAAACTTATGGTGGTGTAAGAGACGGGTCACACCTCCACACAAACTTGCAGAGGTCAGTGTAGCATGTACCTCATGACCAGTGCTTGTGGAAAATTCAGAGCATTGGCAGGTGATTTGACACCAAGACCAAACTGCACATTTAGGAGCTCACCCTGAGTGAGAAGAAAATAATGTATGCAACCCTAGAGCACATTTCCTCTTAGGCCCGAGGTGTTGACTCAAGCCTGGATATATCTACGCACAGGGCAATCCAAGGTTATCGAACAAAAGATTACAAGTATTGACCTTAAGGAATCCAGTTCCAAAGACAAGTGCTAATACTTCTGTATCACGTGATGATATTTAACACATTTAACACACACAACAGACAGTCTTGAAGGACAGATAAATATAGACATCTGATCAAAAATATAATAACTTGTTTTGATTGATTTCCTTGACCTATTAATGGACATACCGTATGTGTCAGCTCTTAATCTATGCCTGTTTTGTCACTTTGATGGTGCAACATAGCCTGTTGAACTCTGATGGGAGTGCAGATGAAACAATAATGGAGCGAGCCATTGCACGTCCATGGCTGAATATTTTCTACAATATTTGGACCCCCGACAGTAAAGTCAACAAAGGTGCTTTTTACCCAGGACACCATTCTGTTTTCTCAGCTTTGCTCACCATGTAGCATCGCTATCAAATTATGACAGTCTCATTCCGCTGGAAGCCATCCACGGAGACAGAGACAAAGAGAGAGAGAGATAAAGAGGGAGAAAGAGAGGGAGGGAAAAAAAAGAGGGAGAGAAAAACAAGAGCAGGGGAGGATGGGAACGGAAAAAAAAGGATGTGTCCTCTTCATGCCTTTCTCATCACGAGAGGCTGTTTCAATTGGGTTACCAGAGAGCATTTCCACCCGGTGCGGCCCTCCGTACCCCCATACCTTCAGTCACACGATGGGGTTGTTAACTCTGAAACGTATTAAGCGGTGGGAGACCTCCTGAACGTGCCGATGATCTCATGGCTTGGCAGAGCTGGTCAAAGCCTTCTCGGCAGTGTGAGGCCACGGCGGCGGCCGCCTTCTATCGACGCGCAGCGATGACACGGGTAATGCGATAGAAGTAACCCAAACAGAGCGCAGCCTCCAGAGTCTATTGCTCAAAGTTGACCCACAAACCTGCTCAGCCCAACTCCAAAACGTCTTTCAGTGGGTTATTTCTCATCCTTGACAAGGTTAAAATGGCTGTGATTTCATTCAGCAGTGCTGTTGAATGTGCTTGCGATGATAAGTCTCAGATGTTAAGATGACTTCAGTTTCAGCTTCTGTCAGCCCCCATTCTTCAGTGGGTTAGCCTAGTTTGGAGTTCTCACTATGGGTTAAAACCACAGTGTGCAGCAATTTGCCACCTTTTAAAGCATGTTTTTTTTTATATAAGGAAATAGTACTGGTATTCCATCTTCAGATGACTATTCTTTTCTTTCTTTTCAGATAAACACACCTGTCATTCCAACGAGCCACTGAGGCTTTGCATTATGCAGTTCTGTAGCCTGGGCCAGACCACCCAATGAAAATGTAAAAACAGCTCTCACAGCAGGCCAATGCCAACTACATGAGTTAGCATGCCAGCAAGCCTTTCATCTTTGCCAACTTTGCATTTCTAGGTGTTTTTACGTGCCTTTTCACTTTTAGCTGTTAGATTGCTCATTTCCACCCAAAACCCTCTGCATGAAGAAGCACATTGATAAGGAGTGAAAAAAGGCTAGAGGGAACACTGTTATAGTATGCAAATGCTGCTGAAAGTGCCAAAATGCATAATATTTTTGATTGCATTTTGAATGCACAGCAGCACATGGATAAGGCTGATAACAAACATATGATGCGATACAGCCAAAATCACACGATTGCCAGAAGGACACCACAATCTCAGTAAATAGCTGAGTAATTGTAATTGGGAAAATTCACTGGAACCAACAACCCGCTGGCTCTCTCATAGGCTTTAAATGAGTCATGTATGGAGTGCTGCTGCTGACTGTGTCACTGTCTAGATCTCACTGGTCAAGATGTTGTACTAAACAACCTGAGGGAGATGTAATGTCATGCAGACTATCTACTGTAGGACACAGGGAGTGTGCTGAAACAGTTTAAAACCTTTAAACGGCAAAATCATTGTCTTTCAATCCAAGTTAATCGCATAATCTCACTCTTATTTGCACTTCTGGTTGCTGGCCCCATACAACAAAGAGATAAACAAAGAGAAGAAAGCCTACTTCTGCCAAACATGAGATCAACATTAAATTAAAGTTAATTAGAAGCAGATAGACCCCAAACAAGAAAATCCAAAACAGATTAGTGTATTTTAGGGGATGAAAATTAACAGGGTCACTCGGCCCACCAAAGAATTAGATCTTCTAAATGACGAGAATGTTTACATTTCACTTGCTTCACTAAAAAATCCAAAGTAGCCTTTATTAGTCATTTATATTAAAGCCAAACACTGCAGAACTGTAGTAAGGAGACAACTCCAGGAAAGGTTTAAACTAAGTCTTCTTCTTTCTATTGACAATCATAATGCAACTTTAGATTTCAAAAATCTAAAAAACAAGTAAAAAAACAAGACTTTCTGTATATCCCAGTCCACCAATACACATACCAATACAGCCTGACCTTGCCAGAGTGATTAGCATCAAAACCTTATTAGACTGTGCACTGCGGGTGGAAGCCTTGCACAAAGAGAAAGCATCTGTTCCTAGACACTGATCTGAACCCTCGAAGATCTTTAAGGATCACAATCCCCCATTGACTAGATGTCTTTCCCAGATGCTGCTGTGCCTCTATTTGTGTCACAACCCTACAGGATTGTACACAGTTCCACTGGGCTGATGACAAACAGGAATTTATGTAGAGATTAAATAAAAAGGATTTAATGAGAGATTAACATTTATGGTGCCATGGGCTGTGTCCATGCACTAAAGTGCAAAGATTTACTAAAGGCAAATTCTTGTTTCTTGTGTTTTCCAAATCCCCAAACTCTAGAATCTAGAGTTGGGCACAAATTGTGCAGCTGGTCAAGCATCAGGAACTAACTATGTGTTGACAGTGAATAAAAGGAAATCTTAGGGGGCTAGTGTCATAGCAACCTCCTGTCGAGAAAATATACTACGTTTGATGTCAAAATGATGCAGTTTTTGGCATTCTGAAACTCATCAATCCACATGTCTCTGTTTCCAAGCCAAATTTCAGCATCTGACTTCCGCCCAATGATAAAAAAAAATAAATTGTTTGAAATACACACAGCTTGATCCAAAGCTGCAAAACATCTTTTGGCCAGCCCATTATTTCATTTCTAGATTTGTTTACTGTCAATTTAAAACATCCTTCTGGGCATTTGGTGAACTGACTCTGAAGTTCATGGCATGCCTTGATAAACACTCACAAATGTTTTTAAAGCTAAATGGAATGGGAAGAAAGAGAGCATAAACCAATTGTTTAAGACCAGGTGAAATCTGTCTGGAGTTGTGGGTGGTCACTTGCTTTTGGGAAGAACTGTTAGATAAGGCCCCGTTTAAGCATATGACAAGGTCCAGCTGACTCACAGCAGCATCTGGAACACAATGAGATTATGAGCTGGCTTGGTTGCTCTGGTCAGTCAGTGACCGCAAAGAATTATTGTTGATAGGAATTCAGCTGGATACACCAAAACTGATGCCATGTCTTGAGGCCTTTAAAATAGTGATGACAGCGATATTTAATTTCATGTTTTCAGTTTTTTAACAATCATTTTGCTAAACAAAAACTCTGGTCTGAAACAGCTCTTTTTTCAAGATAGATTCCTCAAGAGTAATTAAAATAATATCCTGACGTTTAAGCGATGTCTGATCTAATGACACCTTGTAACAAGGAGTGTGACACCAAGCAGTAAACAGACTCTTCAAATACCATGTCAATTTACCAGTGTTCTGACAGCCACACTCGGAGAACAGGGGAGACGGTCGTGCATTTTGTTCTCTGCGTGTTATTTCTCACCACACAATCCATCAGCAGCAGCGGCAGCAACAGCAGTGGCACAACGTTTTCTGAATCAGAACAAATGATGCGAGGAGAACTGGAGCATATGGGTCCATGTGTCAGACAGAGATCTCCACACCAGAAGGGAACATGCTGTCCTTCTATCAAACTTGGAGAGCAAGTTGGGAAAGAGTCAATGTAGGCATCCAAATAGGGAAGGTGCTGTTTTTCTTCAGAACCAAATGTGTGTAGAGGAAAAGAGCTTGCTACACACATGGCAGTTCCATATTCAGGCTCATATATCTAGGACTCTTCATGTGCGTCTCCAAATTTTTGGTTAAAAATGGAAAATTTTACTTTGTAAAAAGTCCAAATGCTTGGATCTAGAGAAAGCATTATTTTACTAACTGAAAAGTAATCGCATAACACCGCTATAAAATGTGATAAAATGTTGACTCAGACTGCAAAATTTGATTTCTACACATGATTTCAAAACATAATCCATTGACCTAAATCCATGGCCCACTTTCCTGAGGAAATATGTAGGAGACATTTGGGCCTAGATGCCTCATCTGACATGCTGACAGGAAGTGAAAGGTAGGGGGGTTATGGTGATGACATCACGTTTCTACAGCTTTTTCACTTCATGGCTGTCATGGGCCTTTTCCTATAGCCCGCAATATAAGAATACAGCCAAGAGTACAGCTACAGCTGTTTGTACAGTACGGCCAAACTCTACTGTAAGAAATAATTCAAAGTGACCACATATAGCAGCATGTGTCCACATGGTCTAAGAGAAAGACAAATATGCTCTGGCTGAAATAAAACTCAATGTTGTACGGAGGACTTGTAGCGATGAAAGGCTCTGTCTGACGATGGCACTGTATTCTGTGCCATCAGCACAATCAGCATTGGCATAGGAGGTTAAACCAGCGAGGGCGGATAGAAGGGAAGACAGTGGAAAAAGTTCAAAGCATAGTTTTCATAAACTATGGCCCTTGTTGGGAAAATGAATCAAGAAATTGCAACGTTTAACAAGAGAGTTTGCGGTCTCGCCAAACCTTTTCTGTCAGGCGCATCAAAGGCCCACTCTCTGTAACATACAATAATTCTGTAAGTCACCCAAAACTTGCATACAAGCAGAGAACTGATCTTTATCTTATGTAAAAATGCTTGCATTAAATAAAAGAAGTAAATGCATGTTTTCTAATTCCTTTTGTTTAATTAACATTTTTATTTAGCACTGTGCAATGCAAACTTTAATGATTTTTTAAAAAAAAAAAAACATTAATCCAAGTGGAATAATTAGTCATGATCATTATCAATCTGCATTTTTTTCTAAATACATGCAGCATGACGATATACTTGGAGTAAACTTACAGACTCTGCAGCTGTAACGTTAATTCTTTAATCAAGACAAGGAACGGTTTCCATTTCCTTACACATACCCAAATCAAGGCTCAGCTCTGACAACAATGCACTACAGACCAGGACATGCATATCCCTAGCACGTGTCTGTATCTGTCCTGCTTGTGCACATGTTAAGGGGATGACATTTTATGTGGTTTCCTCTCAGAGGGTCAGTGGCCTCATTCCATTCCATTCATGTAGAGCATGCAAAACATAGGGCCAATGCAGGCAAAGGCAGTATTACACTGCCTGTTGGCTGACCAGTTGAGGCTTTTCAAACAGAGGACTGCAGAACATATTCCAATGCCTCATCTCTAAGAAAAATGTTCCGACTCCAAGAGTAGAAGTATCTTTACTTCATATCACTCCATGAAACCAAAACTGCATGGTTCAGTAGTGCTTTTTAAACGGAAAAAATAACTACTTTCGAAGCACACACACACACACAAACCAATATTTCCTCTGCCCTTTGTCCACAGGGATGACCTCAAAGATTAAGACATTTTACAGCTTTTACTGACAGGCTGCAAGTGGCTTACACCGACAGGCTACCAAAGGATAAATGTATTTCTCAATGCCTATTTAGCACTCTGGCTCTGCACAAAGGGACTTAGGGCCACCTGAGAGGATAGCCCCGGAGGGCTGCAAAGCAGGAAGACTAGCCTCGCCGTCCGCCTCTGCACAGCTAATCTCCCACAGGTGCACCTTACTCCTATTGTCAGGCATGACACATGGCCATGAAACGGGAACCTTCCTCTTTGATGTCGAGGAGGATAAGCCTCATCTCGAGGAGCGCTTCCCCTCCAAGGAATGTGTCGGTCTTGATCAGCATCTGGAATTACTTTTTTATCTTCTTTGTGAGAGCCATTCCACCGAAGAAAAAAAACCATACTGTCAGACAGCGGATGGCTTCTCCAAGTCCTCTACTACACTCATGGTAACATACATGTAGCACCTGCACTTTTTATCACACTCAAGTGAGGACAAGGTCACTGTAAATCATTTAATTCGTAATAGTTTGTTTTGCAACAGCCTTTTATAATAGAGGCTCTCAAATAACTTATTCTGAGAGGGCCACAAAACACTCAAGCTTCAAATTAAACAAGAATATGGAAATGCAACAGGATGCTAGATCAGCCTGGCTTCAAAGTAATGCAACTTGGCTCACAACAGAAATGATTTGGTAAAAATTCAGATCAGTTGGAATTCCCTCTTTAATCAGTGCCTCTTCAGAACCGCGCTGACAATGTGGTCCACCCATGTTTATCCCTGTTAACATGTACAAACTGTCTATCATCAATCATTGTCCCAGGGGACCTAACACCATTAATCAACAAATACAGCAGCTGGGTGTAAACAGCAATCAAATGTAGGCAGAGGGAATCAAGAGAGCATGGGGCTTTGCACTTCACAGATTGTAAATTAGTGACAGATTTAAGAGGCACTTGTTTATTGGGCTCTTAGTTACATTTTTGAACACATTCAAATGTAGTGCAAATGCAGAGCATTTAATATCACAGTACGATTACCTCCTACAGTTTTTATGTGGCTTTTATTTCTTTTTAGCATTTTAAATGCCAATAAGACTTGTAAAATCGGACTCTTTCACATATGTGTATACTATTTGACATAAATCTGGTATGCTTTTTAAATGCTTTTGGAGCTGTTGTCAAGAAAGTCCGTAAACATAAATCTGCTGAAGAGACGTGATCCAAGTACACAAAATGACAACAGGACTGTGTTGGCCCTCATATTTTCCACTTCTCTATGTTACAATAGATCTAAATCCATTCTGTCCTAAAACATCATTGGTTTTCCTATTCATCTTTTTTGTTGTAATGTATTCAACAGGTTGTTACAAAAAAACCTCCTTGGGAATTACATGTGTTTTAATCACGGAATATAAATCCTCTTGTGCAACAAGTTCAAAATGCTTAACTGATCCAGGCATATTTGTTGTTTGTATCAGTGTGTTTGCTAGACAACTTTTAGTCTAATGTCTTTTTCTGACCAGATAATTTCCAATTACCTAGCATTAAAACCACAGGACATTACAATCACGTATCCCCATCTGCATTTGAACTCCATAACAGAATATCATTGTGATGTCAACATCCCATTAAATTGCTCAACGTTCTACAGTTTCTTCTGTTCTATGCAGTAAATCCTATTAACTAGTCAGTAGACCTGACACCTTAAAATAAAAAGTCTTGTGAAGCTTGTTGTGATAATATTTTTTCCTTTCTTTTTTTCTGGTTGACTTAAACAATTTGTATGGAGCTGAAGTCTTTTCCTTTTCATGCATCGGTGAGCATAGTCTGAGAAAACAAAACACTTCACCAGAATTTCTGGTGGAAAAAAAGGTCTCCACGTCCCAGCTCACGGCAGGGTCACGCAGATTCCTGTCTGCCTGAGTGCTGCAGCGAGAGAAGACCATCAGCTGTGCAGCCACCTCCAGGTGCAAAAGGAAGGCTGATGTCATATGAAGTCATTTAGACACTCCATCACTTCAAAAAAAAGGGGAAGGAAAGCCAGGCCGGGATGGAAGGTAATGTCAGGCTGCGACACGGGGTCACAGTGGAAAGATGAGTTGTCTTTGTTTCCTGAAGGAGTTCATCTGCTCTTCCTTGTCTGTCTGATTTGAAAGTTACAAAAAAGACTACAGAGGTGCTCTTGCCCTTCCGAACTAAGGCAAAGTAAAAGATTAAGGACTTAAGAACTAAGATTACGGACTCATCATCATGATAGGCTGGGGGACATATTTAAAATATTAAATACAGATTAAGATACAGATTTCTGTAATTAAATATACACCATAAAACCAACAAACTATGGCTTCCATATGGCATAGTACATCTAATACTACAAAATTGCCTTTCATGGCAGATTCCTCATTTAGTGGATCAGATATTAATGTGTGAAGTCAGTGAATTTAACTTCAATGGCTACTCTCATCGCATTGCATAAGCTGGCTTCATAATGATATCTGTAGTGAAGCATTGAAATCAATAGTGAAGAAGATTTTCATTAATCTGTATGTCAGGGGTCTCAGACTCAAATGAGCTGGGGGCCACTTCTGCCAACGTCATCTGATTGGAGGGCTGCGCGTCAGTGTCAATAATACAAAAAAGAATGGCTATTTCCTAAAATGCAATGTTTTTTTTTCAAATACTGTATTTTCAAATACAAAACTGCAAACAGAAAGTGCAAGTCTTTTTTATCTATTTTTAGACACCTGTGCTATAAAATAATGATAAAAAAAATATATAAATACAAATTATGAAAAGAAACAAAACAGCATAAAAACAGGTATGTGTGTGTTTCACACCAAATAAAAATATTTTCCTCTCATAACTTATTTAAACCTGGCATATCAAAATTTCAAAAGGCGATGGCTTGAAAGTGGTCAGAGATAAAGTCCTACTGTAAATGTAAAAATCTTTGAGTATAAAAAAGTTTATGAAGGGGGTAAATTTGCTCATCTAATTTGCCACTGGATGGTAAGCACCTCAAATTATGCACCTTTCAGTAAATACTGGATGTTGAACTATTTGAGCAGGTTTACTTTCTTTTTGTCATATTACCCAAATAACAAATTAACAGGAAAACAGTTGGCCTAAGATGTAACAATAGTAAACTATTACTAGCCTGTTCCACAAACCGTTATTATAGGTCTACAATAAAGTAGCCTGGTCAAATCAGTACTATCGCGGATGACTTTGTAGTTCTTCAGAGCTGTCTGTACCACGTCCATTACGGACACTATCATCACGATTACCACTGCCACCTCGAGCTATTTTGGGCAAAGGATCGAAATAAGCATGGTATGCTTAGTGGCCGTCGTACGCAAAGACGCACCTCCATTCACAGACGCACCGTGACTATCACTGTCAATAGACGATCGATCATTATATAATCTCCAAAAGGCAGATATTCTCCTTCTGAATCAGAATAGGTGAATAGCATAGCCTACCCAAGACTTCATCACACGTGAACGTTTTTTCAACATTTGGTGTAGGCCTATTTCTGCTTCAATTTGTGCAAAACTATGGCCTGCATCGCTTCCGCGTCATTACAAACAAATGCACGTCTTCATGTTTCTCGCATGTAGGCTAATGCACTGCATTTCCTGAAAACTGTGTGCAGCGATTTTGGGCTTGAATCAAGCTCTGGATGTCTAGCAACTAGTGGAGGAGAGTACAAATGAGATTTGTTACCGTACTTGAATCTATCGTCTATTTTAATCAGTGTCGTTGTTTGTCCAAATTAAAAATACCCTCAAGGGCCGAATTACATTATTATTTTGAAATAGGCCGCGGGCCGGAATTGGGCCGGGATTTTGAGACCCCTGCTGTACAGTATGTCCTGTATAGAGCTACATGCAAGCTCTCTGATCTAGCGTATCTCCTGTGCAATATAGCTCTTAAAATATGTGCTTCATATGTCATAGATATTTTTGGTAATTGTGAAAAATAGCAGTATTTTCATGACTCCTAGTTGGAATGGCCTCTCTTCCCTTTCGAAGCACAGCAGGAGCAGAACACCTTTTTACTTGTGGAATGTTGGCAACAGAGAAGCCCCCCCACACACACACACACATAGTACACACACATGTAGCCTCACCAATCATGTTTATGCGTAGAATTACAGTATGCATTTTAGAACACTCTCAATAATTCCGAAGTGTTACATAAATCACACAGCTGCAGCACATGAATCATGCTTTCCCTCACAAAAACGTCCTATAGCACCGCCGAAGAATATACATTTTATGACGCTGTAAATTCAAGCCTGACTCCACTTAAAAATTGAGCCTGAATTCCCTTGTCCCCCTTGCGATAATGTGGGACATTTTGTTCATTGTGTTCACGGTCAACCCATGGAAAAGGCTTCTTTAATGACAATAGCATATGAAAATGCCTCATTTGAAGCCAACGACACTCATCCTGAATGTCATATGACACAACAAGGATGGAGAGAGGATCTGAGCCCTTAGTGCCTTGTGGCATCTGTTGTATAAACACCCTCCATATCCCTTTGAGCTTTGAGCATTCACTCTTATGCAGGTAGTGAAAGAACTAAGCTCCATTGGAAAAAATAACTTTTGAGACTGAAGACATTTTAAATGTTTCCAACGTTTTTCTCTTTCCTCCATTTTAAGAATAACTATGCAAGTACTGTATGACCCAAGGGACTTCTAAAATGTGGCTACACTGACCATTAAATGAAAAAAATAAACACTGACAGGAACTGCAGAGATTTTTTTTTTCTGACAGTGGAGCCTTGGAGCTCGGTATGAGGTTACGCGCAGAGAGATGTGGCGGTGGTCGGCAGTGGGACCAAGGCGGAGAAGCAGGGCCCCACTCGTGCTGCGGCCTGCACAACTACACTCCACACGGCTCTTTATGGGGTATTGGAAACCCTCAAAGGGGGCTCTCCTGTGGATCTACTCAGGCATCCAAATTTAAGCCCGGGCCACCTCCGGACGCCGGGGTGAACTAATGGACCGTGTGGCTTACCGAGTTACGCATCCACACCCACCCACCCCTGGCCAGCCACCCCCGTGACAGGCAGGATACCCCTGAATCCTGAGGGGGGTTTTGGAAAGCTCTGGCCACTGAGCTATCCTGGGGCTTCCCTCTGGAAATCTACACAGCGTGGTGTGTTTTTATACTCAGTGAGCTTCAGAAAATCTGCAATACTGGGAGTCCACTCTTGGGAAGGGATACACAGAGAAACCTGAGCAACTTTTTTTTCCCTGTAAGGTCTGGTAAATGCATTTGGAAAAAACTATTCTGTCACCAGATAGATGTTTTACTCATGACAGTGTAATCAATAAGAAATCAACCAACAGAGGGGTTCAGAGGCTTACTTAGGTTGATCCCTGGGGTGGAAAAGCCCTATGTAAAAACAGAGGGTTAGTACTGAAGGTTTCTTACCTCAGGTGTGGCTGGATTGAAGGAAACATTTAGGACAGTGTCTGTGTGTCTCTGAAGTTTGTAGAGGTAGCTGCTGCTTCGGATGTCATAGACATATGCCTAGAAAAGAGTGACGGTTGGACAGTTTAGCAATAAGTAGTACTGCTGGACTTTTAATTCTACTTTACATGCGGAGAGACCCTTATGGATTATTTATTCAAACCATTAAGCATCCTCAATAACTGATAGATGTATTTAGTGTAAAATGTCATGTATTTCATGTAAAAAGACACAGATCAGGTAAGGAAACATTTGAGGCATGATGGATGTTGCTTCTTTGATTTCAATCAGTTTCCGGGTATCCGTCAAATGAAGTGCTGTGATTAAATGAGAATGAGACAGCTGAAAGGAAGAGAGAACGAAAGAGTGAGAGGGGAGATCAGGACCGTAGTGAGAGTGCAGAGGGAGAAAGAGAGAGAGAGAGAGAGAGAGAGAGAGAGAGAGAGAGAGAGAGAGAGAGAGAGAGAGAGAGAGAAAAGAGACAGGAGCCATCTGCCACTAGCGCAGATAAAAACAGATGTTGGGATGTTTGTTACCAGACAGCGACTGGTCGAGTTCCTGCAGATGTTTCCTTAAAAGCGCTCTCGGAGCCCACTGAGCGTGCTCCTTGAATGAGAGCGGCGTGAGGGAGCGAGCGAGCCGCCCCACTGATAGTCAGGAGCCGTGGTAGCTAACAGGGCCGTGAGTCAGGAGACAGATGAGACAATGACGGTTCCTTCACTGCCACTGTGGCGCACTGGAGGTCTAACCCATCTCTCCAAGCCAGCCCTCTGTGTTTAAAAACGTCTTTGCTGTTTATGTACTGCCCCAAACAAAAAACTAACAACTGCCCAAAACAAAACAAAACTACACCCTCTAACGACCTTTGAAAACCCTTAAAATCCTTCTCTGTCAAAATTAGGCCCTGCACAGAACACAAGGAACCACTGAGACTGAAGTAAAACGATAAAGTGTTAAACTTTAAAAAAAAGATATTAAAACAACAACTCTTTTGGTTTAAATGTCTGGGAACAGTTATGGAGCCCTACATATTATATGGAAATATGTACGAAAATCACAAAAATGCTCTGTTCATTTTAACAGTATACAGAGACAATAGGCTCCATACATAATGTCCCATATCATCTGAATTTGAAGCTTCTTCAGGGGTCAGAAAGGTAATGTGAGCTCTTTCTGATTGTCCTTTGAAATACTGAGACAAGTACAAATGCCTTTGGCTTATGAAACTCTCGGAGCAGCCACAAATAACGGTGGAGTAGCTCACTACCGTACTCACTGTCTGCTTCCAAGAACCACTGGAAGCACTCTCTCCACGCAGATCCACTAAGACCTGGCCCTGCCAAGTTTAATGTGTTATTCCCTTTGGCTTCAACAAATGCAGCAGCGAAAGACTGAGGCAGGGGGAAAAAGAGGAGTCTGAATCTCTGACATGTTGGCTGTCTTGTAAAGCCAGTCTCAGATATAAGGTGGAAAAGTAATTAGGAAGTCACTTCGACAACCAAAAAAGGTTGCCTTCCACGAAAAGCGATGAGACGCTTAAGAACATGGCACGCAAAAGAACTGTTGTGCTGCAAGCACGCGTTGGCCTATTTCTGTTCCAGTTTTGGCTACTTTTTGTCAACAGAGTTCATAGTCTCAAAGTTATTAGATGCTGTCAGTTTCATAACCCATCTTACTTCAGTAGTCAAAATGCACCATGCTAGAAATACAAATCATAGGCCATACTAGAGACCTTCCACTTTATCAACATGGCAACAACACAGCCAACCCTATTCAGAGAAGAGAATATAATATAATACAATATAAAACAAAATAAGACGCAGCTATCCATGTGGACTACAACACCTTAAGTGAAGTATTAAGATTCTGCACTTGGCTCCAATGAGCCTCTGGCACAAGGGATTTGGCTGGAAAAAGCCACTTCCATTTGACGTGGTAACATGGCACACATATATCACTGGACAAACATGGTAATGCTTGGTTTGGCAGGTCCATACAGCTGAGGATTTCTCAGCTCCCACTGCTCTGAACCAGGGCAGATTTACTATTTGCCGAAGTGTGGCTTTCAGGCATTTTTCGTCAACTACTTTGTAATTATTCTACAAACATCGTGGCTATCCTCTTGAGAGGCACCATGCGACCAGTCGCAACAAAATAAAATCTTAAATGGCAGCAGATTTAATATAATTACTCACAGCAGAGGTCATTAAGATCAGGACATTCCTTTACAAAGCTCCTTAAAAACCCAGGCCCTGATTTATGAAAGGTTTAAGTATGTTAAAACACATTCAAACTTCAGTAACAAGCAGTACATTTATTTCTACACAGATACTATAGAACAGTGCAATGCCATAGCTGATATCAGATATATCTACACTGTGTGAGTCTATCTACAGCAATCTTTAATGCATCTATAGTTTTCTGCTCCCTATAGCCGCTTACTTATAAAACATAAAATAAAACATTGCTGTTAATCTAATCAGTTGTAATAAATCTACAATTTTCTGAAGCATGAAATAAACAAAACTCTCCTTTCATCAGTTGGTTAGTTCTGATATTCTTATGAAATTCATGTACGTTTTATTTTTCCTTCCTTACATTAAACTAAACAAACTGTGACAACTATGGAATGTTTTTTTGTGACAAAATTAAATAAATAAATGAAATATGAAATAAAAGATTAAATAAATAAATTAAATCCTTGTTGTTGTATGTTTCGTGAGTTATGACTATTAATAAGTCTGTGTCCTTACGTCCAGTGTGGTTCACATGTAGCCAGTCTGCGCTGGATCACTTCCAGAGCTATTGTGTTTTTGAGGCAGCAACCAATTAGCAGCTAGGTCCCGCCTTGATGGGTGACTGACTGTATTTATTTATTTCATGGCACATAGCAAGACCATGCATATGGAATGTCAATGTCAATGCCAATATTTATTTAACTTTTTATCTATTTATTTTACATTTTATTCATTTATTTATTTAACTTTTTATGTATTTATGTAATATTTAATTTATTTATTTCATATTTTATTTATTTATTTAATATTGTCTCAAAAAGCATTCCATAGAAAACTATAGGTTTTTCCGTAATATTTTGGAAGAGTGCACTTGATCACACATCTAATCACATTTTTAATACTTAGATAATAAATGGGTATGAACAAATTGTGGAAACCAACAAAAACTGGTAGACTATGCATGAATATACCAGCACTCTTTACAGAAACCTACATAAATCAGGAGAAAAGGTTCTTACACTCTTCTTACACACTTACCATTTCAGCCAATTTTCCAACTGTACAAATTTAAGTGAATATTGAAACTTTATGACCTTGAGGCACAAATACCAATCTTCATTGTACCCAAACCAGGAGATACACAGTAGAGTGTACCAGTCCTACCAGTCCCCTTTAATGCTATATCTTGCAACGTTAACAAAATCTAAACTCAGGGTTCCCACTCTACGTGAAATGTAAAGTTCCATGACTTTTCCCTGACAAAAAACCTGAATTTCGATGACCTACTTTATAATGAAGGGTACAATATACCGACCAAAGATATCATAACAGTCGCATAGCGTTTAAGAATCTTTTACTTTTTTTCAGAGCGGGAGATAAATGGGTATTGAATGAACAAAATAGGACTAACTACAACTACTCAAGCAAGCAATGAAGCTAATAACCATATACACCAATTCTGAGTGGAAATACAGTATGTATTTGTATTAATGTATTTCGGCAAGTCAATGTTAAACTGTTACAACAAAATTCCCTGATATTCCAGAAAATCCATGACCTGTGGAAGCCCTGTAAACTAAAGGGCCGTTCACACCAAGAACGATAACTATAATGATAACTGTAACCATAAAAGCACCCACACTGACCAACAAAGTCTCTCTTTGTGTTAATGTATGTGATGGCTAAAATGTGATTATGATTGGCTTTTTATTGTTGTCAAAATCGTTCTCAAAGTGATCCTATCGTTCATGTCATTATAGTATATGTGTGGATGTCGTCATTCATATTAGCTACAACATTAGTTTTTTGCAGTTATCGTTATAGTTATCGTTCTTGGTGTAAATGGCCCTTAAAGCTGTATTTCACAATGTGAAAGCTAAACTAAATTTGGGCAAGCACCCCATGATGCGGGTCCACTTCAAAATTTAAATGGGTTCTTCCTCAGCCCATACAATTCCTTTACACCAAATCTAGTTAAAAAAACCTGGTTCAGCAGTTATGCGTAATCCTACTAACAAACCAACTAATCAATAACCCAACCAGCCGATCAACAAATGGACCGGTGAAAACACAACCTCCTTGGTGAAGGTTATGGTTGCACATTCATGAGTATGTTTCAGAGGCTTCAGCATGAGTGTCAGGATGCAAAGAGAGAAAGAACTCTGATTGTCTCCAGGTCAGTTCCTCTAAGGAAAACAGAGCTTTCCACGATTCAACTTTCAATATGAGTACAGCAGGAAAATAATGGAGTTTGGGTGCTTTCTTCCATAGAATGAATGGTTTTGACAACTCTGGCAAGAAACACAAGAAACAGAGAAGCTCTGGAGTAAATATGAACAGCTGGCAAATGACACAGCAGAGATAAGATTTACTTTCGGAGGAAAAGGGCAGACAAATGGAAAGGGGGGGGGGGGCTAGCAAGAGCACAAGGAGAAAGAGGAAAAAATGTGACTGCTGAGGCCTGCATGGCCTTTTCACTGCTCAAATCTCATTCTGACCTGCAGTTCAACTTTCAATGATTGTGAGCAAGACATCATCAAGAGTCTCATCAGGTAGAATCTGGTATGGGTTGCTGGTTGTTGCCATAGCATTCCACTGTTAAGCTCAAGGCATGGTATTCTAGGCACTGACAAACATGAATCACTGCCACTGGATTTAAGCTATCTTTGTGTGTCACTGACTGTACATGGGCAATCTGGGATAACCTTGTGAATTGCCAGTGACTGCCAAGCAGGTGTGAGGCGGAAATTCCATGAGAGGTGGGCCAAGCAGGGCCTGACAACTGAACTGCGAAAGCCCCCACACAAAGTCAAGTCCTTATTTATGACGTGAGAAACACGGCTCCCCACTTTCTGGCCAGGCGGTTTCGTTTGTATCTGTCGCGGGCAACACTCCAAACACCCCTAATGATATACGGCTGCATTGAACAATCTGTTGGAACCACATGAAGTCCTTCCAGACTCATAATCCCGATATCGGAAGGCGCAACACAAGCCCTCAGTCACGTTTCTTACACTGTTGCCTTTCTCCCAACATCTCGGCATCAGTGACTTCCATATGGAAATGTCCGTGTTTGGATACTGTCACTTGGGCCAGGATACCCAGACCATTTATTATTTCTGTTAGGCCTGTTTCCACAAATGAAAAACACAGTTCAAACTGACATGTAGAACAGGACAAAGAAAACGGCTAGAACGTAAAGGATGAAAAGGAGAAATGTAAAGGCTTGAGATGTTATGAATAGTGAAGAGGACTTACACAGTTGTCCTCAGACCCAGTAGCGATGAAGCGGCCACAAGGAGAGAACGCCGCTGTGCACTGATGGCAGCGATTCACATGGCCCTCATACTTGCGAACACACCTGGTGGAGAGTGCAGAAGAATGACAGGATTAGGTCATGTGTGTGTGTGTGTGTATGTGTCTGTGCGTGTGTGTGTCAGTGCACCTGCAGAGTTGGCCTAAGCCTCCCCTGATGCTATGATGAACGGAATGAACAATGTTCCGGAACTGAGTCTTAGTTTCAAACTCTGCACCCAAGCCCAAGTTCTAAATGTCCATCGCTTCGCAGGTGTGTGCACATCTGCATGTGTTTATATCTATAAAAGTTGCGAAAGGGAGAAATATATACGTATAAAATCCATAAAATGCATTAAAATGTGAAATGTATACACACGTGTTCATATATATACACATAATTGTGCATGTAATCAGCGTTTCCGTGGATTTATGATGGCTGTGGATGTCAAAACAGATCACTGAGGTCATGCTGTTGGCGTAAGAGCAAGGGAAGTTTTGAGAGAGATCAAGTATGCAGTTGCTTGGAGGAACATTAAAAATCTTTTCAGAGGAACTGGGTCTAATCAGGGTCAATGATAAGTGCTGACTGCATGTGACCTTATCCAGGGTTCTAGGGAAAAGTTATTCAAACTGACATACTTTAAACACAAACCTTAACGTGTGTCATATTGAAAAGAATAGAATGACAACCAAATAACAAAGTGTATCCAGTGGTTTTAGTAGAAATAATGAGGCTAACCTTGATCTAGACTCTGAATCTGCTCAATCGGCACAAATCATTTGCAGTTCCTTTCAACCAAATGCTTGTTGGTTTGCCAGACACCAGCTTTTAAACTTAAAAGTAACGTTTACATCAGCACAGACACATGTTCACACAGCACACAAAAAACACCAGTGAGAATTTAAACCTCGCAGCTTCCTGCACAGGGCCGTGCAAGGTAAACAGAGACGACACCACTGGGGTAAAAGTCAGGGCCTCTGCTTTGATCTCCGACCCCAAGGCATGTGAAAAACAAACCCTAAGACAACAGTGCCTAGCCACACACACACACACACACACACACACACACACACACACACACACACTATGAGCCCCTCAGAGCCAGCAGGGGACAAACGGCTCACTCAATTAGCTTCAGACGTCAGGCAGACGGAGTGTCCATCCCGCTATCTAGGTCAGTATGAGGAGACACTGTTTTGACTGAGATGGGAGTGGTGGTCCAGACGTGTCCGGCTTGTGTGGAATGCTGACACAGTGTTGACGGGACGCACCCGGTCCTCCAGAGCAAGAGTGGAGCAAATGGACAAAAAAAAAGAAGCATCACACACTCTTAGCAGAGTGATTACCAAGCTAACTGTCTAAAACAACCTCGTAAATATTCAAAAAGTATCACGAAAAATGTTTTTCCCATTAGCCTATTTTTCCAATGCCTTCGACCTGAAATGACTGTGCATATCCTTTTCCTTCCATCCAGGCGCTCCCGTGCGCTCGCTGGAATAACTGTAATAAGAGATCATCATTTTGCCAGCGTAGCGCGGAGCGGAGCGGAGCAAAGCAGGGGGCCCCTTTCCCTTTTATTTTCAACAAAAATAATAAGGCACTCCACCACTGCCGAGCTCCATGGAACCTTTCATTTAAATCAACAGTGCAGGGCCTACTTTACTGAGAGAAACAGACAGAGACAGAGACAGAGAGAGAGAGAGAGAGAAAGGATGGGTGGACAGAGAGCTAGAGAACGAGAGAGAGGAGGGGGAGAAAGAGTGATAGAGAGAGCAGGGGAGAAAGACACTACTGATGACTGAGGTGGAGGATCTCACTGAGCTCAGCAGAATTCATGTCCAAATATGTGCTCTCCCTCACCTTAAATCTCTGAGACCATGTAGAGGGCTCCAGTGACTGTGAAGAGCGTCACACACACAGACACACACACACACACACACACACACACACACACAAGCTTGCTCCCCGACTGGGCACAGGCTGTTGGTCAAGGGAAATGCTTTGTGGGAGTGATGCGTCACTGTGTGAGAATGTTGCATGACCACAAATGGACGCACACTGACGTGTGTCGGCACAAAAGATTGCAGAGAAGAACAAACGCTGGTCACTCTTGTGGTTGGTTTGGCACGGGCAGCTCTAACTGAACGGTAAATACAAGAGCCCACAAAACACAAAGTACACACTGGCAGGCAAGTCTGCCAGTTATGGTCACTGAGTGTATCTGTGTGTGTTTATGTGTGTGTGGTGTGTGTGTGTGTATCTGTGTCTGTTTATGTACATTATGTGTGTGTGTGAGAGAGAGAGTGTGAGTGTGAAAGAGAGAGAGAGAGAGGGAGAAAGAGAGCAAGAGAGTGTGTGTGTGTGTGTGTGTGTGTGTGTGTGTGTGTGTGTGTGATAAAAGAGATGGGAATAAGTGTGTGTGGGAGATATGGGTAGAATGAGAAAGCATGCTCAACAGAGGGAAAAGAAAGTCTGACTAACAAACAAAAGCAGTGAGCCTGAAACTGATCTAAATCGACTGGGCAACCTGCAGATATTCCAGACAGGAGTGCACCTCCACAGAAGCCCCTTTCAATCAGCAATATGTTTAGGGACACCAAGGGGGCCATTAACCCACGTATTTAACCTATCTTAACGCCGCCATAAAGCAGGGATTTGTGTCTAATGAGACTGTTACCCCATTAGCAGCCTTGCACAATGGGGATGTCCATATAAATGATCTTGACTCACACTGTGGCCATCATTCTGCCAGACAGGCATTTATCATCAATCTTTATGGACCAGCAAAATAACACAACAAATTAAGTTATTTAATGACTCCACTTAAGACTGCCAAACAATTTCCCCTTTCCCTGAGGAAGGAAACATATCTGCATAGATGGTATTAACGCAGCAAGTCAAATTAGGAGATGTTAATGTAAAGGTCAAAATATTTTTTTTATTTCTGCCTACCCAAACACTATTCTTCCCCTTTGTGCTTTGCTGTTCACATTCATTTACACTCCAACTCGAAGACTGGCCTGCTTCTCATTAGATAATGGAATACATAAAACTAGCAATAAGGGATAAACACAATTATTTTTAAACACACTCATATATTTCTTGGGTATTCTAACCACGCACAAAAGTACACAAACAAAGCAGGGACCACCCTTTATGGAGAATCAGACTTCAGCCGGTCAACCCCAGGAGCTACTTCTGTCCTCGTTGTTTTTGTTCTGTTTTGTTCTGCTCTTTCTCAGTCTTTGATGAAATGATCGGAGGAATTGTTGGCAGAATGATACAAAATGAGCCGCAGCCGTTTGCAACAGCTCGATTCCGTTTAAATTGGTAAGAACAGAGCCATGTAGCGAGTAATAGTCACTGATCAGCCCAATTATTCTAGATTCTAGATTCTGTGGTCAGATCTAGAGCTTACGTAAATGAGAGAAGCAGAGAGGAGAATGGAGGGAGGAATTGAAGACACGAGACTGCAAAGTCACCCAGTCCAGAGTCAACAAAAGATTAATAGGTATAAAGAGAATGCTTATCAACAACACACAATATAATGAACTCCACAACTCCTCTCATGCATCCTGTCAATCCATTTGAATGGACATGTAATGATGTTGTACAATGGGAAAGAGTACTGAGAGGCAACAGTGCTGCTGTTTTACTTTTCCGAGTCTGATTAAACTCCAGACTCCATCTCTCACCATCGCAAAAGCCAAGTTACAATGACAAGGCACTGCTCTGCCTGTTTTTGTTTTGTTTTGTTTTGTTTTGTTTTGTTTCGAATCCCTTCCTTGTTTATGTCACACCCCAGCAGAAATAGCAGCAACATTGCTGTTTACGGAGATGAATCATCCGGAGCTCGGTGTGTGAGTGTGTGAGCATGGGTGTGAGAAGGAGAAACACCAGGAGGGCCTGGCTCTCCTGCAGCTCCTATCTAGGAGGAAGTGATGGCTGTGGAGACCAGCTTGAACAACTGCTCCCAGGTCTCCTGCCAGCACTCACTATTGGCTTCCAAGATCCACAGAGCTGCTAGGCTCCTGTAGTTGTGTTCGGAGGTTGGCTCACCCTTTGTGTCTAACCAGCTGAAATGATCTGGATGAGGTCAGTGTACAACCTAGGGTGCGTTCGTAAATTGCAACTCCGAGCGCTCCGAGCACATTTAACCGTTAGTAAATTCGGAATTATCGTGTATTTATTCAGAGCTTCATATTGATTGAATTTACAAACGTACCCCTACACTACTAAATAATAAATCCCTATACTAAGTTTGGAGCGCATTCTGTTTGCTGTACTGTTCTGGCAAAACATCTGTCCTGTCCATTTTTCCTGTCCTTCTGAACAGGATATGCTGTTCGGTTCATTTGACTTGTACAGTTTTGCTCCATCACATCATTCTGACACCTGCAGAAGCTGAAGTATTTTCAGGTGCTATGCGTCATCTTCTTGTTCCAAGCCAGAGGAAAATAGATAAATAACAAAATCAAATCCGAAACTTCTTTTGGACTACCACTTTTTGCTGTGGTACACAAACAATGTTATGACCGCACAACACCAGTATACTCAGAAGTACTGACGTCAGTGTAGTGTACCTCTAGTCCTAGTTTTTCCTTTTTCAGATAATTAATTCTTCCTCCATGGAGGAGGATGGAGCGTGTTCCAACAATGTCTGGGACTCAAGGACCTGTGCGGAAACCTGTCCCAGACAAAATGAGATTTATGCTTTATTGACACAAGCCAGAAGGCCCAAAAATACACCTTGGTGTTGTTGATTCAGTTTATCTGAGGAGCCTTACATGGTGATTTAGAAGAGGGGTGATCATCATATTCAGTTTTCCAGTGGAACAAAATAAGCTCTCAGTCATTATCTTAGTAAGAGATCTTACATCTCACATTTTTGTGTCTCTGTGATGAGTGAGTATCTCCCTCTGCAGATGATGGTACCTTTCCACAAATTATCAAGAATTATACAAATAAGGAGATAGTGCAATGAATTTGGGTCAACTCATGGGATGTCAGTGAGATTTAGAACATCAAAACACGGAAAACACTTTTTTGTAATAAAACAAAGTTAATATTTAGACATTAGACAGCAGTAATGATTCTGATGAATTTATTTAAACTTGGATGTATCACTTATTTGCATAGCTGCAAGCAGAGCTAATGGCTGAATAGTTACAAACTCCTGCACAATATTATTCACCATCCAATAATATGGATAGCATATTAAAAAGCATGAACATATCAGAGACGGTTGTACTGTATATTAAGGATCTTTGAACATATGTATTGTTTTGAACCTTGTTGGATTAGAATATGCATTACAAACGTTATATTTGATTGTGATAGGTGCCTGGGTTTACTGAACTGTCTCTATCATTTCTGAATGCCAGCAGTGAGATGTTGCCTCTGGTGTTGAGGGATTCACAGTAACAGAGTGTGACACTTTACTGCTAACCGACCAACTTCGCCAGGCAGGCAAATAATAGCTCTGCAGCTGCCTTTCATCCCCACATCTACACAAGACCATGCAGCCACTGTGCCCCCAGTGAGAGCAAAGTGGAAGTCCATGCACGCTGCCAAGAGCCTCGGTGTCTGTGGTCGGAAAGTGTGAGAAGTCTCACAGGCTCTCTGCAAAGGGTATGTCGTGGACTCACTATAGCTGGACCCAGCATAAATATGGCCTATCATCTTTTTTCAAGCATAATAACAGACCTTTGTTTTAGAATTCAAACAAAGGAAAGAAGTAGTCTGCTTAAGCATAGATAAATAAGTGAAACTACTGTTGTTCCAAAACACCATATACAGTCATACTGTAGCTGGCTATTTTGCCTAACTGCTGTCAGTCTGCTGGCTAAATCAATATTAATGGTTGTGTTGACGTAGAATCAACAATGAATTCCATTCCATATTTCCCCATACTAAAGGAAGTGCCAGACGTCTCAGACTGTCTGATGGGGTATAGCTGCTTGCTGGCACTAATGTGACCCATTACTTACCACTGCCCTCAGACATAGAGTTCATAGGGTGCAACTCAAAATAGAAATAATCACCCTAATAAATATATATATATTGCCTATACACAATTACAATGTCAAAGAGTATAGCCACTGTATGATAGCTGTAGGCTCCTCTCATTGGCCAAAACAACAGTACAAGAGGAAAAAAAATCATGCCTCAGCTCAAACTGCTTGTACATACTGTAGGATACATGTGTCTCCCAAGTGGAACCATCATCTGCCACAGTGTACCATTCTGTCTGGTGGTTTATAAATGCTCAGCTCTTCCTGTGGATGAGCAGAACCTGTACCACATTTCCCACTTTGTACAGAGTTGAAACGCAGGTTAGGAGTGTGAATGGCGGGGCAGGGATGTTGAGAGTTAAAGGCTTTCACACATGCATGCTGAGAACATATGTACCTATGCAGTGAGCGGAGCTACAGAGGATATTCACAGTGTTATGCAACTTGCCATTTCACCTCTCACTGAGTGAGGTATATGGCACACGATTCCATCAATTCACAGCTGCAGACTGAGTAATGTATCTATGGAATGGCATCTGCGGTAAATATCAACCAAAGTCAACTCACTAGCTGAATAGGGTCTTTGCATAGATATTGAAGTATGATTAGGAGTGAGTGATTGTAAGTGAAGTGGGTATGTCATTGTAGTTCTATGCCTCTACATCACTGAGGACTGCACGGCTTGGAAGTAGAGTAATCTTGGCCCGAACACTGACCAAGCAACTCCCGTCCTTCCTGATTCCTGACCCAATTTTTGTCTGGCATGCTGGACCATTTTAATGTTTTTATTGGAGCATTACTTTCATATGTGGTAGCCCACTGTAGCCAGTACAAACTGAAATAAATAACGAGACCTACCTTGATGTGCGCAGGTCCCACAGCTTCATGCCATCTGTGATTGCACTCGTTAGAAAAAGGTTGTAGGAGTCCTGGCTCTGACTGCAGTACATGGAGCCCTGCCAGGTTGTAGACAAAAGCTTCAGTTGAGTTGGTTCAGTTAGTGACTGGAAATGGCTGACAAATATTTATTTATCTGTTTATCATTTCCGGGAAGCCCCCAAATCACAGCATGAAATGTTTAGAAGTGATTTTTAAGCCCTAAAATGACCATTTATAACCATTTATCACTAAAGTCTTGGTTGTTAGAGCTTGGTCTGGTGTAAACACAACCTAGGGTCTATTTATGGATGATAACGAGTTCATTAGCAACAAAATGGCTTATAGCTATAACAAATCACTCGTTGCGAAGATCTGGCGCAACACGATGCATGTTTGTATCGTAAGATTCAGTCGAACGTGCCCACTGATTTGACGCTACCAGAACTCAAAGTAAGGCAATGCGCTGCCTTCAAAAGCTCTTATAACCTCTCTGTACACTTTCAAAGTTTACATTATATTTCGATTTGTCTGTAGGGACCCCTCTCCACACTACTCCCGAAGTGCAAGGCTATTTTAAGCCTTGTCAGTGGTTTGAATATAGAAATTGATTTTGATGTGGCTCCATTTCCACTGCTACAGCCATTTTCGTTGGTAATGCAAGGGTCTATCTGAAAACTCCTGTTAACATAATTTAGGTCCCAAACTAAAGTTTAAACTTATCATTCTTAAATAGACCCTAGGTTGTGTTTACACCAAACTAATCTTTTTTTGGAGAAATCAGACTGGTACACTGTGCTTTTTGGCTCTGCTGTTCTTCAGCGAAGGGCAGTAGGCAGTCAAATGCAGGTGTTTCCTAGCATCTGAGTGGCATGTGGGGGTGAGTGGGGTGGGGAGATGAGGTGAGCTAGATTGGAAACAGGTTGAAGGTAACCCTGACAGTGTGCAAAGTTTCCACCATTACAAGACCATCCAAAACCAACATTCGGCCCAGTGGAAACATATTTGTCGTTCTTTTCCATCTCTCCACAGCTCTAAGATACAGGACTGGAGGGGCACACACAACAGATTCCTTTTTCACCCGACAACAGACACAAAAGAGGGATGCGCCAATCTTGCTGCATGCAGAATTTATGGCTTCCAATTATATCTTTAAATTCTTGGATAATCTGTGGTGGTAGTGTTAGGGGGTGGGGGTCAGGAGGGGAGGCTTGAGAGAGATTTCCAGTAAGTGTGGGAAAATGGGCCTTGGACAACCACTCCAACTTCACTTCTCCCAACAGCACACAGCACTGACGATTTCCAGATTTTTTCCCCCCTCATTGTTATTTATTTTTTTCCTTCTCACAGGATGGAAAGTTGTATGAGAAAGGGGGGTGCAGTACCTTTCAGTGCACCGCATATTTGGATGAGTCTCGAGGATGAAGATTTGAGGCAAGAGGAGAGACTTGGAGGCGAGAAAGAAGGCAGGCAGGATTATTCTGAGGATTCTGACAAGGGGATAGCAGAGAAGGTGAGAAGGGCATAGCAGAGAAACAGCAGCAATGACAAGAGGAGTACTGAGGAAGTGTTGAGAGCAGTGTGTGTGTGTGTGTGTGTGTGTGTGTTGAGGGAAGGGGGATTAAAGAGGAGGACAGAGAAAATGTAAGACAAGAGAAGGAGCAGTGTCCATGTTTTAAAGGGAAGATGGCGTGTTTCTGGGCAGCACTGTCTGGAGCATGGAAACAAGGAAGACGGTGTTTGATCAAATTACGGTAAGTGAAAGCAGGAATTTGGAAGACTACTGGTGACATGCAGAAATGTCAGCTATGACTGATCGGGAACAGACAGGAGATAAGAGACAAACGATGGGAGAGGTGAAATGGAGAGGTGCAAAAGGACCAGGCTGGAGGTAGGGTGTTCCACATATCTGTTTATAAACATAGCGCAGGAATTCCCAGTGGTCATCAGAGGCTGATCCCCCTGGCCCCTCATCAGAGCCCTCTCATTGACCCTCGGGCCTGAGGAAACACCCTGCAGCAGCCTTTCTATGCGTGGCACACAATGTATGGCGTGACAGGGAGCCTGCGTCTTCGCACAAGGCCAGACGGGGGACTGTGTGGGAGAGTGCGTCTGAACCCAAACTGGGCCGCTACCATAAAGCACTTAATCCAGCCCTTGTAAAAGTGGTTTAAACAGTTGATCCAGGTCGCCCCTCTGTGTTGCAGCTTGGACTGGGGTTGTCTGGAGGGAGGGGGGATGGAGTACTGAGGTTCAAACAGAAAGGACCTCATTAAATGCAAAAGCAAGTCATGCTTTGTGCTACGGGCAAGAAGTCTACAGGTCCCATGTCCATCGTTCCTGCCACCTCTACCATTAAACATTAAGCACCCCATATCAAAACATTCAGATCTTGGTTTATTTGTCAGCAACCAAATAAAAATCAATCTAAGAATCTTACAGACACAACACGCATATGTCTCTGAAATGTATTGCCTCTTCTCTTCAATATTTAGGAACTGAGGTTATAATAAGCATGGCAATTATATTAAATTTTTTCAAATCCAACTGTTTGTGGATTGTCAAAAATTGCTTAACATAAAGGAAAGCGAATTCATAGCTGTCAAACAATGACTCAACAAGTAAACCTGTATACAATTGATACAGCACTAAAGCAACACCAAGGCACTCTTACGGAGAGGTAACTGTACACCCATAAGATCTCCAGACATCCCCAGGCACTGCCGGAATGCGGTAGGACTTACACAACACGATACGATTCAGATCCTCAGATACTAATTTGTCATGTCAGTCTTAATCTGGCCGCACATGGGATTTGTATCCAGACACCAGACGCAAGATGAATGATACTGGAGGGGACCGCTCGTCATGGCAGTCATGGAAACTCTGGCGTACGCGTCTGCCGCCAGGCTGGCCGAGCGTCTTCACACCAGAGAGAGTCATGGATCTCGCTCTTGTCATGATCACCCGTCCATCAAGCCCACTCTGAAAAGACAACGCTGCTGATTCACGTCTTATGTAACATAATGATGTGCGCGGCTTTTTCCAAAGCACCAGGTCTCCCAAGTGTTGGAGATGAGGCTCTCTGCTCGTCGTCTAGCTGACCATAATCCCTGTTCCCCTCCCTCTTCTCTGGCACAACCTGGCACTCTTACGCTGGGGCTCCAGACTTAAGCATTTGGTGTCAATGCCAGTATTTTATATTCTGAGCCATATCAATCCCTGCTTCCAAACTCTCTTCAATCTCTGGTGAATCCTGAGAAAAGGGCCCCTGGATTTGCTACAAATACTATGAATCGTCTTTTCTTTTTATTATTATTAACCATCCCTGATGCAAAATGGGTTGCATAGATATTCAAGACCATCAGATAATTTCAATCCGGTCTGCAAATTTAATCATTTCGTAATGCGGGCTAAAATTATTATTAGAATGGCTTAAGCTTCATTTATGGTGATCTGTCTTTCATCAGTTCTCTGAAAGGTTTCAGTCAAAATTGGCACTGTTGAAAGTCTCCAAGACCACCTCAAATAGGAGGATAGAACATGTAGCTATCAACATCCCATTAAAGTATGTTACAGAAACAAATGAGTGTCAATCAGGCCTTCTGTAATTACAATAAAACTTGCAACCAGAACTTTTATTTGCTCTCTCACACACTCACACACCAACCATACTGACTCACAAAATGCCTCTGTTCACAACTCCCGCCAAACCACTTTGGAAGCATATTCCCTTGAGAGATAAAGGGGAATCAGATTCAGTGAATGGAAAGTATCTGTAGATTCAGTTAATGGAGCTCTCACTCCTGGTCACTTCATCGTAGAAATGTATGAAAAAAAAAACAAGAAAGACCATATAAATAATCTGATACTATAAAATCAGTCAAATGCAGGTGGACATTCAAATAAAACTGTGGTTCTACTATGAAATGAAATGGGCTCAGTATACCAACTTTTTTAGCAATCTAAAATATTTCCTTTGTGGTATTTGAAAACCATCAATTGCATTCAAAACACAGAGAAGTTTCCGATTTCTTCCATTTACCAAACAAAACAAAATAGTTTCCTTCTCGTCAACATGCTTGCAGGGACTGTTGAGATTGTTGTGGATAGTCTCATTTTAAGTATATGCTTTGAAATCCCTCAAAAAAATTAAATTGCATTACCATATAATTACGGTGTTTTTGTTTGTGGCATTTGATACTAATCATAACATGTAAAAATGTCCAACGAAGTATATAAACAGACCTCAAAAGAATTACCCAAATGAGTTCAGTCCCAGGTTTTCAGGCTATTACTTAATAAATATCAATAAACGTATTTGTCAGAATAACACCAATTAACCCCATGCATTATTAACATAATGAATAAAGAGCATGAAGGCATTTAAATAACTTGTAAAACAGGGTTATGGCAAATAGAAATTTAATCCTACAGCATTCTTCCGCTGTTACATAACCTTCTAGAACTATGTAACAACTCCCAATTAAATATCCGTACAACGTTTTTTTATTTTTTCCCCCATGCTCATCTATTTATTCATGTAATCAATAACAACTTGCTTGATGCAATCCCAAGGCCTGTGATTTTATTGATTCAAACATGTTTTAATCATCAATAAAAACCTGCCTTATGAAAAACTAAGAACAAAACAAAGAAGAGTAGAGTGAGTTGGCATGTAATCAATAACAACTTGCTTGATGCAATCCCAAGGCCTGTGATTTTATTGATTCAAACATGTTTTAATCATCAATAAAAACCTGCCTCCTTTGGACCACCAACACTGCATCACTGAGAAAAAGATGAAAACTAAGAACAAAAACTGAATACAAAAGTCAATGTGAACACAGCTGGAAGGATCCCATCTTGTAGAGTTGGAGGTGTTGTTAAGTCACCCCACAATCTGTTTGATCTACTGCCCTCTGGGAAGAGGTACAGAAGCCTGTGCGATACACCAAGCTGTAAGGATGCTGAACTCTCTCCCTCCCCTCCCCCCTCCAGAGGGACATTGGACCCACAAGGGGCCGCCTGCACTACTCCATGATCTCAGAGGAGACTATGGACCACAGGTTTTATGTGAGAAACGTAATTTACATCTCTTTGTATGGAACATGTGAAGACTTACAGCTTCATGGAATTTTAATCAACCATCTTCACCGACCTGGACATAACCCTATCTGACATCACAAATTCAGAACGGTACAAAATGTTGGCTGCGTAATCTTTTTATAATAGTTTTTTTTCTATCTACAGACTTGTTTTGGAATATTTTTTTCTCCACACCTCCATGCTTTGCTACAACCATATTTTCGGCCTAGAGGTATTACTATATCAGTATTTGAGGTAGGACAGATATCAATATGCATGTTTTTTTTGTTTTTTTTACTAAATGTCAGGTATTACAATATTTTCTAAGAATGCAGACTATAACAAGCTACTACACTGTATAATAATATGTACTGTATATCAGTGTTTTTCCACCTTTTTGAGCCACGGTACATTTTTTACATTAAAAAATCCTGCGTCACACCACTAACCAAAAATGTAACAAAATGTCATACTGTAGCCTAATACAGCAAAAAATAATGACAATTTAATCTCTCCGGGGCCGTCATATCGCTGGGGGCGAACACCTTACTGTCTATGGGCGACACTTGCCGACAATCAGAGACACCTGTCTGATTTCCAATCAGAGACACCTGTTTCTCCATTGGCCTCCAGTGAGTGTTGCCCCACCATGATGGCAACGCTATTTACGTACATTCTTTTCTGAAGCCCAATGCGGTATCTAGCTTTGTAATATCTATTTTTCACCGCCACTTCTTGTGCGCATCACTTAGCAAGTCACTACATTGCAGGCACAGATGTTCAACAATGGCATAGTCTACTATTTGTAACAACTAAATAATAAATGTTTTTGGACCAATTAAGTGAAATTGGACAATTTTCCATGGCACACCTGATGATCTCTCAGGGCACACTGGTGCAGTGGTTGAAAATCATTGCTGTATATCAACTATTTCACTCCAAGTTATGTCCCCATGGGGTACCATTTGAATCATTCCTGGATGATACCAGTGTAGTTGACATTGGAACGATGTGTGAGAGAATATCTAGTGTTGCCTGACAATCCCTTCCCTGAATGGGGGCATTCATTTACCCAAACATGGAGACCCTGAGTTTGAGTTACCTTGTTCTGTGTGATGTGATGGGCAGCTCTGCTGTGGCTCTCTGGGATTTCCATGGCAACACTGCCCACGTTCAAATCAAACACCTGTATCGATCGGTCAGCGCCGCACGACAGCACAATGTCTGAATGCAGTTGAGGAGAGGTTACAACCTTTATATTATCAATGAAGTATAAAACAGCAAAGTGATTGCAGCCTTCACGGTGCCTGTGGAGGAAATAACTACAAATAAAAAAAAGGAACAATGAAAATATTTGCATGACATTTTCAGCCATTCATTGCAAATCTAACTCACTATCCCTGGAGCATGAACAAGAAACCCATAATAACACAATCTGGAAAATTGTACAAATGATTTGATATCTTTTTCCATGAGACATGTTGCCAAGCACAACATCGCTGCATTACCTAAAGCACAAGCATAAACTGTGCGGAACACATGACAGCTTTTGTGGTTCAGTGGATTTATTACTGAATAAATGTATTGTAAACCTTTTAATAG
Source organism: Alosa alosa (assembly GCF_017589495.1). Classification (NCBI taxonomy): domain Eukaryota; kingdom Metazoa; phylum Chordata; class Actinopteri; order Clupeiformes; family Clupeidae; genus Alosa; species Alosa alosa. Next base: position 16,764,182 of record NC_063206.1, on the reverse strand, counting down.
GGAGTGAACTGGAGACATTCCTGAAAATGACAGTAATACAGATGTGTTTTTTTTTTTTTTTTTTTTCAAAGATGGCGGAGATCAGTTGTTCCGCCCTTGGGACTACACGTGAGATCCGTATTAAGCATGGTTGTCTGAGGATGTCATTAAAAAGCACAATTCTGAGTTTGGAGATATGCTGAGCTAAAGCTAATCTTCTGGCTTTCTGGCCTGTCTCCACTAGACTGTCTCTGGAGGTTTACCTAAGGGATAGACTTAAATAATGTGCACTGTGAAGGTTTTGTCTGAAGGCAATTCCATAATACTGCAAGCACTAGTGAGCTGTGATCTCTGCTGGCTTCTTATGTGTGGTGATTTACCACGTTGACATGACAGTCCTCCTCCCTCAGTGGCACTTCATCTAATAAATAGTTTGAATAGGCCAGGTCTGCAATAAAGCAGCTTTTTCCCAGCTCTCACTGGGACCCCCAGCACAAACACGTTTTGGGTCACACCTGTCTCAACTAATCAATACCTCAACAGGTGCTCGGCGAGATCAAAAATGTGGTTGTTTCTGGGTCTTTGGGAAGGGGACACACTGTGTTAAGGGGAAAATCGGTAACATGATCTGAAAGGATACAGGAGAAAAAGTCATTGATGGCTGACATGGCAGTGATGTCAGTTCCTGACTTTGTGCTGAAACTTCTAACCAGTCTGGAGAAGCTTTTCTGCTCATACCTTCAAAGACACAAGAACAAGGAGAAATAGAGAGAGAGAGAGAGAGAGAGGGAAGGAAGAAGGAAGAGAGATGGAGAGAGGGAGGGAGAGAAAGAGGGAGAGAGAGAGAGAAGGAGCACATGTGTTAGTCACATGTCAAGTCAAGTAGATTTTATTGTAATTTCAACCATGTACACAGTTCACAGTGAAACAAAACAACTTCTCTCTGGCACCATGGTGCTACATGAAAACACAGTGCAGACAGGGCAACATTAGAGTGCACACTCTACAAACAAGGGCTACATAAAGTGCAGACACTGCATTAAGTGCAGTACATTTGAACAATATGTATAAGCACAAAAAAACAGAACGACAGAGCGTAAAAGACTTGGAGATAGAAGTACATTTCTGCAGGGTGTACATGTAAACAGTACAAGTATTGTGCACACTGATTCAAACCCATCACAGCTACCAGATTTCCACCATGGTCACTTCTAAGATTTCCATAACCAGATAGTTAGACAGTGGAAAGGGACAGCAAGTGATGAGTGATGGCTGGCAGTGGATTTCCATGTCCGGTTCTTGGCTGTGAGTTAAATGCCGATTACACATTAGTTACCTTTTATTGCTCTTCCAAGCCTGGTCTGAAATGTTAACCGCCAGAGTGGTTGTTTAACTAAGGTGGAAACAGAATAGCCTCCAGTTTTCACCACTTGTGTGGGTGACATGGAACAAGCACTAGCAGCTTATGGTACACGACCACACTCATCTGAGTGGTGTTACATGTCAGCACAGGGCTTGCGGGGTGTGTGTGTGTGTGTGTGTGTGTGTGGGGGGATGGGGGATTGACTGGAGACAGACACCAATCATATAACAGTAGCAGAAAAACGGATCCCATGGCCCAAGTCTAACAACAAAGCTGCAATTCTGGGTAAAAAAACGTTTGATGAAAAAAAAACAAAAAAACCTGGAGTGAGATGCCCATATGTGTGGGTTACGACGGAGTTAACTGCTGTGGCTTGAGGCGTCAAACCCTGGCGCTTAGAGGGGTTTTTTGGTGGCAAGCATTATGGAATCCTACAGGCCCTGGGCCAGACTGGGAGTCACACTGCTGGCACTGAACACAAGCCCTCATGACCACTGACTCCAGCTTCACCATGAGCAGAGACAGAGAAAGAGAGAGAGAGAGATAGAGAAAGAGAGAGAGAGACCTTGCAACTGTCTTCAGCATTGCACTAAAAGTCTCTGTGTCTAGTCCAAGCTACATCTACAATTCCAGCTAGCTTCTGTTGTTTTTGCTGATACATTTCTCCCGTGTGACTTTTAATGCAACAAAGGAAATACTTATGAACTTATGATCCTAGGACTTATCCTAGCCTGAGAACTGAACCCACAACCTCTGTAAGGCTAGAGCCACTGCCATTGCATTAGCATCTCAGCTAGAAGGGCTGAGCCAACATGAGTGCAGGGCTGACAGTTCTCCTCAGCAACCCTTCAGTCAGTCTGTCTAGAACTGCAATTTGGACATTTGTGCTTTACTGCGTCAAGCAGTTGACTGACGCGTAGGCAGATCGTTGACGTGTTTGTTTTTGGTTGTTGCAGTTGGCTGATTTTGCGTTGGCCAAGTTTTTTCAGGCACAGCGATAGCGCGTCAAAACCACTTATCGGCATTTGGATTTTTAACTTCAGATGACACTTCAGAAGATGACTCGTCTCCAATAGTGAGACACTTCTTCATGGTGGTCTTTTTTTAAATCCTCTAAGCGTTTCACACCAAGAACAGACTGAACTTGTTTGAGACTTCATCAACAGGAAAAGTGAACAAATGCCTGTCTTTTGGGTATTCCCCTCCATTTAGTTTTTCACACTTGATGTTTATGTCCAAGACACTTTCCATGGAACAGGCCTCCACTAACCTCCAGTAAAAATATGTTAAACAATGCCTTCTATAGTCCTGGATGTGCCCCAAATTGCCTTTTGTATGTATATATGTGCATGAATATGTCTGTATTTACAAAAGTATACCCTGATGTATCTCTAAAAATAGATTGTTTAAAGTCACGTCCAAGTATGTACACTGTATGTGTTTGTGATGGTATTTTACACAGAGAGAACTACGCTGGGACAATTTATCAAACACAACTAGTATGAGTTGAAAATATCATCTTGGCCTTCCAGGAAAAGTGCATGGGAATGTGATTCCAGGACTGCGAGGGGCCTGGGCGTCAAGAGAAAGCGTGGACGGTCTGCTCGCATACCTCTTGATGTCATCACGAGTGGGGTCTAGGTGAGAGAGGAAGAGGTGCACAGAGGAGCCCGAGGCCAGCAGCAGAAACTTGTCCAGGTAGTAAAACTGCGCACTTCGGACAGGTTTGGAAAAGCGGTCCCTTCCCTGAGGAGAGACATGCCAAAGATGTAACAGAGGACAGAAACCTGTTTACAACCACACTGTGCGTCTTATTCTTACACATGTCTGGGGCTGTTTCTTTATCTGCCCCCTCTTTCATCGACAGTAAAAGTAATCACCCCTAAAATGAGAGTATTACACAGCTCCTTGAAGCACAAAAGAAGAAAAGGTACACACAAGGCCCTTAAAGACAACAATTCAATACCACTTCATGTGCATTTAATGAGGCTGTTGCCCAAAAATGTCCTTCAGCTGGCATGCCCTTCCTCTCTGAAACCAGCTCGGGCAGTGTCTGCCGAGGACCTAAAGACTGCAGGAATTTTTCCCTTTTTTTCCGTGTGGAAAAAGGGAATCATGAAAGAGAATCCTCCAGACTGGATGGGAGAGAAGTGGTGCCCTCATCAGCGCGTGGCCTGTTTTGTAACAGTAATGTGTTTCTCTTTACCAGGGAGACAAAAGAATGAGGGAGAAAGAGAAACAGACAGCAGAGGGACTAGAAAGAAGAAAGAAAGAAAGAAGGGGAGGGGAAAATGGTAAAATCCTAATGATGCTAAAGACAAAAAGGATGATTAGATAATAAGCTTCACTGGCCAACCCACCACCTATTATCATATGGCTAAGCAACACTTATCCTTAAAAACAGGAAAGCAACAAACAGGTTTAGAAGTGTTTTCTTGTTGGGTCACACCAGGAAGCGCAGCAAACATATGTGTGCTCTCTTGACATTCTCTTCCATACCCATCTTTAAGTCTTCCATACCCATCTTTAAGTCTGTCCTACATTATCTTTAAATCGGACAGCAAGACAGCCATGTGCTGCCTCCCTCAGACTCCTCCCCCTGTTTATAGTCATGAAATGTGTTTCTTTATTCTTCTTGCAGCCAAGGTACTTAAATCACTTTGATATAACACATATCAAAACATATACACTCCGGCCAACAGGCACATGGCTGGAATCCCAATGACCTGTCTAAAGACGCATCTGAAATTAACAATCCGGCCTGGCTGCAGTTGAGACGCGGAGGCATAAACTAATTGCCCTGGGACTTCTGGGAAAGTGTGCAGTCCAGCGAGGACGTTTCGGAAAGGGGGTGTGGGGGTGGGGTTGGCGGGGGCTCTGCACGTGCTCAGGGGCGCTGGGCCTGGACGAGAGGCCGGTGCAGATGTTTGAATGTGACACAGTCAGGATTTGCAGCCAGGACCCCCCTGACCCTCAGCCCTTTGCTCACTTCTTCCAACAAGCTCTACTCACACCAAAGGCCAGGGGAGGGAGAAAGAGCGAGAGAGAGAAAAAACAAAACGGAATAGGGCAATATTAATAGCTTCCATGTCTGCTTGGTTAGACTTGTCAGACAAACAAAAATATTACATCAGACTCCAGAACTAAAAAAAAAAAAAAAAATGAAAGGCCTTTGGGGGGCTTGGTTCCCATGAGGGACTTTTGTGACTTGTGACTTCCATTAAAAAACGGAATACAAGTGAGCAGGAATGAAATTGGCTTTGTTTTTAATGAAGTCACACAGGAAACAATGATGGGCCAGCAGCAGGATGAGGGCCAGCCCTGCTTTGGGAAGGTTACCATGATAAGGGTGGGCTCTTTGCTTCCAGCAGCCCATATGCGGAGGCTCTGGTCCTCTGATGCACTCAGGAACCAGCCGCAGCTGTGACTCCAGCAAACGCTGCTCACTGCCTTGTTGTGACCTGCGGAAGGCAAACACACCATTAAGAAAGCAAACACGTGAGGTAGAGGTATTAGATGACCATATTCATACTCACAATTCATCCCCTGAAGAGAATGACATTAGATTTCTTTCAGCTTGGCCAAAGGCAATTGAATGTATTTTAGAAATATCATCAAATCCTCAAGCCATAGGATAAACTAGTCAGAATAACATAGTCTACAAGGCCACAGCCACAGGAAGTCAACAGGAGATGCAGGCCTTCACCTCATATAAGCGGCCAGACGAGCAGTCTTCTCACCTCTGCTGCCCCCTAGTGGAGCTATGCAAAGCCACATCCGTTCTCTGCAACTAAGAAGAGCAATCGGAAGTGTGCAGACCAAACATGTCCCCAAAACATCCTTGACCTATGTTGTTTTTCCCGAAGGATTTGTCAGCGCAGTGTTCCCGGTAACAATCCAGAACACACTGTACCGTCTGTCAGCCTTCAGATCAGGAAGCAAGTTCAGAAATGTAGGATTCTGTGGTAGAATTCTTCCAGACAGCCCTTTAAATCAGAGCGTTTCCCCCTCCAGAAGAACACTCTTAGTCATTATGGCCTGGACAGATCAAGGGGAAAAAGCAGAGACTCGGTCCCTCCTGTGTCCCCCCCAAACCCCCCCCCCCATCCCACCACCACCCTCCCCTGGGCCATGTGGGGTGAGTGGCTCACTACAACTAAATGTTTTGGAGCGATGGAGATTTGATCTGTGCAGGAATGTGCAGCTGCTGCTTCTCCTGTCACCCCCTTCTCTCTCTCTCTTCTTGATACCTCAATGGCTAACACAGGAGCAACGGCAAGCCACGCGCGTCCGGCCAGCTTTGAAATTGAGACTGCCCTGGCTGAGGGAGAGCGAAGGAGCCCTGGCAGGATGCTGCCGTAGAAGAGAACTGGAATTGTTCGGCTGCGGTGCAGACATGACTGCCTTGTGACAGCGGGATTAAGCCAACAACAACACCATGCCTGTGATCGCGTGTTCGCACATCTGCAGTAAAAACCACCACCAATGCCACTCGCACAAGAGCCATATTTCAACATAAACACATTAAAATACCCCTAGTGAACACTGAATAAAGCCATTCCCTCTCATCTTCTTTGTTTCCCTCTCCTTGGCTGTCCTCGCCTGCTTGCACCATCTCCTACAAAGCTGGCACTACCTAATAACATACGTTAAGTAGCACAGCTGGCTGTGCATGTGGAACAGCAGTTCTTTACTCAGCTGCATGTACAACTTCTCAGCTCCCTAAGATCACCTGAGTGAAACCAAAGAAGCGCAATGATCGGTTATCGGCAGTATTATCCACAAATATGAATGATTCTGCTTTTGTACATTTCCACAAACCTCTTTTGTCCAACACCAGTGGTTTGAAACAAAACAATCAATCAAACAAACAAACAAAATCAACATGCAGCAAAAGCAGAACAAACATGCCCTGGAATTGTTATAGTTTTCATGATGCAGTTCTGGCAGTTCTGCTCAAATTTGTTTCCACTTCCTGTTATCATAAATGTACCAAAAGACTGAACTCTGAATGGTCTTCATGAGTGAATGATCTACAATAAAAGGGATGAAGTAAAGTATAGAGAGAAATGTTTTAACTAAAAAAAAAAAACTGTCAAACCAATTTTGTACTACCGTCAACTTTGGAGGCTACTGCTCTTTTAGAAGGTTTACATTTTCCAGGTAAAGTATCACTCTCAGGCAAGGGCATAAAAGCAGCATCACAAAAAAAACATAACTGAATTCTGATACTTAATGATATCACTTTTATCACCAGACCATCAATCCAAGTAGTAAAAACCATCATTCAGGGTTGTAAAACAAATATGAAATATGTGTTTGATCTTACTCTGTCGGAATTAGTGCACATTTGGTTCAGTGGGCCACAGAGGGGGGAGCACAAAAACAATTCCAATGCAACTACTTGGATTCTCATCAGGGCCCTAACTCTCCATGGATGAGATGCATGATGATTGACATGGGCGTGAGCTGGTGCTTCAATAAATAATGGCATAGACTAAGAGGGTCTGTGCCACCTGGCCCCTCTCCCTCAAGAAATCCCATTGGGGAGACACTGTTGGGGGGCGGGGGTTGGGGGTGCTGGGGGGGATGACATATGGCCCAGAGTAAAACATACAGCGCAGCACCAAAATAAACACAAGGCCAAGAGAGCCCACACCAATACCTGTGTAGACAGATGGGCTGCCTGAGAGGGAACACTTGTACAATAACACTGATGAGTCTCCAAGACCACACAGGACCTGCTTTCCATTTCCTGGGAGAGAGAGAGAGAGAGAGAGAGAGAGAGAGAATGAAAGAGAGCGAGAAGGTGAATAAATCATCATCAAGTGATCATCATCAGGTTCAGCAACTTAACCACTTTTGGGTCAAATACTAATAATACACCTGAAGCGTGGCTAATAACATGAGAAAGAAACACCAGAAATATCTGAGTCTGGGGTTAATGTCTGCAAACATGCCTCTATAAAACTCTCAATGCCATTTTATAACCCTGGAACTGGGCTCCTAACATCTGCGATGCTGGTTTGTGCTTTAAGTGGGAGAAGACAGGGGGTTGCCAAGCCTGGAGTGGCAGGGAACCCATTTAGTTTTTCCTAAGGTTGCAAACCATTTCTTTTATTTGTCTGACCTAAATGGAGACGCAAGGCTGTAAGTGGTTAGTCACGTGCGGTCAATTCAGTGTGTGTGTGTGTGTGTGTGTGTGTGTGTGTGTGTGTGTGTGTGTGTGTGTGTGTGTGTGTGCATCTCTCTCTCTCTCTGTGTGTGTGTGTGTGTGTGTGTGTGTGTGTGTGTGTGTTATTGTATCAGACTTACCTGAGTACTGTAGACAAAAGACTGGTGTGTGTGTTGGAGAGGCACTCAGAAGCGTGTGCTGAGCTGAGGGAGCAGCCAGGCCTGATGGGTACTCACGGAGGAGACCATCACTGACGTGGGAACATTCACACAAGCAGAGAAAGCAGACATGTTTCTAAGGCTACAAAAATATTTACTGAAATGATTTGTAGTAGAGACTCTTTTCGTGTTACGGTCAGGAGTACTCACATCTTTTTGGTTGTCTTAGTAGGCCTTTGGGTTTTCTTCTGAATGTTGGTTTTGGGTGTAAACATTTTTCTCCTAAAAAGCAAAACATTGACTTCAATGTTGCTTACAGTTACTGTTGCAATACAGCTGAGTGATGATATGATCATTCTTAGACATGCCATAGACATAGGCATTCTTTGAACTGCCATAACAAGTGACATATGAATAATGTTACGAATGTACTTCATTCATCTGGACCTTACAAATTTACGATATGTATTTCTACATATGCTTTAGAGCACAAAGAATATGAAAAAGCAGAAATCTGAGGACAAAACTCTCTAGAAACACGTGGAGTGACCTCAACGCCAATGACCAATAATCTCCGTGGTCCATTTACATGCCATGAACAGATCAAATTGGTTCCGATGCCATCAGTACAATGTGGAACATATTATACTTCCATACAAAAGATGTCACTTTAGATATTTTGTTTTCATTACAGCGCTTGTTATTATGTAAAGGCAAAGTTCATGTTCCTTTGATCAAGAGAAGACTTAAAATCTAATAAATCAAAGTAACATTCTGATCAATTGAGACAGTTTCCAACCCCTTTGGTCCCTTTTTCCGTAACCACATGCTCTTGAACTGAAATATAGAGTTTGATCAATGATGTTACTCACTGAGAGCACACTGCATATCCAGATGATTTCACCTGTGTGTGAAACACAACTGATTGGTCCTTCACACCACCTGGCTTGCCAGGGCCTAAGGAGGACAGAGAGAGAGAGAGAAAGAGAGAGAGAGACAAAGAAAGAGAGAGAGAGAGAAAGAAAGAGAGAAATATTTTTACAAAAGAAAAATCATTGGGTTGCCATGTCATTAAAGCACTAATAGGAAGTACAAAGAAAATGTCAATGTAATTCGCTATGCTGTGTTCAGAACAATGTGTGCCATTCATCAATGACTGATTGACTGCTTCCTGCATCAAGGTGTAAACCTGCTAAATGAAATCACTTTTTCCAGGTCATTATTTTATTATTTTAAAAACTTGCCTGCTGGTCATAGCAGGACACATGCTAAATAGTTGGTATGCTGGAATGAAAACTAAATGTGACTCGTGTCACATGTCACTCAATTAGCTACACAATAGCACATTTTCAATAAAATGCCAACTACCATATTCATGGATTTCTAATAAAAACAAAAATATATAGTTGGATTTAATTCCCTTCCTGTTGAAAGGAGTGATCAACTTTAAGCGTGGCCTGACTTGAACCTCAGACTTTCTGCTCAACCCGAGGGCTGAAACTGAGCCCCTGACAACAGCAGGTATGCAACTCAGGATGGGTCCAACTCAGGATGGGCCTGGAAGCCTCCCAAGAATAATTAGCCAATTCAACCGGAGCCGCAGGGAATGCGTAACAGTAGCAGGGCCAAGGGTACTAGGACGCTGTCTGAGCCATCAAGGACCCTCTCTTCCTGTGTGCTGTACGCTTTTTTAAAAAATATATATATTTCCTTTGCAGTGGTGCCTGGAATTGACCTGGGGGGAAAAGTGGGACACAGCTGGTGACCTGGGTGTGTCAGGCGCTGAGGGCTGCGGCCTGTGATGGGTGAAGGAGGTGGGGGAGGGTGGTGGTGGTGGTGGTGGGGGTATCGGTGGGTTGATGGGTGAAACAGTCGGACAGCTTTCCCTGACGAGAGAAAATTAATATGCATTGCTGGCGACCTCACCCCCATCTCCGCTGGTACGGGCTGAGTGCAAACGGATAGAGTGGGTGAGAGCAGAGAGAGGAAGAGCGGCAGCATCTGTCTGCATGCCACCTTCACTGGATTTCACCCAATCCAACAGTTTCCACAACAAGAGACCGTTTCATAGTTACTGTTGGAAGACGAGTCGGAAAATCATGAGAGGAAACAAATAGCAGTGCATCTGAAAGAAATGATTGAAACGATTGAACACGGTGCAACTTCTTGCGGCTTGAGACAACTACTTTGTCAGGCACGAAAAAAAAGGGGGAAACAGTTTGACTTACAATATGCATGTCAGGAATAAGAGCCCTTTGAATCTATGTATCCTCTTATCCTTTGAAATCTCATTTTACATTTTTGTGCAGTAAACTTGAATTGTTACTGTGGTTTGTTGCATGCCTGGATAACATTTGCTATGAAGGCCATGAGTTATGTTCTCCAGGGAGAAAGTATGGAACATTCCTAAATCAGTAGGAAACAATATCAAAAGCAGAATGCACCCATCGGCTGGCATTTTAACTCCTTAACTTCCGTGGGTTGTTGAACATACTTAAAAGTCCCCTCTTAAAATTCCATGATTTCTAGCCTTGGTGAACCCAGAAAAACCTGTTGGCACATTTTAATTTATTCTGCAGGTACATCCGGATTTCTCACATTGGAGCCGATTTCACCAAAAACCCAGGAACCAATCACAATTGCTTATCTGTTATGCATACAATTACATGGGAGGATGGTTGACACTAAAAATGGCTGCGCTGGTGGTGTCACTTATAAACAACAGGGATGTGTTTCTTTTCTTTGTAACTGAATAAACAACTGCATAAAACCTTTATATACGAGAAAGATGCGGTTGCTGTTCATATTGGCATAGAGCTTTCACAAAAAAAAACAGGCAAACCCAGAAAGTAGGAAAAGGCCTTAGACAAGCGCTAATTTATACACTAGCGTGTTTTACAAATGAGCAAATAGCCAAGATTGCAGCGCGAGTAGAAGAGACATGGAGGCAGACTGGGGAGACGGCGAGGTTGGGGGTGTAAATATTTGAGGTTTTCTGGTGTTGCGTTAAAGTCATGCACCAGCTCCTAAGTCACCCCCACACACACACACTCTACTCCACCCTCACACACACACCTTCTCCACACACACAGACACACACAATCACAGCAGCAGGTCCAAATCTCCTCTCCACCTCCCCTGCTCCTGATCTCCAAACAGCACATTTCTTAGGTCTGTGTGTAATCACCAGGCATAAACCACTGTCTGAGCTACTGTCTCCAGCAGAGCTGGCTCTGGAGCTGCCAAAAGCTAACGAGACCCACGATCACACACACACACACACACACACACACACACACACTTAAAACAGGCTGTCTCCCACCTCAAAGAGCTGCAAAGCCTCCACAAAAACAAAATAACAAATCACTGCACTTTAAGCAAGGACGAAAATAGAGGACAATAGAGGCTTGTCACGAGGACGTGTGTTGCTGTATGCAGACCGTTCAATGCATTTATGGCATAATAGCAGGGAGTGTATTAATAGGTCCTAAGAAAATCTGGCGATGACAGACATCAACAAAGTATAAATCTAGGATAATACATGAGTGGAAAAGACTTCATCCAAACATGACCACTAGCGTGGTAATACTTTCCAACAAAGTGGCTTTTAAACGAGCTTTTTTGGTGTACGTGCGCTGGGTATGGGGGTTTCATTGAGGCTTTCACTACGTTAAAAATGTGGTGTTGGCGACACATACCTGCTTTCTTGGGGGGGTTGGGGTCTCTTCTTGTAAGCTCAGCGTTCAGAGGGGAAGTGGGCATCGGTGGGAAGCTGAAAGGGAAAGGGATGGTGTTGGGGGTGAAGAAAAGTTCCATTACTGGAAACAACCAAGCTCTGCATTTTCCAAGCTCCGTGTGTCTCCAGCTGCGTGACATCCACTCTTTCAGCACTGCAATGCGGCTGAGTCATACAAAAAAAAAGCCGTCGGCCTGGTGCCAGCTTCTGTTGAAACAATGAAAACAGCACGCTTTGGGGGGGCTGAGGACAAACGCTTTGCCCCATGCCAGGCAAAGCCATAAAGCACCCTCACATGCCCCCATCCTCTCTGTGCCAGCTGGGTGCCAGTGGAGCCTTGGTGAAAGAGGGAAGAGTGTGGCAGAAAAAGACTTTCATTGTGTCTGGTCTAATGAGTACAGTCAACATCCCCAATTACCACAAATAAACTGTGCCCAAAGAAGTTAGGCACTTAGCATAATTGCCCATCATGAGGTCTCAGAGGAGGGGAAACCAGTGCCTGAGCCTGACGCAGTTTTGGTGCCTGACGGAACGTGCTGAACAGCATTTCTGACACACTTGAGCATCCCGTTTGCATTTCCATTCATTCCTTCATTCACTAACTCATCTGAGGCCTAACGTGCAAACGTTGTGTACGCCATGCTCACGCTCAACTGTGTCAAGAGTGAAGCGAAAGTGAGAATGTGCGGTCCTCCGTTCCAACTTCATGTCTGGCGTATGCACATTTATGGTTGCAGTCAGCTGGAGATACTATGCAGTGCTACTAATATTACAAGTTTGTTTATGTGTCTGTAAGCCCACATGTGAAAACTATTACTCTACAAGTATTCACACAGTATTGACACATGGGCCTTATTGGGCATAGCAACACATTGTGGTGTATGCCGTTAAATAAATGGAAATGGAAGCATGCTCAAATACAATGCTATGCAATACTGAGTCTACTATATTTTTAGAGGATATGGCTAATGGCAAAAAAATGCTGTATAACATGTATGTAAAGATTTTTTTATTCCATGATGATGACTGGGTTATCACTTTAGAACTATCCTGTGCTTAGTGAGGTCTGGCTTTACAGTGTTATACTGTGAGGAATCACACATTTGCCCATTCACTGTGATGATAATGCATGTACTAGTGCAGGCTACATTTCTCATGGATCAGGATGCTTTCTATGACGTTTAGTCATGCCTGATATGACTTTCCCATGTGTGGTGTTCACTTGTCAACAGTTTGACATTTTGGCAGGTCATAATTATGACCGTTGCGCAGCGAAGCGGCGGTCATCTAGGTTTAGTCAGATTTTTTTTTTTCTTTTTCGCATGTCCAAATTTCCGTCAAGGATTCCCGGGACACTGAAAGACCGGGGTACACAAAACTTGGTAGGCATGTAACCCCATATGGATAGCATGGAACCATCGTTTTTCGTTTTGATCTGTAGCCCCCCCACTGGACTGGACCCCCCGAAAGGAGGGTAGGGCAGACACAGTTTTCTGTGAATATCTCGAGAACCGTAGGGTTTAGGAGGACCTTTTTTTTTTTTGTATGTTGATCTAAAGGGGCCATGTCAACCCATTCCATAACCACTCATTTCATGTATAGCGCCACCTAGTTAAACACAAAAAAGTAAAAATGAGGTGTGCATCGCAGGTATCTGTGACCTAACATAGTCAAAACTGCACAAAATTGGAAGTGTAGGATCATTATGACACCCTCTGAATGCACGCCAAGTTTCATGGAATTCCGTTCATGGGGGGGCCACACAATAAATTAATTTATGTTACTATACACCAACTGGCCTGTAGGTGGCCGGAGACAGATTTCTGTGAATATCTCGAGAACCGTAGGGCCTAGGAGGTCCACCTTTTTTTTCGTATGTTGGTCTTAAGGGGGCATGTCAACCTATTCCATTACCACTTATTTCATGTATAGCGCCACCTAGTTAAAAATTAAAAAGCAAAAAATTAGGTGTTTTCATCACAATATCTCTGGCTGACATGGTCAAAACCGCACGGAAGTGTAGGATCATTATGACACCCTCCGAATGCATGCCAAGTTTTGTGAACTTTCGTTCATGGGGGGCCTTACAATAAAATAATTTATGTGTACATTTAGTGACCTACACCAACAAGGATTCCCGGGACACTGAAAGACCGGGGTACACGAAACTTGGTGGGCATGTAACCCCACATGGGTAGCATGGAACCATCGTTTTTCGTTTTGATCTGTAGGCCCCCCGCTGGACTGGACCCCCCGAAAGGAGGGTAGGGCAGACACAGTTTTCTGTGAATATCTTGAGAACTGTAGGGCCTAGAATGACCAATTTTTTCCGAATGTTTGCCTTCAGGGGTCATGTTAACCCATTCCATATGCACACATGTGCATAAACAGATACACACGCACACATACATTCACAGTAATCATACGTATGACACATACTCACACAGTAGACATATGTACGCATGCATGCACATGCACAAACACAGGCACATAATGTACGCAGGCACACACACACACACCCACACACAAACACAAACATGTACACGCACACATGCACACATGCACACAATTCAAGAATTTCTCAGAATTATGAACAGGCAAGATGGGGGTGGGGTTGTATAAAATGAATTTTACATGTGAAATCTATGAACTAATCATGTTTTGGTACTTGTTGTCTAGAAGATACCAGTGAGAATTGGGTGTGGATAATGCAATTTAGTGCGACAGTTAGAATCATAAAGGCCTTTCAGCGTGATTTATTTTTGTGGAAAAAATGTGCTGGACTGGGCGGCGGTCATATTTTGTACCGCTCTGCGGTACATCTAGTTATATATTGCATTGTATGTGTGTGTGTGTGTGTGTGCACAGCAACACAGCTTCAAGTGTACTCTACATTTTAGTATGCTTTCTATACAAGGCTTTGTACAAGAGGCCCCTGGTCTTAAATTTGAAACTTCTTGTGCTTCCTAGAAACAAGAAACTAAGTATGTAATATGGATGCAGCCTGCACACCAAGTTCAGACACAAGAGAGAGCAATCAGCGAACGTCACCTGGGCACCACTGAAAGCTCCTGCCCAGGGAAGGCCTTCTCAAGCTGGGAGCAGAGACCATCCAGCTGCCCTGGAAGCCTGATGTCCCACAGTGCCATGCGTGGCTCAAACAGAGAAGTCACCACACAGTGTATCTACAGAAGGAAGAAAAAAACAGCAACACATAGAGGATGAAAGTGTGTGTGTGTGTGTGTGTGTGTGTGTGTGTGTGTGTGTGTGTTTAGTGGGCGAGGGAGCGTTCATCAAATGCTGCACTGCTTCATGGCCTCTCAGAGGGAGTAGGACAACCTATTTTTCTTGCAGGAAGGAAACCGCAGCCAGATCTAGTAAATCCTTTACGTCTCAAATAATCATGGCAGCACGAAACCATAAACTACTAATTGCAGCACTATAAAAATACCATAGGTTCTATAGATGTGAACTCCAAGACAGTTATCAGGATTAACTGCATGGAACAATAACAAATATGTATAATTTCACATACACATTTGATTCACGTGACTTTCGTACAGAGTCGAGTTTCAGCAATAAAAAAGCTCTGACAGCATGAGAAAGGAGTAACATACTGTAGAGAGTCTGACTGATGGAAAATATACAGTAATAGGTCTTAGCAGAGAGAGAGAAGGTCAGACAGTAAACATGAAAGCAGGCAATTAATGTCATTTCAGCACGGGATACCACTCCAGTTCCAGGATACACCCTTAAATGAAATTACTTACATTACAGTCTGTCTGGGTGACAGCCAAGGATCCAGCCAAGGTGATGCTAAGGTCGGGATAATCTTAAAGACAAGAGCCAAGACTGATAAGACATTTTTCTAATCACACCAAGAGATGTCCCATTATATGATGAATGTTATGGTGATATGATATGATATAGTGAAATGCTGGTCAATCTTGGTTGTTTGTTTTACACACATACCGGTACACTCTCTCTCTCTCTCACACACACACACACACACACACACTTTACATGGGAAACCTTTAAAGTGGAAGGCCATGAGGAGCTCTGAAGAAGCCAAGTTCACTAGGTACAAGCCATCAGAGCTGCCTATCCACAAACAGCCACCGTCTCTGTAGGAGACAGAATCACTGAGATCAGTAGCAGCATAGGATCTGTTTTCAAAGAGACACTGATGGAAAAAGGAGATACCATAACACCATGGGAAAGGGGGGTGGGGGGCTGCTGCGACGGTTAGCTGGAAGCACTCATGGGCCCACTGAAGTTTTGGAGCTTCATCCAGCCTTGGATCTGCCTCAGCGTGAAGGCTGCATAGGTCTACTGTAAATCACGTTCTGGAAAGCTGGCCGGTCGACTCATTCGTGCTGCCGTCTAAACAAAAGCAGTGTGGCAGAAGCGATGGGGTCTGGCTAATCCACAGTGATTCACGGCCTTGAGTCCCAAAAAACCGCCGGCTCAGCTAGACAGGGAAGATATGCCCAGCAGACAGGCCACAGAGTAGCGGGCAACCCTCAAAGATTCCATGCTCAAAAAATTACTCTCACTATAACCGAAACAAAAAGCCCAGATACTGTCACCCTTACATAAATGGGTATCAGAACCAGAGGGGGAGAACAGAAAAAGGGCGGTTTCTGTCCCATGTGCCCTGGCTAGATCAAAGAGGGGAGGCTGTATTCCCCATTATTTTGGCAGTGGGGAATGTGTTCAAGTTGATACTCAGCTAATTCTTGTGACCACCTTACTGTGTGTATTTGCCCCTTTTTGGTCATCTTTAATACCAGAAAGATGGAAATCACAACCATATCTCCATAGGCCAGCTCATGTAAATGTTAGGGCTATTAACCATAGCGGTTCATTTGGACTTCAGAAATGAACTCCAGGCCTATAGTCTCCGGTCCAAAAGCTCACACAGGGTAGAAAAGGCCCGTGTCCTTGTAAACCATGGCAACAGCTGCTGTTTTGACAGCTTGGGACTGTTAACCTTGCTTTAACTGCCCTTTAATACAAGGTTTCCTGCAATTGCTATGGAAACATCCATACCTAATTAGTGTCTGCGACATGTATGTGCAGGAGCAATTTCCAAACCTTTGTGACAGCACGATATGTGTGTGTGTCCGTGAATGAATAGTCACATTACATATTGTCATTTCTTACACTAGATTTCCCTGGAACACTCACTCCCTATGGAAGAAAAGACAGCAAAAGGAGAAAGAAAGGAGGGGGAAATACTTGACCACATGGATAGATAAACAGCTACTCAACTGGAAAAGACATGAGATGGATCCATTAAATTGCCTAATAGAGCTTTAATAAACACAATATTCACTCTCAGTGCCCCATAACTTTCCCTTGAACTTTCATCCCTGTCACCTCCCCTGCCCATGGATCCATCAAAATAGAGGAGACATTATTCTGGATTTTGTACCTCTCCTCTGTGTGTCTTGAATAAGGCTTAAATGTGAAGATTCCCAAAACTGGCTTTACTGTTTCAACTATCACACCATCCCCTGTAGTTGCTGGAAAGAGAGACACATAGTAAGTGCTTATTCCCAAAGAACAGATATATTGCTTCCCAAGATAATGTAGAGAAGAGTCAAACCTCAATTGGATAAAGTTTCATAAAACATAATGTTCCATAATATATTTTTATGGCAAAGGCCTGTAAATATGACAGAAGTGGTAGATAACTGCATCCATCCAAAACCTGATATCCCTGCTGTCTGTTGTGCTTGGCTCTCCTGAATCCTCCTCTGTTTTTGTTCTATGTTATGTAAATCCAGTTTCGTTACCAAGCGACATTTGTAATCATCCAGGACAGTGTGATGCCAAACCTTGACAGACACACAGAGCCCATGTGTTAAAAATTACAGACTCGCAATGGCAGTGTGTGTCCAACATGGCTGAGTGTGTGTTCATTCAGTTGTGTCTGTGTGTATTTGCCACACCTGTCCATCAGAAGATCCAGTGATCAGTTGCTTACTGTCCTCAGTGACATAAACACTTAACAGTGGGCAACCTGCAAAAAAAAAAAAAAAAACTGTGTATATTCTAGAAAATGTCACAATACTGAATCCATGCTAATGTCTCTCCACATGCAAAAATACAAAACATACAGCAATATCCTGAAGCTTTAAAGCAGGCTTATACTAACCACATACCTGAGAGTACAGCAGATTGATAAAGTATCTCCTCTTTTGCCAAATCCCAGACCTAGCACAACAGAAAGTCAAGGGATAATGATAAGGATGTATGACTATACTACAAAGACTGCAATCAGAATTAAGACTACCAACAGAGTCAAGAAACTATGTAATACATGCCCTTACAAACCTTAAATGTTCTGTCTTCTGAAGTGGAGACAAGAATGTTTGTGTCCCATGGGAAAAACACTGATGCTGTCACAGGCCCTAGGTGGCCCTTTAACACAGCAAGGACTTCTTCCTTCTATGTGGGTGAGATGTGGGTAAAGCAACATATAACTGTACATATTTATCCTGAATATACTTTTTTGATGAAAATAGGATTTATTCATTGGGGTGAGTGAATTATAGATAACCTACCTTGGAATTCAGAATATAAATTTTGGAGCCTGCGCAAACTGATACCTTCTTATCCAAAGAGCAGAAGGAAAGATGCACTACTTTACCAAGAAGTGTTCCAATAACTGTACCTGAGACAATTGCACCTTGAAAAAAAATATTGTAAAATTACCCAAACAAATTAATGTAGGCCTAATCAAATGTTCTGCCCATTTCCAGAACCCATTCCCATGCTGCAGTCATGTTCTCTACATTAGTGGACCTGTCATAAGGTGTTCTTAAATTGTATCACTAGAGGGCAACATTAAGGCACTGTTCAGTGGGAATTTACTGTTAGAATGGTAGGCCTGTCACTATCTTTGAAGATGTCTTCTTGTTAGTCTTAAACATTTATCTTGATAAATGTGGCATCAGCCACATACTGTATCACTGACCAACTTGACACTGCAAATGAAGGCTAGGTAGGCAGTGGATATGATGTAGCAATGTGATGCTAATTACCCTCTCTTGCTTTTCTGTAGCAACGTGCAACATCCCAGGCTATCACATAATCTTCGGAGGCAGAGCAAAGCATAAGGGGGTCTCTGTTCTTCCCAAACGAAATAGCGGATACATTGCCATGATGACCAGTAAGATGCAAAGGTTTCTGTCAGTACCCAGAGGAGAGAAAGCTAAGACGGATAAAACATAAAAAAGTCAAAATAATCTGATGACTTTCAGAAAGAGCAAGCTTGCGTACCTGGGAAGGATCTGTAATGCTGTGTATCATCAAGTTTTTACCCTGCCATGGAAGAGCACTATGCGAGGAACAGCAATCAAGCTGCGTATAAGTCAAAAGTTTATCACAGGCCATAGAAAATATTTCTCTTATGGCGCCGTCTTCTTCAGTGCCCTTCCTGCCATCCATGCCTCCAAGTCTTCTATAAAGCTAATACAAATGACGTCCTGTGCATACTGTATTATAACAGACGGGTCACCGCGTGTTTGCATAGAATGTCCAGAACACTCCACACTTACAAGTTAACAACGAATGACCTTAGTCAAAGGTAGGCCTGGCCTGGCCTACCCCACCCCTGAAGTTAGTAGGCTAACCTGGATGCTGCAACATTATGGCCTACATAGCAACAAGTTAACTTTAGCTGAGTGTTTCAGATATGCAACGATACAATATCACGTAACCTTGTAAAGTGGCTAGCTGACGTTAAATAATTCGCCTACGGTAGCTGGATAGCGATGATGACAGGCCTCAGTCAGTCAGTTAGCATGAGTTAACTAATTCCGCAAAGCAATGTCCACGTATCTCTCGTTCTTTGCAGACATGATATGACAGGTGTCACGTTCCCCCACAATCATTCACGGCATATCCATTATGCAGTGCAAAGATAGAACAGACACTTAAGCGACTGTATAAAGAAGGTTGTGACCATAGACTGTACGTGGACGTTTGGCAGCACCACGCGGTTTGTGAGGTTGTTACCCATGGTTACCGAGATATCGCGAGCGCGACGATTCATCAATTCCATGCCAATGTTTGGTTGACGATAGGCTTGATGAATGCATGTTTATGTTACAATAGGCTACTAAATAGGCATTTACTGTGTGTATGACCCGTAATTTATTCACTGAATACTTTTGAAAAACAACTGCAATACATTAAGTGAGCTGCTAGTGGGAACAAGTAAATTAGCTAGTGGTTCTTAAACTGTGGTCGGGACCATGGACAGTAGCCTAAAGGTCGGGACCCCCAGGGGGATCGCCAAAAATATTGGAGGGGTCGCGAAATGTTTTGCAGTCTGAAGTAAATACATTTTTCTAAAGGTTTTAAGTCAAAGGCTGCCATTGACATAATAATGCCTTTGGTGGTGACATACCCTCCTATGAAGACATTTTCTGCCTCTGCTTCCAATGCCCATTTCGTAACATTTCGAAACCAAATTCCGTCGGTTAGGGGGTCGCGAAACTTGCTGAACCAACTCCATCTGGCTGAATCAGAATGCAGTTACAAATATAAGTAGTAGTTACATACATTATCCTCTAGGTGGAGAAATTTTCTAATCGATTTTGCACCGAAAAGCTTTATCAACCATCTCTGCTGTTATTTTTCTTTGGTCATGGATAGACAGACCCATAGGTTAGCCTTCCTATGGTGTTTGAAGTAGTCTAGCTGGTATGGGGCTTATAGCCTAAGTGGTTACAATAGCAATTAAATAACTGTTAAACTGGCAGTTATCACCATTTGTAATGCATTATTTTAAATATTTGTGTTATTGTTGTACATTTTGCAGTGACTATGGGTGAAATAGCTTAAAGCGGGTGACTAACCTTGACCATTATGCTCCACAAGGGGATGCACTGCACTGAGAGATGGAATAACGTATTTAGAATTTAAAGGACTTTTGGTGTTTAAAATTCTTAAATTCAATTTAAAAAGATGTGACAATTTCATGCATCTTACAGCAATTTGGCAGTGAGTGTTGGTGATAGATTTTGAAGAGACTGGGGTTTTGCGATACTGGTTGAAAAGAGAAACCTTCCAGGGGAATTTGATGAATTGATTTTTAGTCTCAGAGGCTAGATATGGGACACCATGGGAAACGTCAGGGCTTCAGAGGGAGAGGAGATCCACAGGACAGCACTGACAATAGTCAAGTGAACATTCCAGGCCAAACAACCACCTGACCTAATATAGAAAGACTGATCCAATGCAGCAAATATATTAAAAGGCTAAAGTCCTACATTGGCTATGTTGTAGCCTATCCCCAGAATATCAGCAGCAAACTCAGTCTCTGTCTCGCAAAACAGTCTCCAAATAAAACGCACATACCTTTTTGTTAATTCCCAAGAACTTTATTAAAAACCTTCGTTGTATTCTAACATTGTGTCCTTGCACTGCTGAACTGTCCTGCTGAGAGCCGCGTAGCCTCTCATGGTATTACAACACACACATACACACACGCACAGTTAATGTTGCCACTTGTGTACTGCATGTGAACCACCAATATTCGCACAAACATGCATGCACGCACACACATAGGCACACATGACACACACACAAACAGACACACATGTACACACATAAGCTTGTTCCGTGCATACTGCACCCCTATGTATGCAGCCCATTATGGGTCAGCTACAAAAAGGAGACCCTGCGCAAACTTCAGGTGGCATATAATGACTGCCTGAGGATGCTGGATACAGGATATAATGATGCTCACAAGCCCTAGGTGCAGCTTGGGTCAGATATCAATCATATTTATGGAAACGTTGGTATGGGTGCCTGTTAAGACTCTCATGAATCAGAGTATGTTTATATGTGTATGTTTCTATTCATTTTTTTTTGTTGTATGTCTTGCTATTGGGCCTAGAGCCTGTAATAAAGTTTATATATATATACACACACACACAGTTCATGTTGTCGGTTCATGTTGTCATGTTGCCACATGTGCATGTAAACCACCAATTTTGCACACGCATGTATGCACACACAAAAACACTCTCTCAGACACACACACAAATACACATATTTACACCCACTCTCTCTCTCATAGGGTCAAAACTGCACAAAATGTAAAGTGTAGGATTATTATGACACCCGCTGAATGCATGCCAAGTTTCATGGAATTCCGTTCATGGGGGGTTATATCAGCTACACACTCACATACAGCAGATGTGGAAGTGTTCCAGGGACTTGATGTGGCGGCTGTAAGTAACCAAGGCTTCACAGCTGTAGAGGAGGGTGGTGATGCAGACCGCTTGGTAGATGCAGATTTTTGTGTTGAGATGAAGGTTCTTGTTCTGAAAAACCCGCCGCCGGAGTCTTCCTAAGGCAGCTGATGCTTGTTTGATTCTATTCTGGACCTATTGTCTTCAGAGATAATGCTCCCCAGGTACTTGAATGATGGAACAAGTGACAGTTTCTCATCTGCAATAGTGAAGATGGGTGGTGTGGGTGGGATGTTGGCACTCCATTGGCAGATTACACTGTTTTGGCGGTGTTGATGGTCAAACCCATCCTGCTGTATGCCCTCACTGCTGCATCTAGGACAGACTGGAGGTCTTGTGGAGAGTGAGATATGAGAGCGCAGTCATCTGCATACTGCAGCTCAAGTATCCTCACTCTGTGCAGTTTGGTGGTTGCCTGCAGCCTCCTGATATTGAAGAGGTTACCATCCAGCCTGTATGCTACTGTCACTCCTGTTGTCTTCAATATCCTTGTGGAGAAGCTGGGTGACACATATGAGGAAGATGTTAAAAAGCACCGGTGCCAGTACACACCCCTGCCTTACCCCTGTGCGCACAGGGAAAGGACTTGACTGTTGACCTCCAATTGTCACCCTAGCAGTCATTCCATCATGAAACTGACGAAGGATGTTGACAAACTTAGTGGGGCATCCAATCCGGTGGAGGACTTCCCACAAGATGATCTCTCTGCACAGTGTCAAAGGCTTTGGAGAGGTCCACAAACGCCATAAACAGGTCTTTATGTTGTTCCCTGCACTTTTCTTGGAGTTGCCGGGTTGTGAAGACCATGTCGACTGTGCTCCTGTTCTTTCTAAATCCGCACTGTGACTCCGGTAGTATAGACTCTGTGATGTCATTGATCAGCCTCTGTAGCATCGCCTTGGCTCCTTGATATGCCCCTATGGATGCATACATACACAAACATAAACACACACATACATAAAGACAGACACACAGTACACATGCATGTGCATGTGTAACCCCTTGTCTGCATTGTGTTTTCCCAAGAAATGGCAAGGAGACGTGGGACCAGTTCGTCATTTATTGACCTGGCATGAGAGATAACACTTTGGGATTCCGTAGCAAGGCAGCAGCATGGATTTTAACACAGTATGCGCTGGCTCTAATCCTCCAACTATCTAGTATTTATGAATAGAGTAAAAATGCAATACAGATATACTGTACTAACAAATTCTATAACATGTACCTGGCATGAGAGATAACACTTTGGGATTCCGTAACAAGGCAGCAGCATGGATTTTAACACAGTATGCTTATATGAGAGCAGGGAGAAGAAATATTAGCTATCCACACGTGACTACACAAAATACACAGGTTACATTGGCAAAGGAAGTGCATAACACCTCGAGACCATTGGTGTTGATTTAGAACGTTTAGTAATGAATTCTAATCTAATTATGTGGGAGTTCTGTTTACACACAATTTACCGCTGGCTCTAATCCTCCAACTATGAGGAAAGCCATGCAGTTTTATGTGTATGACCACTAGAGGCCAGTACTCAACCAACTGTTTGACATAGCTATTACCAGTATGTAAGAAAACAACTCAAAAATGAGTGCAAGTGGAAGAAACTAAATCATCACTGTTACATATGCACGCACATGCATACACAAAGGCACGCACACACTCACACGCATATTTTTTAAAAAATGTACTGTACATGATGAAATATTAGCCTATAGCCATGTCCAAGAAAGGTTTAAATGTAGCCTAATCATTATTTGCATAGAACTTTTGTGTTATGTGTACTATATGAAGTAGGCTATGATATATGACCCATATGATATATAGGCTAGCCTGAAAGTTGTCGGTTCAATTCCCGCCTTCCACCGCTGTGCCCTTGAGCAAGGCACTTAACCCCAAGTTGCTCCGGGGACAATGTGATCCCTTGTAATATAGCTGACATATGTAGCCTAAGTCACTTTGGTCAAGAAGTGTCTGCTAAATATTATGTAATTATTATTATTATTATTATTATTATTATTATTTGGCTATTATTAATTGGCCCCTTATACAAGTTTAGGTCTATTCATCGTGTAAATCGATGTTGTTATGTATGGTATTGCTGTTTTCATTTAATAGTCTATTTAATCGAATTCTGCTATGTGATATTATTTGTTTATAAATGTAGCTAACAAACACCCATGGGCTGTGAAAAACAATCTCTGGCACCGTCGGCTAACAACAGGACTTTTATTCTGACGCTTCTCTCTTTTGGCGCAGCTAATCTGACGTAGTATGTGCATGTGTACCAGCTCAGCCTCTGAGTGAAAGATACCAAACAGCTTTAGTGTTGGAGGTCAGAAGAAAGACGGTCGATACAAATACACGCTTCGGGAAAAGTCCTTCTCAGGATTATTTTGCTTTAAACGTGTTAGCATAGAATTATATAGGGATATGATATATTTACTTAGACGAGAAAAGGAAAACAGTATGACATAGCGAGAAGATCGTATTTTTGCTGGCTGATTTTGGCCCTCATTAACCTATCGCACAAATTTAATTTCGAGTGTGGCTTGGGAGTTATCGATATATCTGATCATTAATATTATTTCGTTTGGGGCAACTGTAATATGAAAAAAGAGGTGCCTGACACATTAGGTTTTGTCCCTCAAAAAGACATTGTTTACAACAAACTTCTGCCTTATGCGGACAAATTAGATGGAGAGTCAAACGAGATTCTCGCCAGAATCAAGGAGAACTTGGGACGGGCTGTGTATCTTAGGGAATTATGGCCAGGAGTATTGTTTTGGACAAGGAAACTTGCTACGTGAGTATTGTCTTACGCTTGAATTATATTGCTTTTACCTAGGGAGTCTGGTTTTACTTTTGCCTACGACGTGCTTCGTTATTTGGGTTAGCTAACAGTTCGCTACCGTTAGCTATTGGTTGTGTCATTTCGGATGGCGACAAAGTGCAGATTGTGTGTTTAGCGGGATAAATCAGGCCAATTGTATA
The DNA here is from genome assembly GCF_017589495.1 of Alosa alosa. Lineage (NCBI taxonomy): Eukaryota > Metazoa > Chordata > Actinopteri > Clupeiformes > Clupeidae > Alosa > Alosa alosa. Next base: position 16,739,500 of record NC_063206.1, on the reverse strand, counting down.
AATACTGCGCCCTGGTTAAAATAAGCAAGTCTAATTCCACGAGTGCTTAAGCTTACTGTTATTTCTGTAAGCTACCAGGGTTCACTTCCTGAATGATGGCTGGCTAGGCAAGCTCGATTGCATTCACTGTATTGGTCGTCATGTTGACGAGTCCTATGCTTGAGATTTTGGTAAACAAAAAAGACAGTTGTGGTTCTTAGTTTTAATGTAATAATGAATACATTTTAATGTGAGTTTGTGAGGTGTTATGACAGGATGTGACATGCATTGATCCTTTCCATTGTCACTTTTGTAAATGTCCTAGACCTAGAGGAAGTCGAAGTAGATTTTAAAAGCTCAGTTGTTGTGGTCCCTTGTCAAAATTGAAGGGGTGTATTACTGAACGGGCCTACTGGGCCCAGGCCCAGGGGCCCAAGACCTCAGGGGGCCCTGAAGCTCAAGCATTAATGTGCTGTGTCACTGCCACTGATACACAAGAATGATGTTTGTCACCCTATCCTTCTAAGAAGTCAGTTGTTGTTTGAACCAAATATACCTAACACAATTTTTCTAAAGGGCAAAGCAAGACCTCAGGCACCTTTAATAGCCCAGGGTTGCACATGGTGGATGTGCCTGCTTTCTAGAAAATAGTTTTCTGGAAGTAAACAACCATCTACATGTGGTCCTCCCACAAAACATCTTGGGCAAGACTATAAACAACAGTGGCTATGACACAATCATTGACTAGCTCCAGTTATGACTGTTATCTGAGTCTGTAGTGGATGAGCTTGATGTCATATGGTTTGTAAATGGATTTCATCATATGTTGATGTGAAAGTGACACCAAAAAACAAGTAAAAACGCTAGTCAGGGCCTTTGTGGTGTCACAACTCTACCCCTGTGCCAGTGCATGGTTGCAATGTTGACCATGACTCTATGTTGACCATGATGTCATCAGAGGCTTAAAGATGGCAATTCTTGGAAGATTGGCCTAGTTTCTTGGTCCGGGGTGCAGCCTAATGGCAGTGTCAGTTTTGTTATTGAGTGACACTGTTCTGCTCAGTTCTCAGGGTTATCCTGAGGGTTTGACTCCTTTTGTGGGATCTGTACCAATGCAAGGAAATCACCTCATCTGTAACTCAAGTGGAAATTATCCATTAGAATACTATGCTGTGCTTGCATACTCATTTAGCACTGACAATAGGCATTGTCTATAACCTCTTGATTTCAGTTTTAGGACTAGCTCATAAACACTTACCCTGATGATTACAGACACAATAATTGTTGCCTGTTCATCTAATGCAAAATGTCTTGAACATCCTTTGAACAACTTTTTCTTCATGTAAAATGCATCTCATAAGCATGCAGCACACAAGATCTCGAGTGGTATAATAAAGCTGCTATGTGAGCAGGGCCTATTTATTTGCTTATATTGAGTGACATTAGTATTTCAAACAGTGTAACAATGCAATTTAGAGGGACACTCTGGGAGTACAGACCTCCCCCAAGGCCAATATCTAGCAATATTGAAGAAATAGGAAAAAAAACCTGGGTCATTCCCTTGATGCGGATCCACTCCAAAAGTTATAAATAATATCTTCCTAGGCACATGTTCTCTCCACCCACTTCCATAATATTTGACCGCAGGATTGTACATTTAGTAAATTTATTTTTTGTACAATCCTGCAGACAGACAGACAAACAAACTGAATGGAAGTGCCCATGGTCCACGGAGGAAGTAATAATGCTTGCCTGTCACGTCCCACCTCACATAAGCTACTTGTGCCCTCTCACAGATACCTGCGGCTGTATGGCAGGAAGTTCAGCAAAGAGGACCATGTGCTGTTCATCAAGCTGCTGTACGAGCTGGTCACCATTCCCAGGCTGGAGATCAGCATGATGCAGGGTTTCGCCCGTCTCCTCATCAACTTGCTCAAGTAAGTTGGGCCTCTCTTTGTCTTCATGGCTCTCTGCCTTCCCTTCAGCCTAAAGGTTTGTCTCCAAACCCCATGCAAAACCTCAGTTTGGTTTGTGTCCTGTGTCACTACTAAGTAAGTAACTAGTAAGTATTCTAGGGGAATTTATGTAAAAAGTAAATGTTTTGTTTTTGTCACAGCCTTTTCATAGCACCAGTTGCAGACATGATGCTGTTTTGCTGTAGGGAGTGATCAAATCTTTTTTCTTATTTTTTTCTTCCACACCAGAAAGAAAGACCTGCTCTCAAGATACGATTTGGAGTTGCCATGGAGACCTTTATACGAGCTTCATGAGAGGATTCTCTATTCCAAAACGGAACACCTGGGCCTTAACTGGTTTCCCAGGTATGCGGAAGAAAAAAATGTTTAATGAAGATAGCCAGTTTCAAAGAAAAATATATATATAACTTATACTCTATAATAGAGTGTAGCATTAATAATAAACAACAAAGTAAGTTGGTCCCTCAGGCCCTCTCACCTTTATTTGTTCCGTAAGTCACCAAACTGATTTGAGCTTTGCAGGAAGTAGGCTAGTGGAGTGTGTTTGATGTTGTTATGTGAAGATAAATCTTGGGAAGCAAGCCCTTTGTTCCAAACTCTTTCCTCTGTAGTTTGATCAGTGCTGTCATACCCTGCTCCACCCCCTTTTCCAAGGCATTGGCATTGCAAACCCGTCATGGGTTTGGTGCAGTAGTTGCTATAGTGATCATTAGAATGCTGCTCTGTTGACAGAATTACACTGGTAGCCATTCGTCATACATAGATGACGGTGGAAACCCCCTCTCTCTTCCTCTCCTGCTGTGTAGAGTGAGTGTCATTCATTATGACACTTTGGAAACATTGTGTCACAACAAAGCGAGGGACATCAGCTCACATGGTGGGATACAAGCCATTAAAAGCGCCATGGCCCCTTTTGTTTGTTTGTTTGTTTACCAACCAGAGCATCTCAGAGAAAATGAGAAAAAGCTAAGTGTTGGAGTGAAATTGCAATTCAAGATGAGGGTTGTAATGATATTTAGGCCGTGCTGTCTTTTTTTTTATTATGTCCCCACAGTCAACAATCCAGTCTGATGAAAATATATTCTGTCAAGCTGAGCTGATGTTCTGAGTGTGCTTTTGTTTTTTCTGCTCTCCTCCCCCCTCTCTCTCCTCTCACATGTAGTTCTCTGCGGCCACGTTCTACCTCTAAACATATAATGGTTAAGCTTGCTCAGAGGTGGTAAGGATGAGACATCTTCTGTGCTACAGTTCATCGTCTCTCTCTGAGGCGATTGTTTGTCTGTCTTATTTTATTTTATTTTCCCCCCTTTCTCACTGCATGTGCGAATGGAATCAGCTCGTAATACTTGATACCCTCCACCACTACAACACACACAACAACAACAACAACAAAAACAACAGCAACAACAAAAAAAACAACAACAAGTAGGGTAACTTCGCTTCATAGATGCAGAGCAATATCACTGCCTGTCCAGCTTGGATTTGAAATATCACGCTGCCACTAACAGCTCTGGCCATTAGCATCTGGTTGGCATTGTGGCCAGCCTTCAATAATACCAGCATATGAGGAAAGCTTGCTTTTAGTAAGGCCCCAGACACTTCACATGACCCCCACCCCCCAGCACACACACACACACACACAAACAAACACACACACACACACTCACTAAAAGTGGAAGAGTGTGTCGTCATTTGGAAAGCATATTTTCATCTCTTTCTCTTTCTCTTGATGAATGCTATCTATCTACCACTGTTTCATACCAGAGGTCACCCAGGGTTCGTGACACACACACACGCGCACTCACACACGTGCGCACACACACACACACACTGTGCACGGCCCCAGTGTGTGCCTAGGCCACTCTCAGTGTTGCTCTCCATGTTTCCATGGTATTTCTGCTGAGGTATTGATGTCATATGAATGCCCTCCACTACTGACTTGTATAATACCCTTTAAAAGGAAAGATGTAAGCAGATGTTAAGCTGATGAAGCCACACTTACAGGTGAATCAATTCTAACAACCACTTTTGCAGAGGAGATATAGCATATATTACTGCTTTGAATATTTCAGTGAGACCCTTACCATTGCACACTGGCCATTGACCACATTGCCTGGGATCACATCGCCTAGAGGACAGCCTGATTCACATACAGTAAACATCACCTGTCCCTGTATTTTAATACCACTCACCTTTGTCACTTTATGGTCTCGGGTTTCCCACAGCACAGGATCTGGCTGTGCATGTGTCCTAACGGCATCTGTGTGTGTGTGTGTGTGTGTGTGTGTGTGGTTGTATGTATAGTTTTAGTTCTCATCATGGGATTGTTATGTTACATCATTGACAATATTTGGAACAGTTGCTGTTTTTTTTCCCTTTTTTTGCTAGCTCTTGACTGTCTTCAAATACTGTCTTTCTGTGTGTGTTTTTCTTTTCTTTAGTTCTGTGGACGGATTACTGAAAGTCCTAGTGAAGAACTGCAGGCCGTAAGTACCACTTCTTGGTCTGATGATAACTCTGGGATCCCGTTAAGATTTTGCTGCAAAAGCACAAAATCACAATGTGTCTTTTGTTTCGTCTTTCTCATAGATAGGGCTGTATGTTTATGCAGCTCAAAGCATCTATTGACCCTTTGTCCTTTAGAGTTAATAACAACATAATTCTAGAATTATCCTGTCTGTTCATGAGTACCAAAGACTGTGCGTGTGGTTCTATACCATTGTGTTGTGGTGCATATGCAGTGGCATTCATATATTCTTTGGCCCTGTTTGGGTGCATACACAGGCTTCCAGCTATATTTATCTTTTCCACTGTTGGTGTCGGGATCCAGACCTCATTTTCCTCTCCAGGAGAATGAACTGGAAGCCGTAGTAGAAACACTGTAACTGCCAGACAGAATGGTTTTGAGTGCACGATGGCTTTCCTCCACTTGGTTTATTGCCTCTTAAATATACACTCCTCTGCTCCAGGGAGCTGAGCTCAGTCCAAATGAGTTTATGCCTTTTGTAAGGCAACCAAAAGAAGAGAAGTTGTTGAGACGGTGAATTTTACATCTAGTGTTGGCTGCATTAGGAGATTGGAGCTTTATTTGAGGCATCAGAAACTGTTGTAATAGGTCAGATATAGTTTGATTGAGTTATTTAAAACAGCTATAGAGCCCCTGTGTCCTGAAATGCCACAGCCAAGTCTACATATCTAGGTCAAAGTGAGTGTGTAAGCCATTAGGCTACCATTACTACACTACTACATGCGTTATATCATGTAATGCAGAAACCGAAACAAAGCACTGCAAGTGTCACACACAATCACTAATTGTGTTTAAGCATCATAATGATTTAGGAATTGTGTTGTGGTGCTGGTATTTATAGATGTCCCGTCTATTTCAGCTTGTAGATGCAAATCAGCCTCCTACAGGTTCAGCCAGTGTTAAAAGGGAAGACACATGTATTCGTCTGTTATGACACAGTCAGAGGCACTGGATGCCATTTAGGGAAGACACTTGAATAGCTCTCAGTTTCTCCTAGCTGATAATCCTATTAAACTCTCGTCTAATTCGGGCGAGTGTGTGAGTTTCCTGTTAACCCAGGAGCAGTAGAGCTTTAAGGTCAGTGGTGCTCTGTGGTGGAGGTGGTAGGAGGTCCAGATCTAATGCATTGTAATTAATACTCTATGTTGTCTGTCTTTTCCAAATCTGCATTATTTTTGCATCAACTCATATTTCACATCCAAAATTCCTGAAGAGGCATTACAGATATGTATGGTTTTGTAGTTTAACCAGGCTTATCTAAGAGGATGGCGGTGTTGAGTTGATTGTTTTGTTCAATAATGTAATTGGTTAATCGGGTCACCAATTTGGCTGCACTGTTTGTTAAACAAATAGTGTGATTGATGAAGGGGAACAGTAGTAAATGGTTGAGTCTGTGGGCATCTGCAGGTGCTAAAAGCTGAAGTGGAGCTTATGTGGAATAAGGACCTCTTTAAGCCCTTTACAAAACCATTTAAACCTCTCATCTACTGCAGCATCCGCATGTGAGATGAAAATTCTCACCATCAACACATAGCTATTTGGCTACATTTCACAGCGACATTCAGTTAAGCACAAATGGAATTTCTCCCCTGTTACATGTGTATATATATATATATATATATATATATATATATATATATATATATATATATATATATATATATATATATATATATGTAGTTAGATAGATTAAATATATATATAGGTGGTTAGATAGATTAAAGTTGATAAAAGAAACCCATGTAAGATGAAGTCAGAATGAGATGAATATTAGATTCTCTCTCTCTCTCCCTCCCTCTCTCCTCCATCGCAGGTACTTCCCTGAGTCGGCTACCAAGGAGATGCTGGAGGAGTGGCGTCCGCTGCTGTGCCCGTTTGACGTCACCATGCAGCGCGCCATCAGCTACTTCGAGCTCTTCCTGCCCACCACACTGCCCCCTGAGCTCCACCAGAAAGGCTTCAAGTACTTAACACACACACACACACACACACACACACACACACACACACACACACACACACACACACACACACACATACCTCCTTACACACCTCCTCGCACATCTCCACCACTTTCTCCTAGGTCAGTACCACATCATTCATTAAAGTCCCTGCTCCCTAATAAATCCACCCACGCTCAACAGGGACCCATACCTCTCGCACACCATCACTCAAGGGCTCTCCAGCTGGCCTGGAGTTTCCTAAAATAAACCTGCATCGACGATTGCATTGATGTTGTTCTTGAAGCATGCCTGTTATTTCTGAGTCGAGGACAGGATGCCAGTGACTGTGTTAATGACTCTTGTTTTCTCTTTTTTTTTTTTTTTCTGCAGGCTGTGGTTTGACGAGCTCATGGGTCTGTGGGTGTCCGTGCAAAACCTTCCAAGTTGGGAAGTGGTAGGTTTGAAACATTTCTCCAAATTACTACATAGCCCACTGCGGTGGGCAAAAGGGGACTTTATCAGACCATATGCCTTTTTCAATTGAAAGACACATTGAGTGATTTTCAAGCATTGTTTTGTTTTTGTGTTTTTGTTATTAGAGTCTTGTCAGCCTTTTTGCTCGACTAGCCACTGACAACATAGGCTACATAGACTGGGATCCTCATATACCTAAGGTGAGGTTGTTTTTATTCACATGGCCTCTTCTCTCTCTCTCTCTCTCTCCCTCTCTTTCTCTCTCCCTTTCTCTCCCTCTCTTCCCCTCCCTGTTTATTTTCCCTCTGTGAGCTACCCGAGTGTTGCCAGTGTCGCAATATGCATTGATATTTGAACACTCCAAAGGGAGGTTTGTCAACAGTGTTCTCCTGTAACACACTGGCATGCTGACGCATGCAAAGGATTCCTCCCACGTTAATAAAACAGTTCTGCTTTCACTAATTATTTGACTTGTTAGTGTTTCCAATTAACACCATTCAGATTATTGGTTTGCTTGGATGTATTCTTAAGCCATCCCCAGATTTGTAATAGATGCACAATTATTCACCTGAACTATTTCTTCCACTCACAGATCTTCACCAGGATCCTGCGAAGCTTGAACCTTCCTGTGGGCAGCAGTCAGATGCTGGTGTCCAGATATGTGACTAATGCTTATGACATCAGTCATGTGGTCATCTGGATCGCAGCTCTTCTGGTCAGCACTGTTTGTAACAAAATGTCCATGAAACATTTTAAAGAAAATAATACCCATGCTTAGTGCCATAATATACATTATAATTAGTATTAGTACAGTATATTAGTCTTATGATGTCAGACTGGTGACAGTGTTTGTCTGGGTCTGTGTGTCTGACAGGGAGGGCCCAGCAAACAGGCCCAAACTCAGCTGACCGGCCTCTTCAACAGCATCAGCTCCTTCCTCCACCCTTCCAACCATGGGCGCTGGCTGGTGAGTCACCTCTCCACTTAACCCAGACCCCCCCCCCCAAACTCACACACACACACACATACCATCAGCACTTTCACCGCCAGGGGGTCGGAATGCATGAAGAGCAGTCTGACCTTTCATTTCTCACATGCACTGTCGCTGGCAAAGACACTTAACTAAGTCAGGGCAACTGGGTCAAACAGTCGCGAGTGAAGTATTGAAGTCATCTGACACTAAAACAGCCCCGGTCTTTTAGTCAGGCAAACCTAGGTTTGAGAGTATTCCCAATCAGTGTATTATCTCTTTAGGGTATCAGCCAATACACCTGGGGGGAATGAAATATTAAATGGAATAATGCATGAATGTAGGACTGTACTTCATGTTCCCTTCTGGTCCTGTGTGGTCCCATGATTTTCTGTAACCCCATGTCCCCGAAACTGTCTGTCTCTTGCTAGAGTGATGAAAGATGGTTGGTATGCGGTGTGTGGTTACATTCTGTGTCTTTGTCTCAAAAATATCCCCATGCCACATTGCCAAAGGTTGCTCTTGTTTTTCAGTGGCACATGCCTATCATTTTCCAGAGACTTCCATTCATGAAAGGCTGGCTGGCACCATCGCCGATAGACAGGCAGAGGTTGAACTTTAGTGGATTTCGGTGGTGATTATCAGATTGTTTCACAAATGCAAGCCTTCTATTTAGATTTTGCCAGACTTGGGAAAGAGGATGAGGTTATCTAGAATGTGTTTGACTTGATGGACATTGATTTAATTGAATCAGGGGTAATTTCACTAGTGAGGGTATCGTGCTATCGTGCCTCCATTACCCAAGTCATTGTCCTATTAATAGGACGTTGGCCTTTACAGAGTGGCATGGCGGCAGTAAAGCATACCTTATCCGCCTACGTGCCAACCTGGTACATAGATGACTGTTAAATGTCTCCATTGTGTGCCTGGCACAGTAAGTCACACTTCCTGGCTGTCAGTTAGCTACTAGTTACAACCAGCTGGGACTGGCAGGCATTGCAAACAGCCCCCTCTGAATTGGAGGATGGAAGGTTTTGGGTACTTTAAGTCGAAGCCTGGACAGCTGAAAGTTTGTTGTATTATACAGTTTGCCGTCCCTTTTCCCTTTGGGCTCATGGCTTATAGATCCATGGGCGTTGGTGTGTCACAGTGCAGATGCAGTAAATACTTATGTAAATAAACATAATTTTTGCTGGAAGCTTTTTTTACTACATGGTGCATAGCCTAGATGGCTAGTGTATTAAATACATCTTTGCCATCAAAACGTATTCCAAAAGTAGCTGGTCAGAAACTACCCCTCAAAAAGTGGCTACTTATTGCATAAGGTAGCCTTATAAGATTATTAGTTTAATTGAATTCAACATTAATTAAAGTTACCACTCTATAGACAGTAGGTTCCTGGGGTGGGTTTTCACTGCTTTTAAATAGTCACCTCAGAGGAAAATATTTAATAAGGTCTTAATGTCACTCCTTCAGTCTGTGATGATGCTGTGTGTGTGTGTGTGTGTGTTAACCCCCCCCACACACCAGATGAAGTTGATGAAGCTGCTGCAGCGGTTGCCAGCATGTGTGGTCCGGCGTCTCCACCGCGAGCGCCACCGGAGCCCCACGTGGCTGTCGCCCGTGCCTGAGAGCCACCGGCTCAGTGAGCAGGACATCGACGACTTTGTGGAGAGCATGAAGCAGCCCGTGCTGCTGGCCATGTTCAGCAAGACGGGCAGTCTGGACGCCGCCCAGGCGCTGCAGAACCTCGCTCTCATGAGGCCCGAGCTCGTCATCCCGCCTGTACTAGAAAAGTGAGTCGAGAGAGGTGTGTGTGTGTGTGTGGTGTGAGAGAGAAAGTAAGTAAGTGTATGCATGAGTCTGTGTATAGATTCGTCTAGTTTCGTCTGTGTATAGAAGTCAAGTTTCCTGTGTGTGTTTGTGGGTGTATCTTCCTGTTGATGAGTCAGTGAATGAGTGTGTATATCTATTTTCAGGGCTGCCTTGTACTCCACTGGGAGATCTAGTCCACTGTTGCACAGTAACAGTTCTTGCTGTAGCTGAACCGGCTAAGCATATTAAGGCCCCCTGGAGTTTCTGAACCTCAGAGACAATTGTGATTAATAAGCTCTGAAATTAATTACTTTACATGGATAAATATTAAGGAGTACCCAGTTATGTGGGTACAGGGAAATATACGACTTTTCCTAAGCATAGAGGAATTTCCATGGGTCTTTTGCTGCGGAATAGGAGCTTCTAGTTTTAAACAGAAAAAGTGAAAAAGCCCCTGATCCCTCCGCTGCCCTTTGCAGGACTTACCCGGCCATGGAGACGCTGATCGAGCCACACCAGCTGACGGCTACCCTCAGCTGCATGATCGGCGTGGCGCGCAGCCTGGTGTCCGGTGGTGGCCGCTTCCCTGAGGGGCCCACTCACATGCTTCCCCTGCTTATGAGGGCCCTACCGGGTGTCGACCCCAACGACTTCAGCAAGTGCATGGTGGGTAATCGCCACCGCTTGCAACTCGCTAGACTGTATAACTTATGATACATGCACACATGTGCACTGGCCAGATTCATCCCAAGAATAAATAAACTGCTGAACGTGTTGGCTTCATACTATGAAAAGAGGGGAAAGGGCTCTGATGAGTCGAACCACGTAGGCGTATCCCTTAGAATAAAGGATTTTTAACTTGTACTTGATCGGTGTACCTCGGAATTCCTTAAGACTGGATGCCTCATGCATAGCCTACAGGACAGTCACATTTTGCCTTAGCCTACGGCTTCATACTATATTTTGATTTGACCAAGAGGTTAGATTCTGTAGAGTTGTTAAGGTTGCTATCCTCTGTCTGCAGGTAACATTCCAGTTCATAGCCACATTTGCTACGCTTGTGCCTTTGGTGGACTGCTCCTCTGCTGTACATGAACGAGATGACCTTACACAGGTGAAACAGCCTTACCTTACATAAAGGATGCTGATCCTATGGTTCTTTGCCTTCTGTTTCTGTCATCGGGTCTTACTATGTCCTCTTCCCCTTGCCTTGTCTCTTGGGTAGGTGGAGCGGGAGATGTGCTCAGCATCTGCTGAGTTTGAAGACTTCGTCCTGCAGTTCATGGACAGGTGCAGACAAGCTGAATTAACCACTGATTCCATAGTAATGCATGCCTGTAATTCCCCAGCTATTAGCTGAGGTTTATACATTGATTTTGCAAAATATCTTCAGCTATGAAGTTAATACACAGGGGCAGGTAATATGGTATTAATAGGTTTTTTTTTTCCAAAATCACTGTCCTTTGGTTTATACACAATGCGGCTACAGTAATACACAGAAAATTACTGTTTACTAAAGTGAATACCCCTGTTAAACTAAGTGTGTGTGTGGTGTGTAGATGTTTTGCCCTAATTGACAGCAGTTCTCCGGATCTCACGCGAGAGGAGATGGAGACTGAGAAGATGACTCATCTGGAGAGTCTGGTGGAGCTGGGCCTCTCCTCCACCTTCAGCACCGTCCTCACACAGTGCTCCATGGAGATCTTCCAGGTCTGACACTCACTCACTCACTCACTCACTCACTCACTCACTCACACACACACACACACACACACACATAAACACACAAATACAAATCCACACTTACACAATACATCGCCCAGATCAATTTGGTTTCTCTGCTGAATTCATCTGTACCTAGAAGCAGTTGTTTTCCAGAAGGTGCAGTTGTCATGAAGCACTCTCAGAGAGTCATTCACTCGGCCCTGTTTATTGTAGGTGGCTCTAGAGAAGGTCTTCAACTTTGCCACGACCAACATCTTTGAGACTCACGTGTCGGGGAGGATGGTGTCCGACATGTGTAGAGCTGCTACCAAGGTGAGACGGAATAGTGGACACAGACAAACAAAAAAAAACACCTCTGTTTAAATATCTTGACTTTTATCTGCACCTGGTTGCATTAAGGAGTTTAAGTTTCTAGTCTGAAAGTAAATAGAATTGTAGTTATGCCATGTAAGTGATATTTCCGAATTGATGTCAGCTGAAATCTGAAAAGTGGTATATATGTAGTTAAGATGTAATATTAGGTTATGAATCTGTGCCTGTTGTGAGAACAGATCTCGTCTTATGGTACTGAGTAAATGGAGATTCCCAGCTGACCTCTCTTGTTCTCGCCCCTCCCTCCTCCCTGTAATTCCCCCCCAGTGTCACCCAGAGGAATCTCTCAAGCTCTTTGTGCCACACTGCTGTAATGCCATAACCCAGATCACAGCCAGTAAGTAGGCTTAACTACCACTGGGTATTGTGTGTGTGTGTGTGTGTGTGTGTGTGTGTATGTGTATGTGTGACACCAGACTGGGCCATGCTGGGCCTTCTGCGTGTGTGTGTCTGTGCTGTATGCTGGCATGAGAGAAATAAGTGTGTGTGTTCACACATGCAAGACAGGGAGACCTAGACAGAAGCAGATGCTCTAACATGCCGTGTGTGTGTGTGTGTGTGTGTGTGTGTGTGTCCAGATGAGGAGGTGAAAAATGAGGAGGAGCTGGATAAAGAGCTGCTGTGGAACATTCAGCTCCTGTCTGAGGTGAGGAAGACCAGGCTGAGCCAAACCCCCCTCACCCTGTTCCCCACATATTCTCTTCTTGTAACACTCCTTCTTCCTCCACATTAATACGTATTAAAGATGCAGTTTGTATTTCAGTTTTGCAAAAAGTTGTTGATAACAGCCTATCAAATTGTACCGCTCCGTTCCATGCTCATGGAGCACTGTGTTAATTGACTGGAATTGTAAATGGAGGTGAATTGAGCTGACTGTGGTTCCCATGTACAGGGACTAGAATCATACACTACACTTAAGACTCGCCTAAACAGTCTCAGTTGGCTGATACATAAACCGCGTGTGTGTGCGTGTGTGTGCGTGTGTGTGTGTGCGTGTGTGTGTGTGTGTGTGTGTGTGTGTGTAGGTGACTCGTATGGATGGGGACAAGCTGCTGCCCTACAGTGCCCAGCTGGTGCAGGCCCTGCAGCAGACGCTGCACCTCAAGTCCAAGCAGGGCTACGGCCTGGCCTGCAACCTGCTGTACCACTGCCTCCGCGCCAGCTCGCTCATCTACCCCAAGGAGTACTGCAGCATCCCCGGAGGGTTCTGCAAGCCGCTCTCCGAGTACCTGCCCATCAAGGTGAGTGCTGACGGGCCCGAGGCAGCGAAAGAGTTTCGTCCAGAGCAGTGGTTAACGAATCTATTTTTTTTGGTGGGACTGAAGTGTGTCTTAGTGACTTTACTCTTCATATAACAACTTCAGAGTATAGTCTCCTCAACCAAAGCAGCCTACTTAAACTCTACAGAGCTGGCACATTTGTCCTACATACACGGTGTGAACACTGATGGCTACACACTTGGATTACACACACATCACACATATGATTGCTTGTAAAGGTGTCATGACGCCTCGAAATACCAACTGGAGACACCTGGTGGCACATTTGTCACTGTTGGCCTTCCGGAGGGCAGGTTGTGGCCTAGACAGCCTCTGTCTTTGTTAATACAGACAGTTACGAAACCAGCGTCTGTGTGTCTGTCCTCAGCTCACACCTCAAAACACACACACACACACACACACACACACACACACACTAACCCTGGACAAGTTGACCTGGCCATGCCCCTTATCCTATTAGGTCTCTCTCCAGCAGGGAGGGAGAGAGCAGGAGGAGAGGGGAGGAGAAGGAGGATTTGTTTCTCTGCATAGCTGTGAGGGAGATACTGTAAAGTGATACAGCACCAGCAAGCAGCAGCTTCTCGGAACTGGCCGTCAGTTGAGGCCATCTGAAATCACTCTGACGTTGTATTTCAGACTAGATAGAATGATTTAAGATTAAAGTGTGTGTAGACAGTATGCTCTCCTTCAATGCACACATCAACAGTGTTTCTCACTGTGCCTTTCTGCACCTACATTGCAAGACAATGCCCAGCCCTCACTTAGCACAGTGCACAAGTCTTCGGCAATGTTTATGCTACATCCCGCTTCGACTATTGCAACTCCATCTTCTCTGGCATCCCAAAATAAGCTACTCCACCAGCTCCAATGAATTAAAAACGTGCTCCAAATCCACAAGTCATATAACAACTGTGCTCATCCAACTTTGTTGGCTTCCTGTTGCATACAGAATCCAATTTAAAATCCTACTGGTGCTCACATAGAAGTCCCTACATAATCATGCGGCCACTTACCTCGCTGACCTGCTGTAGAATTACACCCAAGACCGCTCACTGCGATCCTCCTCAGCAGGTCTACTCACAATACTAAACATGAACCAGAGCACCATGGGAGAAAGCGCATTCAGCCACACTGCCCCTAAGCTCTGGAATTCCCTTCCCCATTACATCAAGCACTGTCTTTTAGCTAGCTTATTTACTGTGACATGGTTTTATTGTATTGGTTGTAAATATGTTATGTTTTATTAATTGTATTTGTATGTTTACATTTGTGAAGTGACTTTGGGTGACATGAAAGGTGCTTTTTAAATAAAATAGTACATTCATTTCCTGTGTTTAGCCGCATTGTATATAAGCCACAGGACAGTGTTTTATGCAAGTAAAAAGAAACAAAGCCATATTAATACCATATTAACTGCCCCCGTGTATTAACCTTATTGCTGAAGAATTTTTGCAAAATCAATGTATTAAGCCGTGACTAATAGTTGGGAAATTACGGTATTATTATTATTATTATTATTATTATTATTATTATTTATCAAACAAAATGAAATGGTTGTACAATACAGTCTGCCAGACTTATGTATGAAGAACTCTATACAATTTGTGTGAAAGATATGCTGTTATCACGATATAAAGTTAGTTGTTCCTAACTGTAGATCATTACAATGTTTCTTACCCACCTCAATTTTCCAAAAAAGCCCGACTAATGTAATGTCTGGACTTTTAGGTCTTTTAGTAATTCTCACTTCTCAATTTTGCTGTGCAGGACTGGGGTCGTCCGGGTGACCTGTGGAACCTAGACATCAAGTGGCACGTGCCCAATGCGAAGGAGACGGCCTTTGTGTTCGAGGTGTTGGACCTTCTGCTGAAGCCTGAGCTCCAGCGCCTGGAGAGCTATGCCCAGGGAGAGCAGGACATGAACAGGTCAGCTGGACACAAGTTGCTCATATCCACAGGGGGCTAGCGCGAGGCTGGAAAGTACAGAATCATAAAATGCTGTTTTCCCAACCTGGAAAAGTATAGAAAGTAGTATGGAAATGCTGATGAACGTCTGGAAGTTTTGCTCAAAAAAAAGCTCATCATGTGAAAATAATACTGAAGCTCAAAATCCCGACAAAAAATACACACTTATTTTACCAAACTACCTAAAGTAACATCCTTAAAGAACACATAGGGTAATCAGTGTGGAAAAGGTCTGGAGGAAGTTTGGAATTGTTTGTTCAGAGGGCAAGCACCTTGCTTCTATGCTACCATCAGTAACATTCACCAGCTAAGACTTCTTGCCCAAATCTGTATGGGCAGTCAAGACATAATCAACATTTCTGGAGCCTGGAGGGGAGTTGAATGAAGCTTTGTCCTTTCAATGTTCAGTGACCGTGTGCACTTGCAAACAAATGCCGCCCACAAACGCTGATCTGTTTTTATATGAGTAAACACACTTAAAATTCTCCCTCTCCATATTCGCTCGACTATAAACAAACAAACAGCAGAGGGCCGCAGAGAGAGCAAATCAGCACATTTTAGAGGTCTTGATGAGACAAAGTGCTATTTCACCCCCCAGTGGAACACATTACAGTGTACTCTCATAAAACCACTACACTCAAAAGCACTGGTAATGATGTGAGCAAAGGCTGCGCCCAATGTTCCTTTTTTTAATGAGGGGAAAAAGCCCATGTTTGCTCTGTTTCGCCCTCCTCCTATCGCCTGCGTGGTGAGTGACACTGTGCTGTCTGGCCTGTGGTCCTGTAATTGGATGATTGGGGAGTTCATGTTTGTGTTTGTCCTCCGCAGGGACGATGTCCTGCAGAGTCTGTCCATTGTGCAGCACTGTCTCCTCGGAGCCGGAGGCATCCTGCCCCCCTTGGTTGGAGAGCCGGTACCTGAGCTGTGAGTGTTCTACTCACGTTTTCCGGCTATAGCAGATATTTCTCTCTCTCTCTCTCTCTCTCTCTCTCTCTCAGTAATCAGGAATAAAATGTGATAAGTACTGCACGTAGAGAGATTAAGGTCGGTTTTGGAGGAAGTTGCATTTGCTAAACCATGCAGGAATAATCTAACAAATCCTGCTGCTGGTTTGTGCCTCTCATTATTCACATGGCCTGTTCTCTCTGTCCCTGCAGGGTTCACAGCATGGTGGATCTAGACGAAACCAGGTTGTACACAGGAGTGGTCTATGGTGTGTGTCTCTTCCAGGCTCGCCTTGTGTATCTTTCTTGCGCACACACACACATACAGACACTTTAAAATACAGCTCTGACAAATTGGACATAGCCAGCAATACTGTAATCTCTGCATCTGTCTTCTCCTCATTACAGACATGTCCAGAGAGAACTACAGGGAGGTCATCTGCAGAGTCATGAAGCAGTTGCTGAGTGAGTTCTCATTCTCATGTATCAAACACACTCACACTCACACACACACATATATATATTACACAGTACACACACACACACACACACACATACACACCACCGATACAATACAACACACCATACAATTTCCCACCTGTTTGTGGTTATATATTCTAGAGACTACTGTATGTTCTGACAGTTGCAGTGCGGTAGAAAGGCAGGCAGTCCAGAACTGGTTGAATGGGGTTTATAATGAAATGATTTGTTGAAGAAGATGGTAAATGCAGCAACTTTACAACCCTGCATAAATCTGTAGACATTCAAAATCTATTTCAGAGATAGCTAAACATAGCTCTTGAGCTTCTCCAGTGACAGTTCCCACGCATGTGACTTCAGGAGAGAGATAGCACATGGTTTTGATATTTGACCTAGCTGACCTCAAAATCTCCCCTCTCCTCTTCCTGCTTTATTAGAGCACATCCTTGAGCACTCAGAAGATGACACCAAATCCCTGTTTGCCATCATCAAGGTGGGTCATCGGGGGAGCTTGTGCAAGCTTTCACCTCCGCGCAAGCTTTCAGCACAGTCTGCGGAGTCCATGAAGAGTGAAGCCTCAATAACACTGTGGTTTCCTTGTGTTGTGTTGTACAGATCATCAGTGACCTGCTGCAGTTCAAAGGCACACACAAGCATGAGTTTGACTCGCGCTGGAAGAGCTTCACACTGGTTAAGAAATCCATGGAGAATCGGGTAGGCAACCTTTATGCTTGAATAGCCATCTTCATGGATGCAACTAAAGATAAGCTCATTGATGGTCTTAAAGGGCTTCAGGTGTATTTGCTCATTCCCTTTTCTCTTGTCACTGTCTCTCGTTTTCCTTGTCCTCTCTATCCATCTCTTTATTTACCGCTCATCTCTCCATCTTTCTTCCTCATTCCTTCAGCTCCATGGCAGCAAGCAGCACATCCGTGCTCTGCTCATCGACAGGGTCATGCTGCAGCACGAGGTAAGAGCCGTGCTTTGTGTTGACTTGACTGACAGCAGTGCAAATGCACTGTTTACTTCACTTACTGTAGCTCAATGTTTTTTTCTTCGTGGACTACGTCTAGATGGCATAGGCCGTGACTATGCATGCAGACGCTGTATTGTGTTTAATGACACAAAAGTGGGGGGAGTGGTGTAAAATGTGTGTCATGTTTTTTATCAGTTGCGCAACCTGACAGTGGAGGGCTGTGAGTACAGGAGTGTACATCAGGACCTGCTCCGAGATCTCCTGAGGCTGTCTACCAGCACCTACAGCCAGGTGAGAGACACACACACACACACACACACACACACACACACACACACACACACACACACACACACACACACACACACACACACACACACAGAGAGAGAGACACAAACACATAGTCAAGTCAAGTCACGTTTATTTATAAAGCACTTTAAAAAACAACAACAGCTGACCAAAGTGCTGGACAGGCAAATTAGTATGACTTGGTAGACAACAAAAAAGACAACAAAAAGTGAAGATAACAATATTTACAGGCAAACAAACAAATAAATACTTAAGACAATCAGACTGTGTTAAACGCCAGGGCATAAAAATGGGTTTTTAGGTGAGATTTTAAAACACTCAAGGAGAGAGCCAGGCGTATATGTTGGGGCAGCTCGTTCCAGAGCTTTGGTGCAATCACCGCAAAAGCCCGGTCCCCTCTGCTCTTTAGCCTAGAACGAGGCACAACCAGCCGGAGTTGGTCAGCAGACCTAGAAGCTCTAGAGGATGTCTGCACCTTCAGGAGATCTGCTATGTACAGTGGGGCCAGATCATGATCAAGATTTAAAAACAAATAAAAGAACATGTATTCTAAAACGGACAGAAAGCCAGTGAAGGGCTGCAAGCACTGGTGTAATATGCTCACACCTTCGTGTTTTGGTTAGAAGGCGGGCTGCAGCGTTCTGAACAAGTTGAAGGCGGGATAAAGAGGAACAGCTAATGCCCACATATAGGGCGTTGCAGTAATCTAGGCGGGAAGAAATAAAAGCATGAATAGCCATCTCAAAGTTTTTGAGGGATAAGAAAGGCTTAACCTTGGATAAAAGCCTTAACTGGAAGAAGCTAGATCTTACTACTGTGTTTATGTGTTTCTCCATTTTAAAATTACAGTCTAACATTACACCAAGGTTTTTTACAGTATCTTTAGCAAATGGCTCAAGGGGCCCTAAGTCACCTTGTGTGTCACAAGCAGCACTGGGCCGAAAGACTATGACCTCAGTTTTATTTTCATTAAAATTTAAAAAATGTAAAGCCATTCAGGCTTTGATGTCCTCTAGACAAGCTAATAAAAGTTTAAAAGATTGGGGGGTCATTATGTTTCAGGGGCATGTAGATCTGTGTGTCATCCTCATAGCAGTGGAAGGAGATATTTTCTAAGGGTGGATCCCAAGGGGAGCATGTATAATGAGAACAGTATAGGCCCCAGAATAGACCCTTGAGGAACACCACAAGGAAGAGGCACAGAGGGGGATACAGATCCATCCAGGCAGACAGAGAAACTTCTGTCGGCTAGGTAGGATTTAAACCATTCAAGAGCAGTGCCTCTGATAGCAACACAGTGCTCTAGACGGGAGAGTAAAATATTATGATCAACAGTATCAAAAGCAGCGGTGAGATCAAGGAGGATCAGAATAGCAGAATCTCCAGAATCAGTGGCTAACAGCAGATCATTAAAAACATACACACACACATACTTACAAATGTATAAATACTCACTCACACACACAATTCACCTCTCAGTCTGCTTTGGCTGACGCCCAAAGAGAGATAAGCTGTGTTTGCGTTGCAGCATATGCAACATTGCTAATCCTAATTACAAATGGCAACACATCCCTGCAGAGCATATCAGCTTTAGGCCTATCAGCATGCATCCAGTCAGACACCATGAAGACTGTATTACCAGAATATATACATATACATTCACACAACACATACATATACATATTTTTCATTCAGTTAATGCATTTGTCAATCATTGCTTTTAATATCCCTCTGATTGGAGTTTAAAGGGGGGTTGAAAGGTTTTTTGTTGCTTAAGTTATTCCTGGGAGTGGCATTCTGACGTGTTTTGGTTGTTTTGACCCCTGCATGGCAGGTTCGCAGTAAAGCCCAGACCGTGCTGTTCTCTGCACTGAGCACCTACAACTTCTGCTGCCGCGACCTCATCCCCAGAGTGCTGGAGTTCCTGGAGCCGAGCCGCACCGACGTCACCCAGCAGCAGTTTAAAGTATGACGCCACTCCAGACAGCCTTTTCACTCCCAACCGTGCTTATGTCTGACTGTGTTTGTGTATATTAGGATGGAAACACAAGAAGTACTCAACTGTATTGGGGGAAAGGAGAAGGTCATTTTTAGGATTTATTAAAAAAAAAAAACACTGACTCTGACACTAACATTGGTTTTGATAGCATATTTTTACTACCATATTTCTCTTAAGACTCAGTCAGGATGATGGAAAATCAGGATCCAGGCTTTTATTCTTTTCAATGAGGGGCCAGTGCCCCTCAAGGGAGAGATGCATGTTTGTGTCACCCCATCATGGGTTTTCATAATTTAAAAAGTTGCATTATCGATCCAGTTTCAAACTAGTTGTAATTTATCAATTTGAAGAACACAGTATCATACCAACTCCAATGTCTTACTTTAAACGGTGGAAAATGTCATTCGACGGCCAATTATTAATATTACGCTTTCAGTTCAACATCTTTATAGGCTACTTCAAACTGTGATCTTAGTTACACAATCTAAAGATGGTTTCATACATCTGTTATGACCAGCAACACTCTTATGCAATTTCATTTTCAGGTGAGAGATTCTTAGGCGAGCAGTCCCCCTTTTTGGTAGACTTTACAGGAGATTAGTCATTTCTCCCAACTATCCCAGAATTTCGACCCCAAAATTCTGAATAGGTCCATAGGACCGGCTGCATTTTAGTCTTTAATGCATAGACCATTTCCAGAAACACAACTGTTTCTAACGCCGAAAGATTAGATTCTTTGAACCGTTGTGGTATTTATTTCAATACCTATAGAGCCATTTCCAGAAACAAAGACTGTTTCTAACGCCTGACCAGTCTGACTAGGACTGTTTAGGACTCAACTCCCTATATCTCACCACCAGAAAATATCAATTACCTTACCTTAAGAGTGTGCCGTCAAACACGATGAAGAAGATCACCAAGTTAATCCAAAGTTTTAATCTCACGGTTGGAACCTCCATAACTGATGGCATATTTTTACTACCATATTTCTCTTAAGACTCAGTCAGGACGATGGAAAATCAGGATCCAGGCTTTTATTCTTTTCAATGAGGGGCCAGTGCCCCTCAAGGGAGAGATGCATGTTTGTGTCACCCCATCATGGGTTTTCACCAGTATTCTCTGACTACACAGAGGTGTATACTAACTTTATTTTAAAAACAAAGAGAAGGAGTGACCTACTAGTATGAATATGCAAGGTAAAGGTGTGAGGGAAGGGGATGTGGCCTTTTCGTGCCATCAAGTCTGTTCAGCTTCTATTGTCTTTTTAATTAAAACTACCCCCTTTCCTGGGAAGTTTCTCAGAGGCCTGACCCCTCACTGTGTCTACAAACATTAACATTTCACACCTGGTGATAAGCAAAAGGCCTCTAGACAGGCTTTCATTGAATTCTAATCATTCAAGGATAAACAATGGATACACTGCATACAGACCAAAGACACACACAGGGTACACATGGGTACAAAAATCACAAATGACCATAAGAAGTACGCAGTATGTACATTTACAGAAATGAGTCTGATTCACAATACTTTCAGTTTATATTGAAGTCTCAGTCCCTCCGATATTACTTTTCTGTAGATTTCCACTCCACACTGACTCAACCTTGTGACTCAGTAAAATTCAGTGCAGTGACACATCATTCATTTCTATTTATGTTATATAGTATATATATATATATAGATGTATTCTATTGCTGTTGCTTTGCCAAACCAAATTGGTGTTAAGCTCCCTTCTCCTCTCTTTGTCCATTTTCCCCCCTGCGCTCCAGGGTGCCATGTACTGTCTCCTGGGGAACCACATTGGCGTGTGCCTGGCCAACCTGCAGTACTGGGACTGCATCGGCCTCACCTGGCCGGCCATCGTGCGCTCCGGCCGCAGCACGGCCATGTCGCTGGAGAAGCCCTCCATCGTGCGCCTCTTCGACGACATCGCCGACAAGATCCACCGCCAGTACGAGACCATCGGCATTGACTTCTCTGTAAGGCCTTAAAAATGAGAGCTTAACAGTAGCGTCAGTGGTCAGAGTGGCATAAGGTCTCAGTGGATCTTAATAAGCAGACTAAGCTCCAGGTCACATGTATTTCTCAGAGGTTTTAATCTGCAGTACGCTGACGTGAAACAACAAACCTCACCTCTGACACCTGTAGTATAGTGTACTATAGAGCATTTGATTGGAGGTAGTTGCTAGTAGTGTTTATTGAGTTGGTTTTGTTTTCGTTGTATTATTGGACAAGGCAAGGCAGTTCTGTTTGTATAAGTGTATTTCATACACACATCAACTCAATGTGCTTTACATCATCCATAAGTAAAAGCATAAAGGACAAATATAACAAAATATGAATTGATAATAAAATCAAGAATCAGTGGTAGTGTGGTAGCTGCCTGACAATCGGTCAGCCTGGGTTTGAAACCTGGACCTGCGGTTGCGAGTCCATGTTCCATTGGACAAAAATAAAAGCCTCTGCTAACTACCAGTCACTTGACTTGAGTTAAAGTATCCAAACTGTGGACACTTTTTGCAGATCCCGGAGAGCTGCTGTAGCTTGGCGCTGCAGATCCTGACCTCTGCAAGCCCAACGACGGGCCGAGCCGTCCCCTCAGAGGAGGAAGTGCAGCAGGGAATCTTCCTTCAGGAGGAGAAGAACAGGGACTCCCTCCAGTGAGTACCTTTTCACACACACATACACACACACACACACACACACACACACACACACACACACACACACTCTGGACTTACAAAACCATTGGGCACTGTCTACGAGTAGTGTTCTCTGCTCAGGGCAGTACTTGTCTGTGAAATTGCTTTGCATCCTTGAGGAAGAAAGGCAACTACATGAAACTGCCACTATATGTGTGCTGTTGTTCTTGTGCGATGTTGCTAAACACAAGCTAACAGTGGTTAAAATGTAGTTGACCTTTATGTAAAGCTAAAAAATCAGCTTATAGATCATACGTCGGGTGATTTTTGTTTCTTGTGAACGTCATTATATGCACGTCACCCTTCATATGTTTCAAACACTGATATTGTCTTACCCTACACAGGAAATACCAGCAGTTGGTCCATGATCTTCTGGACTGTGCGACCGACAGAAACCTGTAAGTGGATCTTTTTTAGCTTGTATTGTGTGTCCGTGTGTGTGTGTGTGTGTGTGTGTGTATGACGAGAGGACCCAGCTGACCCAGTCTGTGTCCCTAGGCCCTGGAAGTTTGAGCACATCTCTATTGGATTCATGTCGCTGATGCTGAGGGACGACCACCCTCTCCCTGCCCCCGGCGTCCTCTTCTTCGTCAAGAGCCTCAACCACGACTCGCTTCTCGTGCGCAAGGTGTGCACTATCTCCTCTTCAAACAACTAACGCACACATCCTGTGTGAAATATCTGCATTGCCATTGCCTGTATGTTTGTGTACATATGTTTTATCTATTAGCTAATCTGCATCTTTTCCTCTTCCTAAGGTGGCCATCTCGGCAGTGGCTGGTATTATGAAGCAGCTGAAGAAGCCTCATAAGAAAGTGCCCGTCAGTGCCCACGAGCTCTGTGAGTTTCTGCCCAGCCACATCTCCGCTGTGCTCTGGACACACTTGCCCAGGGACACTATGCTGATGCAAAAATGAAATGGTTGCAGACTTGAGAATGCATACTATAGTAACCTCAAGCATGTGCACTCACTCATTGTCACTGAAATGGGTTTAACTCAATAGATGGCTCTGCAACAATATTTTTCCCTGGTCTCACATCTGTGTGTGTGTGTGTGTGTGTGTGTTTGTTTATCAGGTGATGTGCCTGTGTCCGATGAGATCATCGCCGGTGACCGGCCGGACAACCAGTGGCTCATGTATGACAGCAGCCGTTTGCCGCGCTCCCAGCAGGACTGGGACGAGTGCTGCTTTGTGGAGAAGACCCACTGGGGTTACTACTGCTGGCCACAGTAAGTACCCCCCCCATGAATAGACCCTTTCAAGAGAGTTCCATTATCAGCATCATAGTTGGCCCCACAAGACTTCCGTTTTAACATTCCATATGTTATCTTAATGCAGAGGAAGTAGATTAGGACCCAAATAGAATGTTCAAGCATTGTTTTTGTTTTTATTGTTGAAAGGGTCTATAACATTCATGCATCTCTGCTCCTCAGACTCTGGTACTGCGTGTTATCCATATTCATATCCACACTCATATCAAAGAGCAGAAACTGATGGAAATGAGCTGTAGAAGAAATATGCTGCCATTTCTTATGTTTTACTCCATCCTCCATCCTCACTTGCCTGTGAGACGACACTTCAGAGTACATCAGGGGTCTAACGAGAGTTTCTCTATTGTCCTGCGCTCACAGGAAGCTCATGATGTACGCACCCGCAGAGGAGCAGCCCAAACAAAGCCTTAACAGGGAGGAGATGAATGAGGTACTGCTGAATGCTGCACTGACATACCAAAACACACAGATGTGCACTCACTCATACTCAAACACACAGATGTGCACTCACTCGTTCTCCAACACACAGATGTGCACTCACTCGTTCTCCAACACAAACACACAGATGTGCACTCACTCCTACTCCAACACACAGATGTGCACTCACTCCTACTCCAACACACAGATGTGCACTCACTCCTTCTCCAACACACAGATGTGCACTCACTCCTACTCCAACACACAGATGTGCACTTACTCCTACTCCAACACACAGATGTGCACTTACTCCTACTCCAACACACAGATGTGCACTCACTCCTACTCCAACACATGATGTGCACTAGTGACACTAGTGACCGGAGATGCGGTGTTGAGTTCTGTTTGTTTGTGTCTCGTTGTGCCACTACAGAGGGAACAGATCATCTATGACCATTTCACTGACCCCGCGTTCATCAACCAGCTCATTCAGTTCCTGTCTCTGGAGGACCGCAAGGGCAAAGACAAGTTTAGCCCTCGCCGCTTCTGCCTCTTCAAGGTGAAGATCATCATGTAGCCCCTCCGCACACACACACACTCTACATTCACATACACACAATAGTTCTTTGGAGGCCGTTTTTGACAGGCGTGTGTGTGTGTGTGTGTGTGTGTGTGTGTGTGTGTGTGTGTGTATTTCTCTCAGGGACTCTTCCGGAACTTCGGCGATGTCTTCCTGCCGGTGCTGGGGCCGCACATGGAGCGGCTGGTGGCCGACACCCATGAGAGCCCGCAGCGCTGTGTGGCGGAGATCATCTCTGGCCTCATCAGAGGCAGCAAACACTGGAGCTACAGCCAGGTACACACATGAGCCAACATACACTGATATAGATTGCATGCAAACACACACACAGATACATATGTGAATAATATGCATACATGTCTACAGCCACGGTAATCCCTGTTTGGCAACACGCTATTGCGGTAGTGAGTTCATGTCATTTATGTCAAAATTTCTTGGTAAAATATTACTCAGTCAGTTAAGTCTGCTGACTTCAGATGTGTTTGCCATTACAGGTGGAGAAACTGTGGGCTTTGCTGTGCCCAATGCTGCGCAAAGCTTTATCCAACATCACTGTGGAAACCTATGGAGACTGGGGCACCTGCATCGCCACGGCCTGTGTATGTGTGCCCAAGACGATAAACCTGGCTTAGCCATCATGCTGTTGTTCTGCTGTGTAAGCAGAGTTAAGAGGTGTGACGTTCTCCTTGTTGCTCTTGTTTGCAGGAGAGCCGAGACCCTCGTAAGCTCCACTGGCTGTTTGAGATGCTGATGGAGTCTCCAGTGAATGGAGAGGGAGGCTCCTTTGTGGACGCTTGGTGAGTCCACATTACCGCCTCCTCAAGCTAGTTTCACCTCAGAACTCAGACAATTATTCGACTAATCAAGAAAACAATTGAGAGATTAATCAACAATGACTTAATAACAATAATTGATAGTTGCAGTCATATTTATACAGTAGTGGACATTGTATTACTTACTATCCAGTAGCAGAATAAATGAATTGCCAGCAAAATATCATATCAAGTTTTAAATAGCAAAATATCCAAATGGGTCAAATGTCCAAATGTCCGAACAGTCACCGAACAGTCCTGTCCTCCTGTGTTTCCTTTCCTCTGGTCTGTCCAGCCGTCTGTACGTGCTGCAGGGAGGTCTGGCCCAGCAGGAGTGGCGAGTCCCGGAGCTCCTACACCGCCTGCTGCAGTACCTGGAGCCCAAACTCACGCAGGTCTACAAGAACGTCAGGGAGAGGATCGGCAGGTAAGACCAGCAAGCAGAGCAGTGAGCCCAAAGTAACACTGGACACCGTTAAACAAGAGCAGGCATGTTTTATACGTACACGCAGGCACAGAGGCATAGATGCAATTCAAAATGGCTTATACGAATGACAATGCAGAAAGGTGGATGGTGGTGGAAGGAGGTGGTGGATAATGCAGTTGTGATTCTTAAATGCCCTTTAACTGCAATTTATTATACGGCTCTTCACAATGCAAGTAGAATGCTCCATTGACTTGAATGGGATTTCCGAAAGTTCTAGCGGTCATTATTTCTTGGGAAAGGACCTCTGAAAACAAGAATGACCGCTGTCAATGGCAACGGAGTTTGTGCTTGGAACTTCATTCAAAAGTGAAAGCAGACGGATGATCAGCTGTGTTCTAAAGAATGTTTGATTCAAGTTCAGTGTGTGTTGCGAACTATTTGTTTCTCAGCAAAAGCCACGACGAAACGGTAACAAATAAGTGTAAAGAGACATATCATGGAGTTTATTTTTTAGACCAGCCTCATCACTCGGGGTCTTTTGACTAAAGTCTCTCTTCTCTCTCCTCTCTCTCTCTCTTCTCTCTCTCTCTCTCTCTCTCTCTCTCTCTCTCTCCCCTCTCTCTCTCCCCTCTCTCCATATGTGGTTGTTCACCTGCTAGCGTGCTCACCTACATCTTCATGATCGATGTGAACCTGCCGCGCATTCACCAGACGGCGTCCCCGCGCACCTCAGAGTTCACCGAGCGCATCCTGGCTCGCCTGCGGCCGCTGATGGAAGGCGATGAGGAGATCCAGAACCATGTGATCGAGGGCGGCAGTGAGGGTGAGCAGGACGAGCGGACGCAGGCCATCAAACTCCTTAAGACCGGTAAGGCTCAGGTGTAGCATGACTATATGTACGGAATTCAGGACTCTCTCTCTCTCTCTCTCTCTCTCTCTCTCTCTCTCTCTCTCTCTCTCTCTCTCTCTCTCTCTCTCTCTCTCTCTCTCTTTCTCTTTCTCTCTCTCTCTCTCTTTCTCTCTCTCTCATATATATATATATATATATATATATATATATATATATATATATATATATATATTGGTGTTTAATTTGTGTGTGATTATGTGTGGCAGCGATTGACTGTAACCTGTGTCTGTTAGGTTGGACCGATCTGTGTTTAATTCTGTGTTTCTGCACAATGTTATGTGCTGGCCTGAAGACTGTGTTGTAATGGATTAGCATTTGTCGGCGTGTGACCTGGTTGTTTGTGCGTTGCAGTGCTGAAGTGGCTGATGACCAGTGCGGGGCGCTGTTTCTCCTCGGCCACCTCTGAGCAGCTGCAGCTGCTGCCTCTCCTCTTTAAAGTGAGTAGCCCCAACATGGCTTTCCTTTAACCCGCTCGCTCGCGTAAGTCACGCTCCCTGTCGATTTCACGCTCACGTGCCATCAGCAGTCAAGACGGTCTCACTCGTCAAGATGCTCTGTGGGCGCTCGCACGCGGCCTGGTGCCAGCCGTGATTGGCCATCGTCCCTCTCACCCCAGCTATAGTGCCACAACTCCAGCAACTCAGTAGACTGCAGTGTCCCTGTCTATGCCAGTCTCATCATGTGTTTGTACAGCCATGGCTCACTACACCTCTCACTCTTCTCTCTCTTCCTCTCGCTCAATCTCTCTCTCTCTCTTTTTCTTCTTGCTCGTTGCTACACCTCTCTCTCTCTCTCTCTCTCTCTCTCTCTCTCTCTCTCTCTCTCTCTCTCTTTCTCTCTCTCTTTTTCTTCTTGCTCGTTGCTACACCCCTCTCTCTCTCTCTCTCTCTCTCTCTCTCTCTCTCTCTCTTTTTTCTTCTTGCTCGTTGCTACACCTCTCTCTCTCGCTCTCTCTCTCGCTCATTACTACACCTCTCTCTTCTCTCTCTCTCTGTCTCTCTCTCTCTCTCTCATTACTACACCTCTCTCACTCTTCTCTCTCTTACTCTCGCTCATTCGCTCTCTCTCGCTCATTGCTACACCTCTCCTCTCTCTCTCTCTCTCGCTCTCTCTCGCTCATTACCTCACCTCTCTCTTCTCTCTCTTACTCTCGCTCATTCGCTCTCTCTCTCTCATTGCTACACCTCTCCTCTCTCTCTCTCTCTCTCTCTCTCTCGCTCATTACCTCACCTCTCACTCTTCTCTCTCTTACTCTCGCTCATTCGCTCTCTCTCTCTCATTGCTACACCCCCCCTCTTCTTCTTTCTCCTTACTCTTCTCTTGCTCTCATTTACATTAAACATTACATTTGGACAGCATGCCAACTTGTATGAACTGGGTGATCAACTCTAAATGAATTTGGCCTTGCCTCACTCTCTCTGTCTCACTGCAGATTGCTCCAGTGGAGAACGATGACAGCTACGACGAGATGAAGCAGGATGCAAAGACGTGCCTGACGCTCATATCCCAGGGGCTGCTCTTCATCGAGGACATCCCCCAGGTGCTCAGGGTCCTAGAGAAGGTGAGTCCCACGCTTCACTGCCCAGCATCTCGCTCAGTCACTCCTGACTGACCTCTCTCTAAAACCTGCTGTTTCTGGGATGACTATAAAGCACACTCAGGTGCCTGTTAGACATGTTATAGTTCTACTGTATGTTATGTTTTTTTTTTGTTTTTTTTGTTTTTTTTTTTTTTTTACATTTTGGATTTCGAAAAAAGATTTTTGGATCGAAAGAGAAAAAAAGAAAGAAAATAAATTATGTATTAGTGTCTCATGAAGTAGGGATCGACCAATTATCGACCGGGCCGATTATTAGGGCCGATATTTAGCATTTTTATAATAATTGGTATCGATCATTTTTTCAAGCCAATACTGAAATGGATAAAGAATGAAACGCGCTACTTTGTCTATAAAGCTTCTCTCACTCCCTGCATTTGCTACTCTGTGGTCGAGAGCATTGTCCCGCCCACTACACCGTCTGATTTGTTAGTTAGCACGAATGCAGCCAATCAGGATCGAAGACTGAACACAGAGAAAGTTTAGAATTCTCACTAAGGGAAATTGTAGACTGGGCTTCAGCTGTACGGAGCTATTTTTCGAAGGTAAGGAAGGTAGGCCTACCTTACATTGCTGAAGTTGCAATGTGAATCACAATGATCTACAGTGAAGTTACAAAAACACCACTTTGTAAGCTATTCTCTTTTGATCCGGATCAATAAGTAGCCTAAAGCACCCACCTCCTTCATTTAGCGAATTCCCGATTGATGCGGCATTATCCCTTAGGCCTACATAGAAGACAAGTCCTAAATTATGCGATAGCGAACGTCTAAAAGTCTAGTTGCTGCTTTTGGACTGTCAGAAAAGACAGGCACCCAGGGTCAGCCGTGGTTTAATCCGACCTGAACTAAATCGGCCCCTGAGCTGGCTATTACGCGTGCCTTTTAGGCTCACAGAAGTGTAGCTTATAGCCTACATATGGACACACATCGCATGCTTAAATAGCCTAAGAACTATTTTAAAACTGTTTTGTTAAACTATTCAACCGTAACACTTGCCATCACGCATGCACCTCTTCCTCTCCCTTTCCCTCTCGTGCACTCACACACCGCGATGGCAAAGCATCCTCTTTGTGACAGGTCCCTTACAAGCACATAGCCCATTGTGTATGCCTATGAAAATAATTGCTATCACTCAGCTCTTGGATTAACATGATACACAGGATTTACACTTGTGATGCAAGTTGATACAATTGTGTATCAAAAGAAGAAAGAAAAGTTAGCTTTTCTTTTGAATGAAAATGTTCAGCATATCGCCATAGCCTAGGCTACTATCTACCCCCCTTTTTGACAACTGAAATATCGGTTTTACATATCGGTTATCGGCCTCCTGTTTTGGTAATAATTGATATCGGTATCGGCCCTGAAAAAACCATATCGGTCGATCCCTATCATGAAGTGAAATAATGTTAAAACTTTTCATTATAAATAACTTTTTAAACATTAATTGGGAGTAACATTTAATATATTAACCAACACCTTGCATTATTGCCTGCACAGCTGTATTTTTCTTTGTGCTTTTTTGATGTTGACAGCATGTGTGTGTGTGTGTGTGTGTGTGTGTGTGTGCGTGCGTGTGTGTTTCAGATTGCGGGCAGCAGTTCGTGGCATGCGCGCTACACTGTGCTTAGCTATCTGCAGATCATGGTGTTCTACAACCTGTTCACCTTCATGAGCGACAGGAAGGCTGTCTGTGACGTGCGAGCGCTGGTCATCCGACTGCTGGCGGACGAGCAGCTAGAGGTGAACACACACACACACACACACACACACACACACACACACACACACATATATATATATATATATATATATATATATATATATATATATATATATATGCTACATCCATCAGTCATGCATGCACACAAATACATGCACAGCTGCAAATGCAAACACAAATTCCAAATTCCACCCATCACCCCCATACACACCACATGCATTACCAAAACATATATAAACATGTATTCGTTCACATACACACGCAAATCATGCGGACGTAAATTACACCTTCATACTCACCCACACACTATATTTGAACACACACATATAGGTACATGAGTTTCAGGTAGCAGTTGTATTGACGGGAGCTGAAGAATAGAGCTATTTCTAGACGACATGCAAACAGACATTACAATGCAGACGGCGTGATTGATCTGTTGTCGGACATACTTTGCCTCAGCATTGACACGGACAAATGGTGTGGTCACTACCAGGATGGACTCGTAGATAATGTTCTATAATTCTGAGCTCTTGAAGGAGAGTTGTGGGAAAGCGTTTACGTACATAGAGGGCTTATGTGAGGGGCCACATAGCATTGATGCAAATTGATGAGGTATGCAGCTGCTTGCGTATGTATGTGGGCGTGATGCCAGTGTGTCTGCCGTCTTTCTGTCTGTGGTTCTGTCCGACTCTCCCTCTCTCCATTTCTTTCTTTCTCTCTCTCCCTCCCTCATCTGTATTTTTTTCAGTGATTCAGCACTCCCCCTCCGCTCCAGTGTACTTCCTTCCCTAGCACATTCTCTCTCCTTGTTTTTTTTTTTTTAACTCCTCTCTTGCTGTTTCCATAGCAACCCCCTTGGCTGCAGGGTTATTCTGTTGCCATAGCGATCGGCTTTCAGATTTGCGCTGAGGAGAGGAGGGGTGGTGGTGTGTGTGTGTGTGTGGGGGGGGTGTAATAGGGGAAAGGGGAAGGTAGCGTTCCCCCCATCCCTACCCCACTACCTCTTCTCTCTGTCAAGACAAAACAGAAGAGGAAAATGGGGTGGGGGGTCACACTGTTACCGGTTGCCTCACCCCCCATCATCCATACATCTTTTCCTTGGTGGATATTTGACGCACGCTCCCCCGTGTACACAGAAGGTGAATCAATACAGAGCCCCTATGCGTAAGCTGTATACTATAGAGCTGCAACAGCAGTGCTGGCCATACCTCTCCACTGCACCCGAGGAGAGTAATTGGGTTGTCGTCATCTCCGCTACAGGAACTGCACCTTAAGCTTCTGTTGTGAACAGGTTAACCCAAGTTACATTTTCCACCAGACTGATAGTAGCATATCTGTAAGTGCATTGATCATTGATGATAGTCAGTTCCCCTTCGTATTGGTGAGAGAGAGAGAGAGAGAGAGAGAGAGTTTTGTATTACCATTGTAGTAAAACTTCTTTGCAGACTCTTTTCAATAGAAGACTCTTTTCAAGAAAACTCTCCTCCAACACAACTCCTGAGATGATGCTCCATTGTTACATGACCCCCTTTCAGTGTTGTGTAAAGAAAGCCGAGTGCTTCAGATGGCTTGCGGTACCTCACCCTGGTTGCATGGCTCCTCTCTCTCTTTCTCCATCCTGTGCCCACTCTTTTCTATTTTCTCCCTCCCTCTCTGTGACATTGTTATCTCAAGGTTTTTTTTTTCCTTTCCCTCCCAAATGTTCCATGAGTCTCTGAAAAGCACTAAGGAGAGCAGCATCAATAATGTATAACCAGGAGCCAAGAAAGACTATTCTAATGTCAGAGCACCGTAGGAGGAGAAGTGGGGACCAGGAGGTTGTGGGAGATTCTACTCATCAGTTTTTGTGTTGTTCATTTATCCTTCGCTCATCAGTCAGCAGTGTATTTACTTCTGTCTGTGAAAACCTTGCTGTCCTCTTGTAGGGAGATCCATTTCTCTTTCCTGGTACCTTGCTGGCTTTGTCTTTTAGTCTCTCTCTTTCTCTCTGATAATTTATTAGGGTACTTATCGAAGCTAATAAAAGTGAATGAGATTTTTTTATGCATAGCAAGGTGATAAAGGGGACAGTTACCACGGTGTTGCATCATTACACAGTGCGGAATGTACCAAACATAGAGGGCACCAAACATTTTCCAAACCAAACACTGCGTCCTGTTCATTTTGAGCCTGCCAGGCCTGCAGCGTGTTTTCTTCGGAGCCTTGTTTCATGTGCACCGCCATCTTGCTCCTCTGTTGTAGGTGAGAGAGATGGCGGCCACCACCCTCAGTGGCTTCCTCCAGTGCAACTTCCTGAGCATGGACACCGAGATGCAGGCCCACTTTGAGGCTCTCAGCAAGACTCGACTGCCCAAGCGCAAGCGGCGGGAGCTGGGCTCAGCCGTTGACCTCATCCCCTCTGCCGGTAATGCTCATGTCCCACTTCACGCCTAGGGGCTTTACCCTGTGATGTAGAGATTGTGGGGGTTGTTTTAAATAACATTCGGAAATTCTCCTCAGTATCTTGTGTGGGTACTCTCAATTTTCTCAATCATTTGTAAAATCCTTATTTGTTAATCTTAGTTTATGTGTGTTTGTGTGTGTGCGCATATGCGTATGTGCGTGTCTGTGTATGCATGAACTACAGACTTGGTGCGTCGGCATGCAGGTGTGCTGGGCCTGAGCGCCTGCATCCTCTCCAGCCCGTACGACGTGCCCACCTGGATGCCGCAGCTGCTCATGGACCTCAGCATCCACCTAAATGACACCCAGCCCATAGAGGTGAGGAGCAACAGGGACCCACAGGGCAGCACAGGGCAGCAAACTCCTGTTGATTTCACCCGTTTTAGCATAGCAGGATTTTACCACTATTTATATATTTCATTTTCCAAAACAAGAAAAAAACTCCAAGGCACTGTCAGTTTGAAAATAGTTAAAGAGCCTTTATTTCTATGGCTTGTTTATTTTAAGCTTTTTTAAAAAATAAAAAAAACACGTTTCAGCATTAAGTCTTAATCATGACATCAACATTTTGTGAATACATTTCACTTTGTAGGAGCTGCTTGACTGTTGTCTTTTGAGAGATATTGAAAAATAAATGTCAGAATCACTTAAAACTAGACCATTACTCTTTGGGATTAATAACTGAAAGTCAATGTATTTTGCTGACTCTGTGTGTGTGTGTGTGTGCAATTAGATGACTGTAAAGAAGACGCTGACCAACTTCCGTCGGACACATCACGACAACTGGCAGGAGCACAAGCAGCAGTTTACGGACGACCAGCTGGTGGTGTTGACGGACCTGCTTGTGTCCCCATGCTACTACGCATAGTGCTTAGGTACGCTGCACAACCATCAGACCCAACACACAAATGAGTTCCCCAAATCACTGTTCAGCATTGTTTATGGAACAGATCAACAAGTGTAAAATTCACATACACACGTACAATACATACAACGTGGTAAAAAATGAGTGGCACGTGCTAACCCTCTAACCCTTTTCTTTTCTTTTTTTTTCTTTTGCTGGTCTACAATGTGAAGAAACGTTGAAGTTGTTTTGTTTTGTTTTCTAATGGACTTGTGTTAATCGACTGAAGAGGAGTGTGGAGATGACCTTGCCTCTGCGTCAGCACTGGTCAGACTAGCTGCTGAGAGACCACACCAGCACTTGTGATCGTGATCGGCAGAATCATTTATGACAGCTTCAAATACACAAAAGAGAGATGATCTGAATGTTTCTAAACCCTAGCAATAAATTGATATTTTTTCTATATACTTAATATTTAAGGATTATGCAAAGCAGGGGTACAAGACCTGCAATATGTAACATGCTGTACAGTTTTTTCTTGATCTGATATTGTGAATTTGTGTGCGTGTGTGTGTATCTGTGTGTGTGTGTGTGTCTGGATGTTTGTGCTCAGTTGAGTGCACAACAGTGTTTTGTCAGTAGATCCAACATGTATGGATTTTTGAGCACAGTGTTTTGCAAAGACCTCACAGCTGACATTGAATTTGTGGGCATCTTCAGTTGTTAAACTATTTGTATCAAGTCATTGGTATGCATACTGTACATGTGACTATACTGTATTACATGTGTATATATTAGAGAGACACAAGTAGAAGCTACAATATTTATTTATTGATATGAAGTGCAATATTAGGAAGAACTGCTGGTGTTTTTCTTCTTAATTTTTTGTTTTGTTTTGAGAATGATTTGCAGGTTTCATTTGATGACGGTTTTAGTAGATTCAGCATGAGCTGCCTGTTGTAGAGAGGGCGGTTTACCTCAGTGATAAGCTGAGAAAGCATGCCACTTGTGGTGAGAAATGTTTTCTAAAAAAAAGAAAGAAAAAAAACATCACAAATGTATGGGTAAACCATATAAATGTCCAAATGACTCCCATTGAACTTCCCAAAGTACTTGGCATTTTTTATTATTATTATTATTATTAACTAATAATAATCACAGTGAGATCACTTCATTTCCTGTTTTGCGACTTGCAGAAAACACAGAAAAGTGTGTTTAGTTTAGTTTCCGACAAGCGCATTGTGTAGGTTAGTGCCAAAACCAGTTTTCAGAGGTTTTGTTTGTTTTCTCCCTTTTTAGAATCACTACCACAATTTGCTTTTATTTTAAATGAAAACCGATTATAAATGTGTTTGTAATAAAGAACTGTATGGCAGATTATGCGTGTTGTGTTTTTTTCACTGTTTATTTTTACATAAAGTGTATGAGTTAATTGAGGGTAGTTTTAACTTCCATATGTTCTAATCTACAACCTTTTAAATGTAGGACAGTTTGGAGTGATAAAACTAGGGTGGGGTAGGTTATGTTTTCCACTTTTACAATGGTTTATTATAAAATAAAATAAAAATGAAATTGAAATCCTTTTTGAAGTTGAAATCTTTGTGCTATAGGGAATTTCCCACAATGACCACTCAACAACTAGGCCTACTCCATATTACACAGAATGTTTCGAGATTCATAGATAATGCGCAAGTAGATAACACACATTTATGGCTGTTTGTGATTTCAGCCTTGATGAAGTGGTTTAATGAGCATCCAAAGAGTTCATTAAATGTTGTCTCCGACATAATTGAATATTCACTGTGGGCTATCCAGTCTGCTTCAACAGTGACCAACGCCAATGTCACTTGCCTTATTGGTCTTGTACAATGTTGTGCAAGACCATAGGCAACCACCAGATCTAAACTGTCATAAGCCGACACCTCGCATAGAAAACTATCCTGTCTTGAAGGATGTTCTCGCTGCTAAATTGCAGAATGATTTTTCCTCGCCCCTGTGACTTTCTCTCTTTGTTTTTCCATCTCTTATCTCACATGAACGCGCTTTCAGTCTCGAGCAAGGAGTAGGCGATTGTCAATACGGAGCCCTACGTGTGCGTCGGCAGTGACTTCACATACCCTCATTTCGTCTCGTAGGCTATCATACGTTGTTGTGTGCTAAGGCTGAGAAGCAGGATTGGTGCTGACATTTGTGAAGAATTCGGATGTGTTGAGTCGTGAGCAGCAATGCTTTAGGTGAGTTAATGCAATAGCGACACGTTAGAAACGGTCTATGGTTAGAAACATGTATAGCCTACGGTTGCGTGTGTGTGTTTTTTTCCCCTGAGATGTGCAGATATATCTATCAGTTTGCCCTATAGGGGCAAACTGATGCCGACTTATTTTCTTACTGCGGTTTTCTAGTTCACAAGGTTGCAGTTTTCTTGTTTGCATGTAACGGCTGTGATGGGAATAAGGTTTGGTTAATTCGTTCAACAATGACATCACATGTCTGATCGGCTACATGTTTGCTCTTGCTCTACATTAAGCGTGAGAACCATATCGAGGGATAGGCTATGAGAACCTACTGAGCTGCAGTGACGTGCCTGTATCTCGCATGTCTAGTGTAGAAAGGTGCAGACTAGATATTAAAAAAAAACAAAAAAAACAAGTCATACGTATTTTTTACTGATGGAGAGTTCATTCTGAAATTCTTGTCACTAAGACAAGTATGCCAATTAAAACAAATTTACCAATGCTATTAAAAGCCTAATATTTCATGGAATTGCATCTCACTGTGGGGAGTGAGATTTTATGTTTATCTCATGGTATTCCTGTCCACTTCATCAGGTTTGTGATGGCAGCCTCCTGAAGCAGTAGACCTGGTTGTGTGGGAGGAGGTGTTTACAGTTACCACTGTATTGGATGATGGCAGTAACTGTGAGGCCTTGATCCTCATCAATTCCCCATGTGTACGATGAATAGCACAGTATGGCCCCTGGACCTGGCTGAGGTATCAAGACGCCAGCTATTCAACAGCAGCCTGCCAGGTCCAGGCTCCTCTGGCAACTGGGCTCTGATTCACAAGGCCACTCTGACCTCCTGCTCCCTTCTCCTCATCCTCATCTTCTCTCTGGGCTCCTACGGCAACCTTGTGGTGTTCCTCTCCTTCTTCGACCCGGCCTTCCGCAAGTTCCGCACCAACTTTGACTTTATGATCCTCAACCTGTCCTTTTGCGATCTGTTCATCTGCTGCGTGACCGCTCCCATGTTCGCGCTGGTGCTCTTCCTGGACGCTGGTGGGAGCAGCAGTGCCGGTGGTGGTGGTGGGGTCTCCAAGGGCTTCTGTTTCGCCTTCCACCTGACCAGCTCGGGCTTCATAATCATGTCCCTGGAGACGGTGGCCGTAATTGCTCTGCACCGGCTCCGTATGGTCCTGGGCCAGCAGCCCAACCGCACGGCCTCATTCCCCTGCACCATAGCACTGACCGCTATGCTGTGGACCTCCAGCTTCACCTTGGCCATGCTCGTCACCCTGCGGGCCTACCCCCGCAGCACCGGACCGTGCCTGCCTCACTTCGGACTGACTGGGAACCGGGCCAAGGTAGTGCTGTATGTGTACCTGGCAGATTTTGCCTTCTGCGTGGCGGTGGTGGCAGTCTCCTACCTGCTGATCGCCCAGGCGCTGAGGAAGAACGCCCAGGTGCGGAAGTGTCCCATTATCACAGTGGACGCCACCCGGCCTCCGCCTCCACCGCCCCCGTTCATCGCCTCGGGCCTGGAGGCCATGCAGTGCACCGTCCCGGTCCCTTCCCTGTACCGCAACCAGACCTACAACAAGCTGCAGCACGTTCAGACCCACCCTTTCGTCAAGAGCGCCAACCAGGTGCAGCTGGTGCCAGGGGCTGCCCAGGGGGCCACCAGCTGCCAGCTGGTCTCCACCGTCAACCTGGCCACGGCGAAGGACTCCAAGGCCGTGGTGACGTGCGTGGTGATCGTCATCTCTGTGTTGCTCTGCTGCCTCCCCATGGGCGTATCGCTGGCCCAGGACGTCCTGTCGCCCGAGAGCAACTTCGCCCACTACCAGTTCGAGCTGTGCGGCTTCGCCCTCATCTTCCTCAAGTCAGGCATCAACCCGTTTGTGTACTCGCGCAACAGTGCCGGGCTGCGCCGTCGCGTTCTCTGCTGCCTCCAGTGGCTGGCGCTGGGATTCCTGTGCTGCAAGCACAAGACGCGGCTGCACGCCATGGGCAAGGGCAGCCTGGAGGCCAACCGCAACAAGTCCTCGCACCACGAGACCAACTCGGCCTACGTGCTCTCACCCAAGCCCCAGCGCAAGCTGGTGGACCAGGCCTGTGGGCCCAGCCAGTCCCGTGTCACCATGGCCAGCCCCAGGACCATGGGCGGCGGCGGTGGTGGTGGGCGCATGCCCCGGCCGCCCAGCACGTCCACGCCCATCAACACGCGCATCGAGCCCTACTACAGCATCTACAACAGCAGCCCCTCCGCCGGGCCTAGCTCCCCCACCAACAGCCTGCAGCCCGTCCACTCGCAGACCATGGGCTTTGCCAAGTCCTACATGGCTATGCACTACCACACCCACCAGGAGGTGCTGCAGGACCTGGAGAGCACCACTGCCCAGCAGATTCCCGTGCCATCCGTCTAAAGGACTGACAGGCCAACTACAAGAAGAAGGAGGAAGAGCTTGATGTGGCTACTCATCCCAAAGGCATCTTCCTCTCCTGGGCCTGTCACAAGTGATTTAAAAATGGACCTGAAAGACAAGGTAGTACAGCACCTGTCTGCCCTTTTTTTACACTATAACAGGCTTTTTCTTGTTGAGTGTACACTAAGGAGGGAATTAAATTAA
>NC_063206.1:16333693-16396193 GCF_017589495.1 Alosa alosa | reverse complement strand
GAATGCGTGCTGGAGGCTGAGGCCAAAGACAGGCGCGAGCCTCCGAGATAAACTGTAGCCTTCGGAAAGTGCGCAGCCAATTCCATCAGTCACCGTTCATGCAGATTTAGTCTCTGTGACTTTTTAATGCTGCAATTAATTTGAAGTAATAGTCAGAGGTCGCATCAATTAATCAAGACTAAAAGTGCAATAATATTTCTCTAATTAGAGACTGGGATTAGGACTGGGAAAGGGTTGCATGGAGTCTCCTGGTCTTGAATAATGCACAGAGTAAAAAGCCCTTCTTATGCTCTCACTTTATTCACCTTTCTGTTTCTTGCTCCCCCTTTTTTCACTCCTTCGTTCTCATCCCATCCATCTCTCTATCGGCTCCTGTTTCCACCCTCCCTTGTCTCTTTTCTCATCAGATCGCAGGCATTCTGTTTTTGAATAAAATATACTGGCCTGCCCAGGGACAGCGTGTTCTAAAGATAGTCAACAGCCTGCATGAACTCTCCTCTCCTCTCCTCTTTCTGAGCCTGTGCGAGAGGGGTGCTTTGAGTAGACGGCCGGTTTGGCAGCAGACATCCTCTCTCCATCCCTTTTGAATGGCAGACCCAGGCTCCTCTTCTTTCTAGTCTCCCTGACCAGGGCTCACAAGGAAAGCCTTAAGGCTCCCACATCTGATTGATTTGGTGTCTTGTCAGACTGGATGGTTTTTCTTCTCCCCTGTCGCTTTAGATCAGGGAACGTGTGTAGTGTTGGAGGTGGGTTTCCTATGGACAGGTCTTGGACCATGAGCGGTTCACCAACCTTGCCACGGGCACCGGTCAGAGTGCACCACTCACTACCGTAGTGGAGGACCGGCTCTGCACATCCCTTTGGTGATGATCCGATCATGCCGTGGGCCCGCCAAGAGCAACTCTCTCTGCTGCTCTCTGTCTGTAGCTGAGCTAGTAGCCGTCTCGCTTTGGCATGATTGGCAGGTTAATGGGTCTGCTCTCATAGGTCTGACAGGCTCCCAGCATGGCTCCCTGCCAGTGGCTATGTGTGTTCAAGAGAGCAGAAATGGACATGGACAGGCATTCCGACACGCTTGCCAGTCGCTTTATTACAACGTACACATGTTCCTGTTAAAATAGCTTCTTAACAACGTGATTGTGGTGTTATTTGGTGTGTTGAGGAGGTACTTGCTGTAATGTGATATTTATTGAGGAGTGGTTGTTCTGTCCACATTCACTGTGTGCCCTGATACAGTACAGTATATATAAGTATACGTATAAGTATAAGTATATACGGAACTCCCTCTATTACCGTCGGTCCCGTATTTCCACCGTCTTGCGTGTATGTGTCACTTAATATCCATTTCTATACAAACCAAGACGGCGGATTCCTAAAGAAATGCAACCACCCACACCATAGGTGTATTTCAATTAACTATGTACCAAAAATGACATTTTACCGTCACTCGAAGAGCTGTAAACAGTGTTGTAAGGCTGCGTGTACACATCAACTTGGAGCTCCAGTGGAATTTTAATTTCATGACGAGAATTCTCGGTCTAACCGTTCATGTGCCGTTGAAACGGCGTAAATAGGCGACCCATCTGGCCAGCACTATAACTCCGAGCATGGTAAACAAAATCGGATATTTCAGGCAGTAAATGCTCCCGTTAAGAACCAAACCAGATTTTGTTCAAATCGACACACCTATGGCTTCTGAAAAATGTAAGGTTAATTTAGCAAATGTTATTTTGAAGTGTTAAAAAATCGTTGTTTTAGAAATTCCGAACAAAAGTGGATCCCGTGAGGGAAATTTGGTCTCTGCATTTAACCCAATCCATGAATTAGTGAAACACACTCAGCACACAGTGAGGTGAAGCACACACTAATCCCGGCGCACTGAGCTGCCTGCAACAACAGCGGCGCTAAGGGAGCAGTGAGGGGTTAGGTGCCTTACTCAGGGGCACTTCTGCCGTGCCTACTGGTCGGGGTTCGAACCGGCAACCCTCCGGTTACAAGTCCGAAGTGCTAACCAGTAGGCCACGGCTGCCCCTATCATAATGGTTATTTCAACATTTCAAGCAATGCATTCAAAGTGTCACTCTATTCAAAATGAAAATCCTAGAATATTGAAATTTAGCATGAGTCTTAAGACATATTTGATTTCCACAGGATTTCTCTGGTTATGACAACTTTTAGTTGGAGACCTTGTGAAATATTAGCATATGTTCAAAAAGGCCAAAGCTTAACTCACAGGGATGCTTTTTGAATATACTAGTCTAGAGGTATGAATGAGACTCTTTGAGTCTGGTGTTTTCTTGAGAGAGGTGATTTAATATGGGGCTAAATTTGTTATTTCATGGTACCTCAGCCATTCCAGCCCAAGTGTGGAATCCATCTCATCCTGGCGTTCCTCATGTTTTCACAGATGCCAAATTGCAACTGCTGTAGGTGTTGATGTCTCTGCCTTTGATGTATTAAAAACGCACCCAATGGTTAACATTTACTCGATTCGCCGCCCTCTGCTTTTAGGCAAATGTTGCCAAAAAAATAGAATAGAATAAAATAAAAAACATGAATGTAGGAGCATTCAAGTCATCAGCATCACACACACATGCTCCAAGCTGGTCACGTCATCCTTCATGTTCGTCACCTCTCTTCCTCTCACACACACCACTCCCCAGCTCCCAGTCTTTCCTGTAGATGTGGATCCAGTAAAGCAGTGATAATTAGACTATCACCATTCATGGATTTCCATGCGGCAGAATAGAGAGCGGGGACAGGGGGAAGGGTAACTGCACCCAGACTTCAAAAGGAAGCGCGCTCGCTCACTCACCATTCCAGCGCACAGCGCGTCTCTTCCTCAAAGTCTGGGCGCGTCTTTCATACAGCCAGTAATTTGTCTTGGAAGATTGGCTGCTCCCAAGAATGAGTGCAAGGAGCGACATACTGCAGCTCTTAGCTTAATTTACTTTGGAGGAGAAAAGCAGAATGACAGAATAACCCTCCTTTTTCATTTCTTTTTTTTATTATTATTTTAGTCTGCCTTTCATTTGGCAAATTATTTTTAAAGCACAAAGTAGCTAAAAAAAACTAATCAAGACCATATCATCCATTTGAAAAGAGCCTGCTGTCTGTGTTTATATTGGTTGGCTACACCACAATGTGGTACAGCGAGAGACCTTAAAGTGAGTCCTCCAAACCTTGAAAAGGTTCCTAATAATTAAGGCGCATGTGTGCTTGTGTTTTTGCATGTTTACATTTTCATGTCTTGTGGGCATATGGAATCATGGAAGCCTAGGATTGTGAAGGTCCTGGAAGACCTTGAGATGGGGAATTGGGTTATTAACATGTCAGCCCTTTAATAGGAACCCTTGGGAAAATTAATATCCTCTAAACATGTTTGCGCCAGGGGTTGCTCACCTAATGAAAGGCTCACCCTGTGAAGCCTACCTGACACACACATGCACACACACACACACACGCACACGCACACACAACACACACGCACACACGCACACAAATACACACACATATGCACACACACAAACACGCAAAAACTCATACACACACGCACATTCTCAAAATCCACTCAGACTGACACACATACACACACACACACACACACACACACACACACACACACACACACACACACACACACACACACACACACATTCAACTAGGAAACCGTGAAACAGAAACAGCTCTGCACCATATTGCATGTGACATCTCACAATAACACGCTGGATGTTTTGTTGTTGCCTGGCGGATGCAACAAAGCACATCACACGATCACGCTTTGTTTGATGCTGAGCGGATGTGGTAGTTCTCAGTTGCACCGTGCAGCTCTCCCCTGAAATAAACAAAGCCCTACCTGACAGAGCCAGGCTGCAGAGGAGGCTCACCATGGCTCGTCCCAAATGCCAACAGTCCCCCTTCTCAGCTGTGGCTCGCATTCCCCAGTGGCATCATGACATAGAGTGAAGGGAGTTAGATTTTCTGTCTCTCTCTCTGGCTGTCTCTCTCTCTCTCTTCCTCCTTTTCTCTTTTCATATCCCTGTCTCTCTCTGCCCCCTCCCTCTGTGTCGCTCGCTCTCCCTGTCTCTCCCTCTCTCTTTCTCTCTCTCTCTGTCTCCCTATCTCTCTCTCTCTCTCTCTCTCTCTGTCTCCCTATCTCTCTCTCTCTCTCTCTCTCACTCTCTCTCAGCCACTCTGTGGAAACTCAATCCATGCGGTCGGGCAGAGCTCCCCATCGACCGCCACTCTCCACATGAGTGTCTTTTACACTCCGTCTGCCACAGCTTGAATAGTGGGTTGTCAGCACACCCCAATTAGCACTCTCGGGCATGCAATATCCCTCCTTCCCCAGTCTCCCACAGCCTACCTCACTTGTCCTCTTTTTCTCTCTCTCTCTCCCCTTCTCTCACCCCTCTCTCTACCCTTGTCACTCTCTTTCTCTCTGTCTCAGGTTTTGTGTGCTGCTCTTCCCACCTCTCCTCTTCTCTCCATATCTCTGTTTTTTTTTCTCCTAACTTGTATCTGATCTAAATATAGACTGTTTCCCCCATTCCTTCTGTGAGCAGCAGCCAGTTTTGGCGGAGCCATTAGGCTATTATTGCCAGCAGACGCCTCAGATGGGTTCCTCGCCGGGTTCGCTCACCGACTGAATTTGTGGAACTTCTTGCTGCCACGCCTGTCAGCAACAGCCCTCCTCCCAGTTGATGGGCCCCCTTTGTGCCATTAGCAGTTAGCGTTAGCGCGGGCGGTTG
The DNA here is from genome assembly GCF_017589495.1 of Alosa alosa. NCBI lineage: Eukaryota > Metazoa > Chordata > Actinopteri > Clupeiformes > Clupeidae > Alosa > Alosa alosa. The sequence goes on along the minus strand of NC_063206.1, from coordinate 16,391,442 downwards.
CTATAGAAACTGGGCTCTGATCATTACTGACCCATATTAATTTTGCTAGCGCTAGATCGCTGTTCATTTTGACTCCACATGTCTGGAGTATGTCATAGGGTAAGCAGATAATAAATAGGCTGATAGGCACAGACTGGAGACACTTATGTATTGCATGGAAGTGCTGCCATGTGAACAGATGCCGCTGTGGTTGTGGCTCAATAAACCATGGTGGATGACGGGCTACCCTGGTGACACTGCTAACCAGGAACATTACAACAGCAGGACAGGGACTAGTGTCATGTTTGAAAAGTGGCAGAATGTAGGTTTTGTGACAGTACCTTCAATAGTGAATTAAAAATCATAACACATCATGTTTTATTGCAGCTAAGACTCCAGTGAACTGATGTCAAAAAATATTTCACACCCGTTCAAAATACTGTTCCTGGTTTATATGTGCAATATTGTAAGGGAATGTTAGCTGTTAGGCCATAAGTTAATTAAAACATTCTAACATTATAGTAATAGTTCACATTAACTGTACTGTGTTTGCAGTGGTATAGTCTAGTTAGCTGTAGTGGGTGTACTGTGATGTAGTCTAGTTAGCTGTCGTAGGCATACTGTAATGTGATCAACCCCAAATGTAAATACCTACCTGCTAAGTGGGTATACTGCGTAGTCCTGCGCATCACATAAACTACACCACTGTGTGTTTGTATATAAGCGTTACATTTAAAAGGCAGATCGATTAAAGCTTTGTCAATATATATTTTAATATTTCAATTTTATATAGTAAATTGAAGAAGAATTGCAAAGACTGTAGCTTTCCTAAGTTTTGGATCAGGCTGTTTGATCTTTGGGCTCAGGAAGGCATGTCAATTAGAGAGTGGTAAAATGTGTGATGACAAGCTTCTCTGGGTAGTTTTTTTTAAACTGAGAATCCAGATTCTGCCAGCCTCACCGAAATTAGACCCCGTCTACACTCTACATGTAGGAAAAATGCATATATTTTCATGCGACTTGGCCTTTCATTTACACAAAAACGTAGGTTTTATCAGTGAAAACGATTATTTCTTAAAATTCCGGCCAAAGTGGAGATTTGGGAAATCTCCGGGTACACGTTAGCATGTAAACAGGGGTGAACAGCGTTTTTGCATTGTGAGGTGATGTTCCCTTGTTTGTTTGAAATATCTGATTGGTCACCTGTTTACTCAGAAGCGACACCCTTCTCCAGCTATTTTTATCATCGGTGTGAACAGAATTATTTTTTAAAACGAATGGGAAAACGAGGGGAAAATATCAGTTTTTCAGAATACCCTATGTACAGTATAAACGTGGTCTGAATCAATCGGATTGGCTTATTAAACCAATATAGCCAATCAATCAAAATATAATTTCTTCTCAAAGTAATGTGCTGAGGTCTGATACGTCGCAGAGAACAAAACATTGCCCCCCTACTTGTAGTCACGCTGTCAATCAAACCCCTTAGAAAGCAATCTGGAAAACAGAGGCAGACACTTATAATAAATGGCAAACTTAAACAATAATAAATAATCCATAATTTGGAGTATGTCCATAATCAATAGTGAATATAAATAGTAAATAGTTCCTATGCAGAGAGTGGCCCTAGAAGGCCCTGACGGTCTGCCATTGGGAAAGATTACAGAGCTAGTTATTACAGAGCTAGGCCCAGCTAGCCTGGCTAGCGCCACCACTTCTCAATGAGACGTGGTCTGGGAACCAAACGTTCATTTTCTCGTATTTGAAAAAAATGCCCAGATCCGTTTATTGGGTGCCACGGATGTCTATCAAATGCGTCTGTGCATAGCTCATCATCGTCTTGCTTTCCCCCCTGTTCTGTGATTGGTTCCCTATCTCAGGCGAAAATTTGCTCCATGGTCTCCAGGCTGCCTTAGCAGCGTGAATCAAATCGCGCGCAAGGCAGCATGGGAACACCCAGGCTAAGGCCCAGCTGGAGCAAATGGGAAAAGGAAGTGGGAGAGTAAGTAAGTGGGAGACAGGCTGAGAGAAAGAGAGAGGGGGGGTTGTCAAGAGAGGGCCCTGCTGAAAATGACATTTAGTAACTTGTGAAGGGATGAACAATGAGACAAATGAAACACCCAGACTGAATGGGAGCTGTCAACATTGTCAGAGATTTTTTCTCCCTTTGGTCCGTCTGCCTTTGGACTCAATTTTCAGATGTCTGGTGGGAATGAGAGCTACATTAAGCAAAAGGGGAGAGCAGTGATGGCACCGCGGCTGCCCTGACAAGCACTCAGCCTCCAAGAGATTTAGTGCTGTTAAGGGCGTTTGTTTAATAAGACACTTCAAAGGGAGCGCTGTACAAACAATGCTCCGCTAAGCCATTCCTGTGACGCCACTGCGCACAGCTAGGATCCAGAGTATCGGACTCAAATATTACAGTCTCGTCATCGTATCTACAGTATCAACTCCGCATCAGTCTGTGCCTGACCGACGTGCTTTTAGGTGATTTGCTGATCTCCCATAGAGAATGCCGTTGGCATTTGCTTGGCATTTTAGTGGGCTGCGGTCAGGTCAGGGCATCGATGGCATCTGGGTGGCTGTGTGTGTCTGTGTGTGCGTGTCTGTGTGTGTGTGTGTGCGTGTGTGTGTGCATCTGTGTGTGTGTGTGTGTGTGTGTGTGTGTTCCTCTGTGTATTCCTGTGTCAGGCTGGCGGAGTGATGGTACAGCTGCGTTGTAGCCACCACAGGTGCAAACACTTGTGCACAGTGCCCATGTGACATCACAGCTCCAAGACTGCGGGTGTCGTCTGTATCGGCTATTAGCAGGAAGCTCTTTTTGAGTGTGCTCGTGTTTCCTTTGAATGCTTGTCATTTTGATTTGCACATGCACTACACAAGTGTATCAATCAAGTTTACAAACACAAATGTATCACGTGATTGCAACATCTACTCAAGTAATACCAGCAATAACGTACATTTCATGTTCTATTTTTTTGGACGCAATATAGAATGACACAGGGTACAATGTGCAATTTGTACACATAGCCTAGGGACTTAACACTTGGTTGTCTCGGATTTACTCAAATGGCAAAATTACAGACAAAGAAAAGCTATGAATTGTGCTTGTTTGTAAAGCTGTTTTGTGAAAACAGATATTAGGAAGTACTTTTTTGTTTCTCTGGCACAGTCCCCTGGTATTGTCCCTGTTCTATTAGACACCTCTTGTATGCTGTTTAACAGCTCCCCTGCTGTGAGCGGGGCGAGATAAATCTCATTGTTGCTGGAGAGAATTGGCTGTGTGGGGAGAAGAAGGTTGTTTTACAAGTACTGTGTTACTGCATTGAATACTCTCCGTTAATAGACTGTGGACAACAGGGGACCAAGGTCTTTCATTTTACTGTGCTGTGTACACACTCTGGAGTCCATTTTCCAGATACTATGGAGCAAAGCTGAACATCCCCTCTGAACAAACAGAGATAGCAGCCCATTTCAAAGCTGGAAATCTATGAGCTAAAATGGACACGTTAGCATATTGTACAGGTACTTCATCTGCAGTGATCATGTTTAAACATGAGCAATGTGTTCAAATATTAATCTAAATCACACAGTCACAGTCTATTTCCATAATAACACTAGTCTTTTTCCATATTAACACTACTAAATAATCTAAATAGATATTGTGCTTTTTGTAGGCGAGGTATAAAGGACTTGATGTAATATGCACTTTTACATTTCCATGAAGATCATTTCTTCAATCAATACTTCACCAGTCAGAAGTCAGTATTCTGTCTACAGGCACAGGGGTAGAAATGGTCTGTCAATCTGTTGACAAAAGGAAATGGAAAATAGCCTAAAGTGATTACAATTTTATGTGTGTATGCATCCAGGGCTTAAGTATTATGCGGTAACACTTTATTTTAATGTGTCGCTGTTACAGTGTACTTACCTAATTAGGTACAGTGGTACAACCTGTGTAACAACATGTACTATCAGGTACTATCATTGTACTTGCATAATGTATTTGTGAGTACCTACATATAGTTGTTACATTGTAATACTGAGTGCTTTTACAAAACTTTGCCAATTTGCCTAAATTTTCATCAGAGGCAAAGAGCTGACCTGAGACCTGCTGGATGGGGTAAATCGGGTCATGATAGATTTGATATACAAAGCATGCTTAGCTCCAGTCAAGGCCTCATTGTCTTCAGTGCACATGTAACAGCTGTGCTGCTACAACCTTGTTACTCTTTGATACAGTGGAATAAACTGGAACAGGTCTTGCCTTGGAACAGGTCTACTAATTCACATGTACTGTGTGGTGTAACAGCAGACACGTTTCAACACATCAATTACAGGATGTATATATGTAGATGTAAGTACTTAACTGGTACACTTTAGTTTAATGGGTTTATTCCACTGTATCAAAAGAGTAATAAATGTGTACCAACACAGTTGATACATGTACTACAGTATGTAGGGTAATGGCAGACATGTTCCAAGACACCAATGACACAACATACATGTAATATGTAATTGTAAGTACTTAACTGGTACACTTCATTTTAATGGGTTTATGTCACTGTATCAAAGAGCAATAAGTGTGTACCAACACAGTTGATATATGTACTATGTAGTGAATTAGTAGACCTGTTCCAAGACATCGAAGACATAACATACATGTCATATGTACATGTAAGTAATTACCTGGTACACTTAATAGGTTTATTCCACTGTATCAAAGAGTAACAAGGTTGTAGCAGCACAGCTGTTACATGTACTGAAGACAATGAGGCCTTGACTGGAGCTAAGAATGCTTTGTATATCAAATCTATCATGACCAGATTTACCCCATCCAGCAGGTCTCAGGTCAGCTCTTTGCCTCTGATGAAAATGTAGGCAAATTGGCAAAGTTTTGTAAAAGCACTCAGTATTACAATGTAACAACTATATGTAGGTACCCACAAATACATAATGCAAGTACAATGATAGTACCTGATAGTACATGTTGTTACACAGGTTGTACCACTGTACCTAATTAGGTAGGTACACTGTAACAGCGACACATTAAAATAAAGTGTTACCTATTATGCTTCCAGAGAAGGTTTTCATTTACATTGAAATACGGCATGTAGTCATGCCCAGAACAGTGGCCCTTAGTTAATGGTGGCTTAGCTCCTATAAAAAGCTTAGCGGCAACACCAGGGAAATGCTGACCTTGTCATCTCCTCTGGCACGTCAACAGCATCTCACTGAGGAAGGGCCCAACACTGAATTAATCTAGACCCTAAACAAACACCCAGCGAACTACTGAAGAGGGGTAGAAATAAAAGAGGGAAAATAAAAATGAGAGAGATAAAGAGAGAGAGAGAGACCCAGAGGTGGGGGGAACAACCATCCTCTCCCTTTTTGCCCCTTTTTCTTCTTCTTTTGCGCTCTCCTACTTTTGCCTCTCTCCTCTCTCTCTTGCCGCCCTGGTGTCAGTCGCGCCTTGTCAGGGAGGGTTTATTGCCCACCGGCGTTCGGCATAACGAGCCGCGTGACAAGGCACCGGCGGCTGAGGACTTGTCCTCCACTAGAGGTGCCTGAGGGCCGGTGTCAAATTGATGTACCAGTCAGCCACACACCCACACCCACACCTCCTCTTCCTTGCATCACTCCGCACCACGCCAGGGCAGAAGGCGGAGGAGGGATGGGGGAGGGGGAGCTGAGGGCCAGAGCAGCCAAGCATCCACCTCATCCACCCTCAAGCACCTTCGATCTCTGCGGAGGACGGAGAGAAGCCAACAGACACATAAACAAAAAGCAGACCCCCACAAACACATGTCTGTGTCAGACTTAACACACAAAGAATGTGAAGATAGTATGGAGCTACGGAGATGTAACAACAACAACAACAAAAACACATTACATTTCTATAGCGCTTTTCACAACACTCAAAGCACTTCACAGTGAAGAAGGAACTTCACTACCCACAACTATATACTGTATATAGAGATATACATATATAGGGATGCCACATTGCATTTGCACCTCACTGTGTACAAACACATGCGTCTGTGAAGATTTGCACAGACAGCTGACATGCACAGGAACACACACGTGTCCACACACACACACACACACTCCGCTCACCCACACATGCGCGTCTCAGGGTGCACACAGTGCAGGTGTGTTCAAAATAAACACCTTGACTCTGGCACCGGACTCCTGTGTGATTTTTGCCTGCAGCTTTGTCTTCCGATGTTAAGCCTCTCATTAAGAACACGCCGATTCCCCTTTAACGCGCTGCGCTGGCGGCCATCATTTTTAATTAGTTTACTCAGCCATCCCCCTGACTTCCGACTGTCCTCGCACAACACTTCGCCTCAAAGTTTGCACCACCTTTTTACTTGAGTGTGTGTGTGTGTGTGTGTGTGTGTGTGTGTGTGTGTGTGTGTTGGGGGCGGAGGGATTGTGTAACACTCGCACATCTTGTCTCCTCTCCCACTGAGATGCTCTCTGTTGCAATGTGCTGCTGTGTCAAACTGTGATTATTTAAGTCCATCCAAGGAATCTCTCAAACTATTGACTTAATTTACTCAGCTACATTTGTTTGGTTTGTTATGCTATTACATACAAATCAGGCAAACCATGGGCAGTCCGCATCATACAAATGAACTCTACTTCCCTGTTATGAGAGCACTTGCCCCATTCCCTCTCTCACCTTCAGCTTGAGTAAACGAGCGCTGCTGTAAGTAGCCTGCTAATAATCTAATCACATTTCTGAAGTAGACAAGGCAGGTCCGAGATCTCATGGACCTTGTGCCAGTGAAGCCTATTAAGTTAATCAAAAGTAAGCACAATTTTACACCCCCCAATCGTCCCTCCTTTTAAAACGGCCTGTGCGTGCCGAAAAGCATTCTATAGTGATGGCTTACTCTGCGCAGAGTCATTTTTTCCATTAACCTCCCTCAACCTCAGCCCGGCGCGTACAGTGCAGGTTTCGCCCGTCTCGTAATGGCATTGTAATTATGGAACGGCGATTTCCCGCTGTCATGCTTTGTGTCTTTTTTCCGGTGCTCTTCGCTGCTCACTTCCTACTTTTTGAACTACTCTTCCTAGTTCTAAATGCCGGGTAGCTGACTGACTGACAGTTTTATGTTTAAGGCTTACAGTATGTGAAAACTTGGTGAATTGTGTGTGTGTGTGTGTGTGTGTGTGTGTGTGTGTGTGTGTGTGTGTGTGTGTGTGTGTGATTGTGAATGTGAGAGAGAGAGAGAGAGAGAGAGAGAGAGAGAGAGAGAGAGAGAGAGAGAGAGAGAGAGAGAGAGAGAGAGAGAGAGAGAGAGAGAGTCTCTGTGTCTGTGTGATGAGCTATCAGGGTAAACCTTTCCTTAAGATTTGAGATGTTATGTAATGTGTGTTCTGTCAGCAGTTGTAGAGAGGTGCTGGAGATGCTGAGATTCTGACAAAGAAGTGTGCTTTCTGTTTCCATGTGTGTGTCTACGTAGGCATACTGAATGTATACAATTAGTGTGTGTGTGTGTGTGTGTGTGTGTATATGTGTGTGTGTGTGTGCACAATTTTTGACTTGGTATCAGAATCGACCCCCCCCCCCACCAATTGTGTAAATCCCCCCTATACTGTATGAATAACCTAAAGGGGGAGTTCCCCCCCATTTTGAAAAATGAATTTTAAGCCCTGGTGTGTGTGTGTGTGTGTGTGCGTGTGTGTGTGTGTGTGTGTGTGGAAATGTAAACCGGTTTGTCTGTCTCGGATATTGCATGCAAAGCATTAGTAACTGTTGAGATGGCCTTCTTAGGTTTCAGAGACAAGTACAAGTAAGAAAGAGACAAACATGTCTCGCTACACTCATGGACATAGATCCCCAGACCCCTTGAGACACACGGCCGTACAGTGTGTTAGCCTGCGATGGCGTGTAGCATGTATGTGAAGGTGTGTGCAGTGAAAACAGTGTGATCGGGTTATTGACTCAGCATCGACTGCCGCAGTGGCGTCCAGTGGCTGGCAGCGGAGTCACTGGATCACTGCTGTAAACGCTCGGAGGTGCATGTGTGTGCTGCTGTGCGTACGAGCTCTGAAGTGAGCTGAAGACCAGGCTTCAGTGTCAGGAACTGTCATCATCTCACAAGGCAATGCAAAGAGACAGAGAGAGATGGATAGAGAGAGAGAGAGAGAGAGATATATAGATAGAGAGAGAGAGTGCCCCTCACCCTCTGCCATCTCTTTCCCCCCACGCCTCCTGTCAACGAACATGCTGAGATGGCACTCCCTTTCACAGAAGGAAGGATTGAAAGGGATTCAAAGTGCAAATCAGCTCGCTATCTCTCCTGGCTTGGCTTCATCTATCTGTCCGTCTCTCGATCCAGCTGTCCATCTTGCCTTATTTATTCATGCGTTTCCGTCACTCCACATTCATTGCTGTCGTTTTGCTCTCAGCAAGCGTTCTCTTTCATGGTAGTGCTAACGCTTTCACGAATGAACACTCACACACAGACACTCACGCACAAACAGAGAAACAGACAAGCACACACACGCGCACGCACACACACACACACACACACACACACACACACACACACACACACACACACACACACACACACACACACACACACATAAACAACAGAGAAATGCTTACATACAGATACACACACACACATACACACTATACTCACAGCCACACATATGAATGCTCCTAAACACATCATTCTGTTTCTCTGGTCTTACACAGGAAGTATTATAGAGAGGAAGGCAATGAGATACAGAGAGAGAGAGAGAGAGAGAGAGAGAGAGAGAGAGAGAGAGAGAGAGAGAGAGAGAGAGAGAGAGAGAGAGAGAGAGAGAGAGAGAGAGAGAGATGCAGAGTCAAGAGAGAGAGTGAGAGAGAGGGTGACTGGAATCCTGTCATAGATCTGAAACTGTTGTCAAAACAGGAGGAAACTACTGAACAGGGATGCATGATGTGGGATAGAGAGTCCTCCCACATGTGACTACAGCAATAACACCCCTCCTCTCCCGTCTCCCATCCTCTGCTTGGTGGATCTTTAAAAAAAAAAAAAAAGTAGCATGAAGGCCGAGGCATTTTCAAAGTCCTGTTTACAGGCTTTCATCAAATTTATGACTTAATTTACAGTTGGCATTTGAGCATCCTGACAAGCCGTTGTGAGGCCTGCTATGCTTCAGACCGACCCTCTCCCCATCCCAATGGGAATTAGAATGTGGAACGTAAAATGGGTGAGATTCATGGGCAGGGGGCTGCATACAGCAGCTGGGCTTCAGTTGCTCAGAGATTTTCTCCACCAAGCCTGTGTGTGTGTGTGTGTGTGTGTGTGTGTGTGTGTGTGTGTGTGTTTATACCCGTACATTGAAAAGGCATTTTGGTATGTAGGTATGTAAGTCTCTGCAGTTGGTGACGGATCATTAAGTCCCAGCTGGCGGGCGATCGCTTATCTTTGCAGATCCACTTCCACAATAGCACGCGCTGCAATAAACCTTAGTGCCAACGGCCGCTCGCACCGCAAAACACGACACATATCTCATCGTATGCTTCTCAGTCAGCACTATTTGGACGGCGTTCCTGTTTGTTTCGCTCTCGGGCTTGGGTACTGGACATTGTCGACGGACACCGGGCAATATATTCTCAGTGTTTGACCAGGCGGCTGAGCTCTCTTTTCGGCCCCGCCTGATGATGTCAGCAGGATTGTCTTTTTATGATCAGTCTCTCTCTCTCTCTCTCATCTACACCCTCTCTCTACCTTCCTCTCTCTCATCATCACACTGCCTCTTTCTCTCTCTCTCTCTCTGTTTCTGCTTCTCTCCATCCTCCTCTCTCTCTCTCTTCACCCTCCTCTCTCTCATTTTCTGTCTCTCTCTCTCTCTATCTGTCTTTCTTTCGCCCTCCTTTATTTCCTGGCTGCACTGACAGTGAGACTCACCCCATGGGGAGAGTAGTGCGTGTGTGTGCAGCATGCTAAGATGCAGTGAGGGGGAGGGGAGGGGGTGATGTGAGGATGCAGATCGGAGAGAGAGAGAGAGAGAGAGAGAGAGAGAGAGAGAGAGAGGAGAAGAGAGGAGGCAGGAGAGAGAGAGAGGAAAAGAGTGGAGGCAGGAGAGAGAGAGAGGAGAAGAGAGGAGGCAGGAGAGAGAGAGAGAGGAGAAGAGTGGGGGTAGCTGGGGCAGCAGCTGACACGGATGACCTTGGACCAGCCACAGCAGACAGCGAGCACCAGAGAGACAAGAGGAGAGGCAGTCCGGCGGCAGAGGGTGTCGGGGTCCGGTGCTGCCTTTTCTTGCTCCCGCTGCTCAGAGCAGATGCTGGGGGTCCGGCTGCGCCCACCGATGGCAGCCTGTGCAAAGCACCGTCAGAAATGAGAGGCGTGAGTCTCGGAAATTGTGATCGCAGCTGTCATCTCACTCTGCCAGTGTGGACAAAGGAGATGTGGGTTCTCACCCGCCTTCCCTCCCTCACCCTCTCCTTCTCTCTCTCTCTCTCTCTCCCTCTCTCTCTCTCTTTATTATTCTCTCATGTCCTCCCACCCTTTTCCCATTGTTGCATCCGTCTCCTGGCTTCAAAGCAAGCAGAGGTGGCATTTATCAGACCCTTTTGAGATGTTCGTCTTGTTCGACCCACATGATGTTTAATTGAATACTGTGTGAATAACATTCATTCCAAGCATAATTGACCTCCCTGCCACTTTTGCAGGATCCATATTTAAAGCAGCCACATACCATAGGTATGCACTTCACATCTGCTTTATTAGAACTGTTTCCTGAAAAGAGGATGTTAGAAAGAGAAATCAGTATAATATCTGAATCTTACCATCTTATATCTACTAGGTTGAGAATGGACATAATGTTTTCCAAGAGTATGATTTTTAGGTCAGCACAATTTGACTGATACAGGAAATGTAATCTCTGTTCTTAATGAAGGCAGTGTTGAGGGTTAAGGACATGGGGGTCTATTGGTTGCTGACATTGTTGAGGTTTCTCATGAAATTACATGGTTTCCTCCAAGATTGCAGCTCAGGGTGACCAGCATTTTGCACCTCTGTGTCTTTCCACTAGAGCTCCACTAGGTTTGGTTATGGAAAAACCTCCCCCCATGGGCCGAATAATCTTTGTATCAGCCACCCCAATCAGGGGTGCCTCCAAGCTCGTGCCCCCTATTTCAATTACTGTCCCTGAGAAATGTAGGCACCTGGAAAGCAGGAGAATGGAGTTTAAGGTGGGACTACATATGAATCTTTCATAAAGTGGCTGCAGTGCACTTTAAATGAACTCATTCTACCGTAAAAAAGCCTTTTCATCCCTTTCTCCCTCTGCAGCAACATTACGTGTGAGTGCAGCAGCAACATGCAGCACAAATGGGTAATAGTCTGTCCGGGCAAACCTTCAGATGTTAATTAGAGGGGAAATGGGTACAGACACAGCTAGGGACCAGGGAGCAGGGAGCAGCAGGTAACACACACGCATACACACACACACACACACACACACACGCACACACACACATACACACACACACACACACACACATACCACACACGCACACACACACATACACACACACACACACACACACACACACACACACACACACGCATACACACGCACAGACACACACACTTCACACTGCTTGTAACAGAAGCTCTCATTTGTAGTGGAATGAATCAATGTAATGGACCTGGGTGGATCCAGTCTGTTGTCCCCTGGCCCATGTTCACAGGATAAAGAGCAATTACACGTTGGCTTGATGTCACTCTGCCTTGACAAAGTAGCCTATCAGCCGCAGGTCACCGTGGAAAGATAACCTTCTGCCAGCAGTGGTAAATAAAAAACCAAAATAAATAAAAAGTCAAAATAGATGTTTTCTTTTCATTCACATTCATTAACATTAACATACAAACATTTATTCATTCATTTAGCAATCAATCCATCCATCCATCCATCCATTGTTGATTTATTGATTGTTTCATTCATTTGTTTATTCAAAAGCAAATGCCAGCATTTGTAACTCATTATAGAAAACTCTCATGCCTACTCTATTTAGTGATGCATCATGGTTGTGTATCTATCTGTATATGTGTGTGTGTGTGTGTGTATGCTTGCACGTGTGTATGTGTGATTTAGCTTCAGTCTCGTAGACACCTCACCCATCTTTTAGCCGAAGTTCTCTGGCAGTTTAACCTGAGTATCTTGCCTTGGGCTGGCGTGAGGTTGGAGTTGTCTTCGACCTGTCGGTATACATCAGGCGTCAGTGCTGCAACCACAACCCCCACCCCACCCCCTCCCAAATGCCTCTCCCTCACCTGGCTCCCACACACGGCCGTGAAAGAGTGGCCTCGGGTACAGCCGGCCCTGTAATAACTCCATAACTCCATAAAGCCATTAAAAATGCACCAATATTTGCAGCTCTCGACTGCTCGATTATTCAGTGTGAATTGGGATGGAAATGGAATTACTCCATGTTCTCTGACGAGTTCTTGGAAATGGCGCTTTTAAGTTACCAGAGGGAGAGGACTTTGACGAGCGGCGTGCCGAGATCAAATGGAATTTTCCAGCTGCGATTGTCGCGTTGAAGGCCAGTGCTCTGTGCCTTTTTGAAAATCATCTGCTGTGTGCGTTTGGGGGCTGATTATCTGTCCTTGCTGTTTTGAGCAAGGTGTAGGCCTAGTGTAGGCCTACTCATCTATCTATCCACAAATTGTCTGGTAATATGTGAGCAGAATAGAAGAAGCAGTTTATTCTGTGCAGGAGTGTTGCTTTAGTTCTGCTTTACTAAATTGTGATTTTATAAACACATTGCATTCTGGGAAAACTAACACATGTATAGTGTAGTGGGTGTTGTTGAGTAATTAAAAATTTGAGCTTCTGTTTTCTTTAAAAGGCACCACAGAGATAGTTAACTTACGAACGAATTTCAAAGGTAAACTTTGCGACATGAAGAAGGAGACAGAAAATCGGAGAGGCCCTCAGAGATAAGAAAAAGGGGGAGGTGGGATAGAAATTAAGCAGACTGAGGTGCCAGACCATGAGTCATCATCAGCCAAGAAGAGGTGTGCCGGTCTCGGGCCCACAGACTGCAGATGAGAGAGAAAGAGAGAGAGGAGGGAGAGAGGGAGGGAGATAGGGAGGGAGAGGGGAGGGAGAGGAGAGAGGGGGGGAGAGAGGGAGGGAGGTAAAGAGAGAGGGGAAGAGGAGTGTGGAGTGGAAGAAGCGGAAAGGGAGAGTAACAGAGAGAGAGGGAAAGAAAGACAGAGGAGATGTTTGGAGAGAAAGAAAGAGAGAGGGAGAGCAGCAGAGTGAGAGAGAGAGAGAGAGAGAGAGAGACAGAGAGAGAGAGAGACAGAGACAGAGACACTGAGAGGCAGAGGCAAGCAGCAGAGCCAGGTGAGGCTGCAGTCCTCACGTTGGCCATGGTGACGCACACATGCATCTGTGTGTCGGCCTTTCAGACGTCTTTCGAAGTGTCTCTCTGGTGGCTCACCCCCCGCCAACTGCCTTCACCCCCCAATAGCTATGCACAGCAAGGGGCTGGTAGGCTGGCGGGATGGCTCCCTGGGTGGCAAACGCTAGCAAACACAGGTACTGAAGCACACCGAGGCCCGTACCAATGCCCAGGGGACATCAGGGCAGGGGGCCGAATCCTCTGTGAGAAGCCATAGGTAGAAGGTAGACGGCTGAGCGAACATCACATTAATTTATGAGAGGGTCAGACATGCTGCTGGTCTGATTGGCACAGACATATCCCCACTAGGGGACAGAGGAAGAGGGGTAGAGAGAGATAGAGGCAGGGTAGAGAATAGAGAAAGATAGAGAGAGAAAGAGAGGGAGAGAGAGAGAGAAGCAAACAGTGTACAGTGGATTTATTCTCTTAGAGTAGGAGACAGAAAGGCAGGACAAAGGCAGTACAAAAAAAACACAAAACATAAAAGAAGCAAAGAAAGAACAGGATAAAAACCTTTGTCACAAAGCCTCTCTGCTTGTTCCAAACTAGCCCCTGGCATTTTATTTGGATGGCGGGGCGGGGGTGGGGTGGGGGGAGGGTGGTCACAGGGGAGTTGGATGTGAATGAAGCTGGTGAACTTTCTGCATCTCTCTGTTTACCAGGAAAGGGTAGAACAAATGGAGGAGAAAGAGGTCAGGAGAAGGTGAAGAGGAGGCTTTTTAAGACCCTTGAGCAGTAGTAGCCTAAATCTCATTCTGTCGGCCCCTAGAGCTGCTTCTGCCAACGGTCACTGAGCCAGCGCTCTCCTCTCTCACCTTCCTCCATTTAGCGTCCAATGTAAAGGGTCTAGTTTATTGATTCTGTCTCAGTCCATACCCAGTATTTTTGATCAGATATGCATTTTAACGTGTTCCATGCACAGTTTGAATTATGGGGGTGATGGGGGGGTGGTCTGACCCCTCTGATTAGGACCTGAACACCCCAAAAAAGAGATAAAAACAACAGTTTGGGGAGATTGAAATATTCAATATATTCTTATGTCATGTAAATAGCATTTCTGCTACTTCTGCATTTATGCACAACCTCCCTGCAGCATATTGGTTCTTTTACTGCTAAATCTTGTCAGTGTCTACTGTAGGCTATTCATCCTCTATTGATGTGCATGCATACCTGAGTGTACTGTATGCCTACCTTAGTTACTAGACTCGTGGTGATTGCTAGATTTAATACACACAAGTGACATTGGCTCTTGACATTTGAGTTGAAAAAAAAAAACTACCTTTTGATAGGGACTGTTGACCCCCAATTGTCATAGTGTAATTCCAACTCTGGGTTCATGACTATAACATCCTGGACACAGGCATTGATGATGAACCAGATAGAGGTGCTTTCATTGCTTGGACTGGATGTTGGACGCTTCATAAAATTCCTGATGAAACTTGTATTGTGGCAATAAGTAAAGTATAAAAAGTAAGCGTATGCCTCCTCCAAACTCAGAAGTTAGCACCCCCATCCCCTCCTCTCCTCTCAGCCCCTTCACAGCAGCTCAAGCTGGAGGGCCCTGGCAGAGTGGGGAGACATATGGCAAAAACAGTTGTGCTTACCATGGCAGCTAGCTTGATGCGTGGGATAGGTAGATGGGTTTGACAGTCTGGGCGAGGGTCCTGATGGAATCTGCCTACGAAGGACCCCCACCAAAAAAAAAAAAAAAAAAAAGTTTCTGTCTCGGTGTGTCATGGTACCATACACACGTCCCCTGCTCAGTTTTAACTGTCACATGGATATGGCTCCTTGTGCTCTACCAACTGCCTTGTGGATTTGTCTCTGTTGGTTATGAGCTAATTCTGCACCATGCTTTTTCTTCATTTGTAGACTTTGTTCTCTTTGATGCCATGTCTACTTAAAAATATAATTTGGGGATATTTATGCAGAAGTGTCTGTCAGAAGGAATACACAAACATCAACAAGAAACATTTGATATTGATTAAAGGCTCTTGTGGCTTAAGACTTGAAAAGGTCTAAATTAAAGCCTCTAATTAAAAGTGATTTTTCTAGTTGTTATGATATTCCGCCCTGGAGATGAGGTCTAAGGCCTTTTAATAACTGAGTGTGCTTATTTGTGGTCTAAACAAAAATAAATACTCATGACAAAAGAAGGGGCCATAGCTTATTTTATAAGATCATGAAGTCCAATTACAGTAATAGTCTTAATTCAAAGTAGATTGCATTTGCTTATATTTAGTGGACTTGCAATACAGTGGCCAGCACATCACCCAACGATACTGATACACCCTTCCTTTCCCTATTTCCTTGTTTTTTACTTCGACAGCTGTCTGTGTATGGCTTTATTTGTTGCTCACTAGCGTCCTTCCCTCTGGTAATGCCTCACTCTCTATTCACTTCACTCTCTTCTGCCTGGAGGGAGAGCTCTGTGCCTCCAGTGTCAAATGGCTTTCTCTCCCCTCCACTGGTCCCTGCTGTTCAATTCGCTCTCTGATTAAGGCTGCCGCATGCACAGCCCCTCTGTCGTCGGTGAATGCCGCTAATTAGCGCGCTAAATGCAAGACCCCCTGCACTGAATTATGCCATGAGACCCTGCTGGCGACAGCCACGCATTTCAACTCGGCTCGCCTCGGCTCCCTCTCTTCCGCTTGGCACCGCGTGCGCCTGAATATCTTTTATCCCCAATGTTTGGTCCCTGCTGGCATTAGAGGAGGCTAGCAGCAGTAGCGCGGTCCCTAATGGGTGGGATGGACTGAGGAAGAAATTGAAAAGAGAGGAAGGCAAGGAAGGATAGAGAGAAGAAAATACAAACAGAGCTCAGGTATGTGGGGATGCTATGTGAAATTGCATTGTAAATGTGAATTAGGTAACATTGAGAAAGGGAAACATACTGAGCGTTTGTTTTCTTTTTCTTTTGAGAGGGGGACATTTTCCTGGCTGGAGAAGATACAGGTTTACATTTTTGTAGAATTTACAGCTCCTCCACAAAAGCTGTTAAAGTAACTGCCAGTCATCTGCACACACCGTCACAATGTCTGGCTTTGGGCGCAGGACACAAACATTGCGCGAACCCCAGCGATAAAGTGTCTCCATCTATCAAGCCCTTTCAAAAGCGGACGAGACAAAGTGCGTGCTCATCTCTTTTTTTTACCAGTCCAACATTTTTTTTCTTCCCTTCTTCTTTCGCCCTCAGTCATCCCTGCCCCCACCACTGCCACCACCACCGCCAACACCGTTCTCGATAAAACATGATCTTTGACAACTGGCGAGGCACAGCTTGGTGTGGTCCTGCCTTGGCTCTGTCCAGCCCTTGGTGTGGCCCTGCGTTCCCGCCCTTACCCCTCGGCCGCCCCTCACATCTCTCAGGGCCTCCGTGACAAGCGGAGTGGCAGCGCGGACGTGCCGACACGGGCCTGACCTTGGTCTCTCATCAGCGGGCAGGGACCAGAGCGCCCTGCTGAAACAGTAACATGACAAAGTGAGTCATTTCCCAGGGCCGGGTCAGCATCTTCCCCGAGATGAACGACCACCTCTTCACCAGGGTGTGGACGAGCAGGGGGCGGGGTGGTGCTGGTGGTGGTGGAGGGTGGAGGGAGGAGGAGAATGAGTGAAAGAATCAAGAGAGAGAGAGAGAGAGAGAGAGAGAGAGAGAGAGAGAGAGAGAGAGAGAGAGAGAGAGAGAGAGAGAGAGAGAGAGAGAGAGAGAGAGAGAGAGAGACCTCGGCATTCACTGTGCAAATGGAAATAAGGTCTGTAGTCATGACTAGTCTTGAATTTCCCCTGGGGATCAATAAAGTATCTATCTATCTATCTATCTATCTATCTATCTATCTATCTGACTATTCACTTGCTTTTCTTTAAAATAACCATTAGATCATTGTGCGAATTAGAATATATAATTTATAATCAACTGAGGCCACAAGTCAGAGAATGTGGCTGATGGAGACTCGGCTGAGATGTAGAGCCTTAGAAACCTTTTCCCTGACAGTGCCGTGTTCAGCGCTGCACAGGTAGATGTGCGAAGGATTCCCAGGTGTCCTTGTACAGTGTAGGTGTGAGTGAAGAGGACTCTTTAGTCTTTGAAGTTGTGAAGGCATTGACTTTGTGTCAGGGAAGGATTATGGATTTTTTTCCCAGCATGTGTCAAACATTCTATTTAAGTTGAATTAGGAATGTGTTACCTGACACTACAGCAGTGCGTCATTGCTTGCAGTCTGCTACTATGTTTTGTATCATTTTAGCTATTAAAACATATTTACTAAACCAAGGCAATTCATTTGAATGTAAATTGATTTATCATGTAATTTGATGTAAATGCATTGCATCAATGTAAATGTGACCACTATCATTTCAGAAAATAATTCTGTGTTTGTTGAGATGGTTGAGTGGCCAGTGGTATGGAGAGGAGATCACAGGATCTCTTCCGTTTAAAGAGTGCCCATCCTATGTTCTCCGATACCACCCCGCTGGCGCCTCACTGCATCTTGGATGATGTGACCTTGCCAAGCAGGCAGATTAAATGGAAATGTGCCCAAACGATTCTGTCTCAGTGCCACGTGATGTTTTTCAGAGCGAACCCAGAAACTAGGCTCCGATTCACCACAGAAGCTCAGCCTGTTGAGACTGAGAAATAGTGATCAAATGATTGGTTGAAACAGTGCTCTTTTTGGGGGGTATTGCAGTAAGGAAAACCACAAGGATCTTATGTATATTAAAGTGCTGTGCACTGACACTCCAACAGATCATTGGAAAGTCTAGTTTTTATATTTCTTAGATTGTTATGGCAATGCAGGAGATGGATTATTTTCACCCATAAAAGTGCAGTGAATCCCTTGAACCACAAGTAGACAGCCTAATTTATGGGGATTTCCAAGTCCAACAGATTTTATCAAGTTGTTGTATCTAGTCCTTCCACATCCTTGTTTGTGGTAGAATACAAATGTGTGGTCAGATGGGAGAGAACATTACATATTTGCAAGACATGTTTTACAATTTGCCTTATTAACGAAACTGGGCCAGGATGTTGAGAAAGAGGCTGTTGGCATAGTTTCAGGCCACTAGAATTTAGGAGATGCTTTAGGAATTTTATCGCTGTTATAAAATGGCATAAGCTTACCCAGCTAAACTTTTAATGCCGACACTCTCAAAAGTTTGAATTGATGGTTTAAAGTTTTGCAGATTTTTATGTTACATTTATTTTTTACTTTTTTATTTACATTTTCATCCATTATCATTTTATTTCCAGCTGTAAATCTGGAATACTTCTAAAGTATTGCACATTGTTTTATCCTATCTCATCAAGATACTTTGTACAGTATATGTATGCAACACAAACTTATTGTACTATAGCTGTAATTTGTTTTGTTTGGAGGGAGAACCCGTTGATGATTGGGGTTAGGCGCGTGTTCCCATGTACTGTGTTCTCTCCCTCTCTCCAGCCAACACTGTTAATGAGGAGGAAAGCTCTGAAAATGCCAGTTTGAGATGTCTGATTTTTGCTTGGATGGTTCATCCCTATTAGTGAATTTCACTGTCTGTTAGGTGAAATGTCAAATTGTGAATGGTATTGGACACACTGGAGAAGGTAAAATGTCAGCATGGACTTGTGTCTGTTGGATGTTCCAGAGGCCCTTTTCCATTCTAACCTCCCAAAACTTATTAAGGCCTCTGCAAATTTAATTGGATTCCCTTCCAATTATTCTTGTTCTGTACTTAATGTGACAAAGATGAGCTAAGTCAGGATGACATTTTTTTAATCAAACTTGTCAGGGTGTCTGAAGTGTGTGTGTGGGGGGGGTCTAGCTGCAGTGTTCATTCTGAGCCAAGCATTTTCAGTGCATTATGGTGCCAGTCACATTCAAGCTATTGACATGAAACTGTGTTGACAACATTACGACCCTGCTGCGTTGCGGAAGGAGGACCTTGTGGTACGAACCTGCCTCTACGCTCACCAAGCCCAGATCAGAGGCAAGGAAAGCCCTCAATCAGCGCTGTGTCATTGCAGCGTCATAGAACGCTCCATAAACGCCTCGTAAAACAGGCTTTGTCTCGGCTCCAATGCAAATGCTGATATTTAGCTTATATGGGCCGTGGGGGAATTGTGCTGCCATTTTTAGTGTCTGTGCGCGAGCGTTTGCTGTCTGGGAGCCTAGTGCTTTATCATGTATTCCTTTGGTGTCAGACAGAGGGAGAAAACGTGTCCCATTTCTCCGAGTCGAGGCGTGACGGCAAACGCTGAGAAGAAATCTGCCAGAAACAGACCCTCGCCACAATTAGAGCTCGTTAAAAGCCACTGAATTACTTCTTGGCCCTGACATGCCTCATCACCTCGCAGCTCGACTTGCGGATGAGGAAACCAGCGCGTGTCAGGGGCAAAGACTAAAATGGTCCAATATGGCAGCCCGATATGGCAGAACATTTAACCCAGCAGAGATTCACACAGCAATGGGACAGCCATGTTCAAAAGCAAAGGTTATGGAGGTTATCACTTGGTTGGGTAACACATTACCTTCCTGTCTTCTTGATTGGTTAATGTTTATGTGGGTGTCCACTGTACCCATTCACACTGCAGAGCTACAGTCATTTGACAGGATTATTGCAGAATATAATTGGTCAGAAAATAATAGGTCAACATAGCAAAACTTAATTACACTACAGACTTAAAAACTAATAAATGAGTGCTTCTATGAGCTGATCTTAGGAGGACAGTATCTCCACCCATCCATCTATCCATCCTTCCTGATCCAAGAGCTATTTAATTATTTAGAAAAGCAGACAGGTAGTCTGCTGTACACCATGCTCATCCCCTATGTTGCCGTTGTTGTTTGTAAAGTGATTTACTCCCAACCTGCTTTAGGGGCAAATGGAAGGATAAGGGTCAGGTTGGAGTTAGGTTGGCTGACACTGATACGCTATGTGTACATACAAACTATGCATCTCTTATGAAACTAGTATTTAGTGTTTTGATACTTGTACACTTATAGTTAAGATAGTAATATCTTAATATCTTCCAGGCACTTCCAAAGTACTACTCCCCACAGTCAAGAGTATATAGGCACACGCACAAAAAGCTTTGCAAGGAGGCAGCACTTTTTGTGTTTGCAAGCCCAGTTTCCTTTTTTAGAGAGCTTCTTGAATGCCCACACATCCACTCAGCCAAAACACAGAGAGAGAGAGAGAGAAAGAGAGAGGGAGAGAGAGAGCGAGAGAGAGAGAGAGAGAGAGAGAAGAAAGAGAGAGAGAGAGAGAGAGAGAGAGAGAGAGAGAGAGAGAGACACTGCACACAGGTCTGCAGGGAGGAGGTGTCTCTCCCCATCCTGGAGCTCATCCTAGGGAATGGGTTGCCTCGCCACCTGACCGCGACAATGCCAATTAGGCTGGGGAGTCGTCCTCCTGTCTGATCCTGCTGACTCCTGTGTTGGCTCCAGCGTTCTCGGGCTGTCCTTGTGCTCTCTCTCTCTCTCTCTCTCTCTCTCTCTCTCTCACACACACACACACACACACACACACACACAGCTCCTTTGCTCTCCAAAACAGACATTTTATAGCTTCCCCTCTGTAGTGCCACAGTGTTAGTGTAGTGGACATTACAAGGAAGTGTTTGTTTTTGAGGAAAAGTGTGAGGCTTCTCTGAAACCCTTAGGTTTTTCCAAGTTAATTTTGTTAATCATCTTTCATACGGAAAGCAGCACAGTTTTCTTTAGACAGCCCCGTTATAATTAGCTTAGTGCAGTCTGTGCTCACATGCTTGCATGCCATCACTACTGGATATACTCACACAGGGCAGAAGAAATGTGTGAAATCAATTCTAATGTCAGAGTCATAAGCACAGCCCCACACTGCTTGGCTAATGAGCAATTTATTTAACTCTGGTAATTAAGGCAGCCTCTCCGAGGTGACTGCCACTGTTGGCAGTCAAGGTGACAGCATAAATGTCTCTTTATGTAAAGCATAAATCACACTTCTCACGACATACACCTCATTACAAAGGCATTCGTCAGAGCTTGTGTCAGCTGACAACGTACGCAACAGCATGTCTATTGCACTGACCAAAACATGATCAACTTTCAGGGTCTGGGGCAGTGCAACCCTTGCACAGCAGTCATTGGTAACATCATGGCACAATCTGCAAAATTTGTGTGTCAAGTATAGAAGAGAAACTGTTAAAAGTGAAAGTACTGTATTATTCATACTGTAAAACAAGCACACCTACACACTTGCACACATATGCAGGTACACACACATATACACATAAACACACACACTTTTACAACGCGGTGCAGGCCCAAGCCTTTCGCGGTCTAGGTTTTGTATATTAACTAAAAGCCTTCCGCACTCGCAACGCAAACAAACAACAGAAAGAACCCAGCAGCTACCCTACACGCTAGCTCTACTGTTTGTGTCATACCAATTGTGCTCGTTCTCCTGATTGCCAGGACAGGTGTGCTTTTACCCAATTAGCCACAGGTAGTGACATCACTGAAGCACCGCCTGTAAGTCAGTGCTTGCTCTACCATGTCACCCTAACCTATCCTACAGTTTTTTTCAACAAGCGTTTGTCTAACCAGTTGTCACATTTTCAAAACTCTAAACACAATTAGCACAGCGTCGGTCTTTTGTGGCCATACCATTCACACATTTCATGTCGTTTTCACACAATATGCAGCCAGTGAACACATTTCCACAATGCTTACATTTTCTTAACAGACAAGCTATACCTCCCAACAAAACTATGGATTGTTTTTGTAGTATTTACAAATGTTACAGTTTTTCTCGATTGCTTTTACCTGCTTAAGTAAACTAGAACCCACTTGGTCTTCATGACTACTTTCTTTGCACAGCAGAAGTCATCTCTTGCGAATGTGTTCACACATTTTCATTGGGTTCACACATTTCTCACACCCTTTTGCAAAACAGTTAACACAGGTGTCATTCAAAACTCTATTGGTTTTCCCATGCTAAACAAAAGGAAAACATCTTTTCACAGGTGATTCCTTGCATAAGTCTGAATCTCTGATACACCTGTGTGAAACTCCTTTGCACAATTCTTCAATCAGCAATCATTCATTATACATAAGAGATGTCTGTTCTGTGTTGCTATTTGCAAGTATGGATCTAATGCACATTTAGACAAAGTACTGTATTGCCTATTTGGTGGAGAAAACAGTACAAAAGGTGTTTACTGTAGGTCTATTTCGATTAAAAATGAAATTTACTGTATCTTGCTAGGTATTTACTGTATGTCTTACATCTTGGGAGGAATGAATAAATTATTTTTTATTCAGTACTTTTTCTCTTTTCACAGTTTTTTTCTGATAGGCCTACCAGAAAAATGAGAAAGTAATGGAACAGACATAGCAAAAACTAGATTTTGCATTTTGTTGTCCAGTGTGTAATGATTGATTAAAGAGTGTTTTTTAATTGGCAACAAGTTGTAGTGTTTGAAGGCAAGATTTGCTTTTGCTGCATGTTTTAAGTGTTTTGAGAGAGTAACAGCCTTTTGCAAGCAAAATGTGTCATTTTGTCCAGAGTGCTTTTGTTCAGACACGGGTGTTAACTGTTTTGAGAGTGTGATTTCAGAGTTGACACAGGTATCAAAACGATCGAGAAAAACTGTAACACACAACATCCCACAATAGCAAACACAATATTCCAAACCTTAGATACAGTATAAAAACCTCTGCTTCTGCTCTGCTTCCAAATGGTTTTATCCCAGGGGCATCAGATCTGATCAGATGCGATGTTGATGAAAACATGTGGCCTAACTCTGAAGATCGCAGAGATTAGATACAGTCATTTTGTGTTATTTTTTTTATCCCCTTTTATCTGGGCTTTTGCTGTTGTTTTTGTTCAGCTTTTTATGTGTTTTCATGGATATTTTGTTCACTGTAAGCAATACTGTAAAACTTTTTCTGTTCTATCATACTGTAAACAGTATTTCTACTGTACCTGTAAACAGTAAAGGGAAAAAACGGATTTGCTTTTTACTGGAATGCTTTTGAATGTGAACATTACAAGTGGACATACAGTTCCCAACCAAGAAATTTAGTGTAAAAACGGTGGATAGCATGTTTTGCATGCAAATACCTGTAAAACTGGAACATACAAGTCTATGCAGTTTTTGTAATGTCAACAATAGCCAGTATTTTGAAACCTGGTGTACTTTGATTGACTGCATGTACCTTGTTAAGTGAAAACAAGTGTTATTCTTTGACAGAATAATTTCATTTTGAGTCAGATTTCCAGTGTTTTGGTAAAGTTGGTGTGTGCAGAGAAAGATGTGTTCTGTATGGAAATGAAGAGTTAGTATATATTTAACAAAATGTGTTTTTGAGAAGAAAATTATCCATTTGGCCAATTGTGTTTTGTAGGTGTGAGTCTGTGTTAAGAGTTTAGAAAAAGTATCTGAAGTATGGGTAAGCGCTTTTTAGCGATTGAAAAAAACTGTAACACACACACACACACACACACACACACTAATGTATCCAAACAAACTGACAAGATACATCCACATGGAGTGTTTCAGAGAGAAGCTATACATTATCCAGTTTATGCATTCATAAACACCCATTATACATATTTTGTAAGGGGTGTCCATATTGTATCCATATTGTGCTATGATAACTAATAGTTTGCCTTTGAAGCAAGGTCACGTTTGTATTTCATGTTGATTGGAGTGGCACACAGTAACACCTTTGCATGCATATAAAACTGTCCTCCAGGGAGGCATCCACAGTCATATTTCTCAGCATGACTAATGGGGAGATTTGGCGCACAATGGCTCTAGGTGTGTGTGTGTGTGTGTGTGTGTGTGTGTGTGTGTGTGTGTGCGCATGCGCGTGCGCGTGTACGTGTGCATATGTGTCTGTGTGCATGATATTCGTGTCTGTGTGGTGCAGGGTGTCTTTTCCTTTGCCTTGAAGTATTCAGGCTGTTTTGTTTTGGAGTTGAGGAGACATTAGTTTGATTTGTATCTTCATTAAACTCATGCTTTGGTTCTGGCTTTGTTTTGATGCCAACATTAATGAATAATTGAGGGATACCCACCCTGTGCCTACAGTACATAATTGAGGGGAAATATATCTACAGTATCCCACAGCTCAGATAAATTTGAGATGTTTCCTCTCTGCTGTTTTCTTTTACAGAAAATGCGAAGGTCACCATTAATAAAGGATACCTCAGAGGAGGCAGCACTCTAAAAAAGGCTACCTCTTCCCCATGATGTAAACAGCTTAGAGAGGCTGCCTGACATTAACACCCCTATCATTGTAATAGTCTGTCAATCATGTGAATGCTGGAGAGAAATACTGAGATGGGGGTAAACAGGAGGGAGGATGATGCACCAAATAAGAATTTTTAAAAAAGATAGAAAGAAACTAATGTGGATGCTCTGTGAATGCTTTGTGCATTTATACCTAGCTTTTTCCCATTTCCTTTTCATGCTTTCTGTCTTGTCTGTGCAGCTCTTGATCACCTTCTCTTAGATATCCCCAAATGTTAGCATGCTGAACTTCCCCTGAACCTGAGCACAAGCTGCGGTAGTGGAAGGGAGAAAGCTCTCCTTCTCTGAGAGTGGAGGAAAGGGGGTTCTAAGATGGAGGTGTGACTTGACATGATAGAGAGAGAGAGAGAGAGAGAGATGGAGGGAAAGGGAGAAGGAGAGAGTGTGAAAAAGAGATGGCGTGAAAGTGATGGCTGACAAAGGACGGCTGTAGGATCTGCTTTGGAGTGTCAGTAAAAGAGGGCAGTGTTGATGCGCCCTATTTTTGTCTCCATAATGGATTGTGTCAGAAAAATGCCAGCACCCTAAGGGTCATCCGTATGTAAATGTCTCCCTTTCTCACCAGGTTGTCTTCCCTGACCTTTGACAATTGTTTGCCATTATCACCTGTGTAGTGAGCACAAAGATGTCAGGTCAACCTGTGGTAGAGGAGGAGGAGGACATTTTTAATAGAACATCTACTAAATACAGCTGATCAGCTGACACACATTGATACAGCACAGTTAGTCAGCAAGTGACGAGAGGTGGTTTGTTTTCTGTGTCAAGTTTAATATTGAACTTGACTTACAGATTGTCAGTCACTGACATGCAGAGTGCTTTGGGTGACTTACAGAAACAGCCAAAGAAGCAAGCTGTACTGTATAATATACAGGTTCTGTGTTGTTAGAGGGGATGCATCCCCTCTATTTAAATTCCGGAGACGTCTTATTACAGTGCATGAAAATGCACTGTACTGTTTTTCCAAGTCAACAACGTACAACAACATACGCAATTCTCTTGAACAGTTTAACTTAGAAACTTCATTCAAACTTTGTAACGTAGGTATTCAAACAGACCAAGCTGCTATGTCTTTTCAACTTTGAAACTTTTATACTTTTAAACTATTAAAGAAAAAACTTTTTAAAATCCCCATAGACTTAACATTGCCGATTGTGACATCATAATACGGCCGTTAAGCTATAGGGAGGGAAAGTAATATCATCGCCATCTAGTGGTTGCGTTCCTAGAGTTTAGCGGAGGGATGGGATTTTTTTAGAAAAAAAAAAATCTCGGTGCACATTGGGATCTTAATTTAATTCCTTCCATATGTTAGGCACTGGGGTCACCACTATTGCTTCAAGTGGTCATACCTTATTTTTAGGATCAGTTGAATTGTTTTGAGTTTTTCTCGTAACATGGTGATAACAAACTACAGTTGCATGTGACGTCACAGGTTTGGGCTTAATCTCTAACTGATCAATACAGCAATTTGCTTAACTGGCTTACATATTTTTGTAATAACGAAGGTAATGTAAACCCGTGGTGATAACCTTTATGTCTGGATAACTGGTGTTGTGCTTCTACTCACATGAAGAGCTGGCAGTAAGTGTTAAGTGGCAATGCTAACCAGGCTAATAAACAAACCATGCTACCGTGAGTAACGTCGAAGGATAAAGTCAATGTGGCTTTTTTTGTAGTTCGCTTATGAAACAAAAGGAGCAATTTCGCTTTTTTTAAATAAGGCAAAATATGGTCTGACATTTTCACAGTTAGAAGATTATTACTGTATAGACACTGACAAATATTTTTGGTGGATAAGATCGCTGATTTGGCTTCACAGTATTTTTAAAAAAATAGGTCTATGGGACTTAACATTGGAGCTGCTCTTCGATAGGAACGCAACCACTTGGGGCACTGGTTTTCACTTTCCCTCCCTATTAGAATCCTATGGCAGGTGTTCAGGCCACCTGGATCAACTGCCAGGCCCTATTAAGACTACACATCCTGTTCAACTGCTTCCTCTGTTTCAAAATAAAAGTCCTCACTACAATATTTCACTATTAAACAATTTAACCCTTTAAACTACTGAACTTTTTAACTGTTCAGCCATTGTAACTGTTACTTGTCATCAACTATGACTCCTACCCACTGTAGCTGGTTAACATGGTTAGCATAGTTAGCATGTTAACATTGTTAGCATGCTAGTTAGCATTTTAAGCAAAACTGCTAAAAATGATTAGCTAAGTTAGCTATGTCACATGGTTAGCATAGTTAGCATGTTAACATTGTTAGCATGCTAATTAGCATAGTTAGCATAACTACTAAAAATGATTAGCTAGGCTAGCTAAGGCACATTGTTAGCATAACTACTAAAAATGATAAGTTAGGTTAGCTAAGTCACATGGTTAACATTGTTAGCATTGCTAGCATATATAGCATGTTTAGCAAAACTGCTAGAAAATGTTAGTTAAGTTAGCTAAGTAGCATGGTTAACATAGTTAACATTGCTGACATAGTTAACATGTTAATCAAAACTGCTAGAAAACGTTAGCTAAGCTAGCTAAGTAGCATGGTTAGCATGTTAGCATTGCTAGCACTGCTATAAAACATTAGCTAAGTAGCATGGTTAGCATAGTTAAAAATCTTAGCATAACTGCTAGCAAACATTAGAGCCATTCCAACTTTCAGTTATCGTCAAATATCTACCTATACACAGCCATTAAACTATTTGAATATCAACATTCATTAAACTTTCAAGAAAAGTAAATAATATAATTAGATTTAATCATAACGTCTACATAAGGTGTTATACCCATCTTCCCTACCCATTCATCTCGGTGGAACACTTCACGAACCCTTAGTTCAACACATGACAAACCATATATCAGAATAAACAGCAGACCTTACCAGAAATAAAGCAGTCCCCTGTACAGTAAGCCGTTCCAGAGTATTCCGGTTAAATTAAAAATGTAATCTGCAGCAAGGTCTACATTCATGTCTCCAACTTTGGTCTTTAGGTTTCAAAATGTGTTTAAATCGTTCTTCATGATTTCATAACAGGCCAAATACAAAATAAATGTTACAAATATTGCCTAGATATAGGTAAATATTAAAATCAGAGGATATACAGCTGAGTAAGAGTTTGTGAAAGGAGTCTTAGTGATCAAAAAATGCTAAGCATGCATCTAGGCTATTTGAGTTTCTTAAAGCTGAGCTGTGCTTAAATTGTTCAATACATGATTCCATAACAGGCCAAATATAAAATAAATATAAATATTAAATATAGCCTAGACATCTAAATATTAGATGATCAGATGATTTACAGTTCTATGTAATATGTCATGTTTCATGTTTTTGTAATGTTTCATACAGTGATGCAGGTCTACTGCTGTGAATAGGCTAAATACCACTTTGATTATTTTTATAGCCTACTACTGTATAGTTAACTTTGGCCTTGGTGCCCTGACATGTGGCCTTTGTGCCCCCCACCAAATATGCCCAACTGAAGGCCAAGTGGCCTTGCCCCTAAAATGGTGAAATTGCAAGCCTGGGCCTAACTGTTGATTATTAATTGGGGTGATATTAAATCATGAATATGAAAATTGACATGTTTTTATGGTCTTGGTCTCGACTCCTAAAGGACTCGGTCTCGACTCGGATTTGCTTCCTCAAAGACTCGGTCTTGACTTGGACTCGACTGTATTTGAAAACCAACGGAGTTGGTCTCGACACGGTCTCAACCCTTCAAAGACTCGGTCTTGTCTCGGACTCGGCATAGGCGGTCTCGTCCCCATCACTACGAAGAACAAAACATCTGTCTTCAGTCACTGACTAGAATGATCCTGATCAGATGTGTCGGCTGTCAGATAACAGTGAAATCCTCTTTAAAAACCCTAAGCAGCTCACGAAGCCTCTTTTTAAATTTGTATTGAAAGTTGCTTTACTTGTGGTGTTCAGGTGTTTTTTTCAGGTGAATTTGCTGTCAAATTATTCTGTTTAAGCATCCATCCAATATTGCTGTTTTTGTCTTTTCATTGCATTCATGCAATAGTGCAATCTCTCATTGTCTGAATAAATTAAAAATCAAATTCAGGAAGACCTGTAGGTTGTTGGTTACATAAAGGACTTAGTCATCAGAAGGCGTCTTGAAATGCATATTGCATATTTGGAAGCGGTGTGAAGCACTGATTATATTGGGCAGCCTTCCTACAGCGGAGCCATGAAAGGCAGTGACATCTCTGTCCAGTTTATGTGAGCGTGACCTAGAAGATGACTCAACCGTCTTGTTAGTGTCACACCTTGACCTCAACCTTTAGCAACAGTGGTGGCCCACGCTGTTGACATCTCGTTGCTCGTCACTTTGTACTTGGTAATGAGTGACTGTCAGGAGTCGTGGACGCCGACGCTGTCGCCGTGCCCTCACAAGCAGCGGAGAGCAAATATTCTGCCTCGTGTTTTGCTGTGCTCTGGCACTCAAATGCCATGCGCCACAGTAACCGTGTCCCATTTTTCTGTCTGTAATTGGATTTGAGTAGTCGGTAATTTTACAACCTCGGCCCAATCAATACATGTGCTATCTCCTGAACCACAGGTGCACAAATCCAACCAGTTCATTAATTACCAGCAAAAGCAACTGCCACTTATAATTATGGGTGTTATTAAATAGCAATCAACATTAATCGATATGGCGAAAGGGGTAGTTTCAGTTGAGAGGACATAATGAACCCAAACAGAGTGTGCATGTTCATTCAGAAATGCCATTTTTCAGAGTGGCGCTTTCCATTTACGGAGGGAATTATAAAGTCTGTCTGATGTTGTTCTGGAGAGTCCGAGACTTGCATGTTTGATTTTGAAAGCGCATTTGGAATAGCCTTTAACAGCAACATTGCTGACCCGAGAGGTCAGCCCTCTATTGCTCTTAGAGCTGCTCCTATTATAATATCCTCTTAGATCGCTGCCAATTCCATCCACGTGACCGAGATAGCGTTTAGCTCGGCCGTAGCATGGAGATAACGCTGTTCTCATCTATGCAAGAGCATCCGCCAAAGGGCCCTGATGTCTTGGAGGGCATCAGCACGTTTCCACAGTCACATTATCAGACTAATGAGAGGACTCGTATGCCTTGCTTCCTATTGGATAGACAGCTCTGGAAGTAGCCAGCCACTGATTCGACTGAATAGGAACAATATGTTTGACTGCACACACAGACACACACACACACACACAGATACGTATAGATAAACCCACAATATGTGCCACGGCGCAGGCTGCAGTCTTTAACAGTATTGATTGGCTGCAGTGCAGTGGACTGAGCAAAAAAGCCCTGAAAATGAATGAGTGTGCGTGTGTGTGTATGGGTATGGGAGAGAGAGATAGATAGAGAGAGAGAGAGAAGGCAATAGAGATGGCGTGCATGCAAGGGAGAGAGGTTTAGATAAAATCAGATGGAAGGGGTTTGGGGAAGATGTAGCCTTGGCAGACATCTGTCAGTCATATTGACGGTGATCAATCACTTGGACAGCCAAGTACAAAGTTAAGAGTTGCCCATAAATACACCTCAGTCTGTCTTATCTAACCCATGTTCACTGTTTCTTGTTGAGATCCCTATTGTACCTAGGATTGGATAACCTCTTTTGTTAGCAGATAGTACTGTCATTCATCTGGATTCAGCTGACCTTGGATTTGTTTTGGTATTATGTTTTTTCCCCCTCCAGATTTGTTTATTCATGCTAATAAAACTGTGAGCATGTTTGTGTGTGTGTGTGTGTGTGTGTGTGTCTATGTGGGTCTGTCTGTGTGGGTCTCTGTGTGTGTGTGTGTGTTTTAGCTTAGTGCCCAGTATTATGCTGTGAGCCCTTGTCCCCCCAGGCAGACAGAAGAGCTTCAGCAGATGTTGTTGCTAGTTTATAACACACATCCGCCATGTTTACATGTTCTAGTTTACGGCACCACAGACAGCTGCTTATTTTAATGAGGTCTCCTTGAGAGTTGACGAACAATGCAATGTCAAACCCACAAATTTAACCCAACGCCCAGCGCTGCAGTGCCGCTCAGAGAGCAGTTGTTTAGTCCTACTGAAATTATGACCACACACTGTGTGTGCATAACCGTCCAAAACACAAAACCACAATGGCCAGCTTCTGCCACCACACAAATAGAATGGTTACCTTGTGAGAAATGGGGCTCTTGTGGTGTCAAATGCATTTTTTTCGCAAATTATGCGTAATTGTTCTTTCTCTCCCTCCCTTTGTAAGCAGACTTGTATTGCTTGAGATTAATGGGCAAGTTGTGGGTAAATACAGTGTAAGACCCTGGAAACTGCCTCCGGCATTATACCTCTCATTCAAGCACACAATGGTGCCAGATAAGGTAAACAATCCGCTTTGTGGGAAGAGACATCAAGCGGAAAGCACTCGGCACGTCGTGCGTTTGCGCTGAGCTCGACGGCTGTGCACCGGAGGGGTTATGTCTTGGCATGTGCAAAGCTGTTTACAGATGGCAGTCGCCGAAGTCATCGTTACTGAGGCTGTGGTTGTGGTTGAAGACCCAGAGCGATTGTGTTTCACCTTGGGGCTCCTGGGAGCACCGCTGAGCTTCAGTGATGGAGAGACTGTAGGAAGGTTTCGGGTTCAAACATGTATGCATCCCCACGTGTGAATTGTCATTGTATTTACACTGAATGTTGCTTCAATGCTCTTGCAAGTCTAGGTGAAAGGGTTATTTTCAACCTTGGTTATCTTTGCTCTTGTAAACTGTTTATTTTAAATAGATGCAAATACTGTTTTATGGTTCTTTTTTGTAAGAAACTCAGCTATCTCTCTTTTCTTTCTCTCTTTGTGTCTTCTTATCCAGGCAAGGAAGAATATGTTGCAACCTTCAAAGGATCGGAATACTTCTGCTACGACTTGTCCCTGAACCCCATTCAAAGCAGCAGCGACGAAATCACGCTCTCGTTCAGAACCCTCCAAAGGAACGGACTGATGCTCCACACGGGCAAATCGGCAGACTATGTCAATCTGGCACTGAAAAACGGGGCGGTCTCGCTCGTCATTAATTTGGGTTCCGGGGCCTTTGAAGCGTTGGTGGAGCCAGTCAATGGGAAATTTAATGACAATGATTGGCATGATGTCAAAGTAACAAGGAATCTTCGTCAGGTAACAGTACAGAAGGTTGCGGAAGAGGTTGAAATTAAGGAGTAAATTTAAGAAAATTTAACACTGGAACAGTCACCAAACTGAACCTATAAAAAAACAAATGTTTTGTCTGTCTATTCAACATTGAAGCTATTGTGAAATTTTGTTTGACATTTCACATAAGCAATGAAGACAAAACAAAA
Source organism: Alosa alosa (assembly GCF_017589495.1). Lineage (NCBI taxonomy): Eukaryota > Metazoa > Chordata > Actinopteri > Clupeiformes > Clupeidae > Alosa > Alosa alosa. The sequence goes on along the minus strand of NC_063206.1, from coordinate 16,359,429 downwards.
ATGGCAGAATATGAGCAGGAACATCTCTGGATCTGCTGCCTACCTCTTTGTCTCTTATCCTTGCCACATCAATAGCAACAGCAAGTCAGTTTTTTTGTGCAGATCGACCTCATAAATAAACAAACAAACACACAAGCAAGCAAAGCAATAAAAACAAACAAAACATCAGATTTAAATCACCTTCAAATAAGCAGTACTCTGGAACAAATACTTTATTTTATCAATTCTTCTAGGCAATACCTGATTATACATGTGTACACTTCTAGAGTTCTGCTCGTTTGAACTTTATTGTGTTCTGCTGACAGTAAATAGACAGTCCATTACAATTAACAATTAAGGCAGGTATACATGTTTGCATGTATTTAAGAAAAATATTTAGATGCAAAGCTAGTGGCTGACCATTTTAATATTAAGTGATTTCCTAATGTGTCTCAGTGCGCAGCAATGGGTGCAAGTCAGTGTCTGTAGTGATGGACACTAGCTCAGCAGGACATTATTTCTGTATAATGTCCAACCCTTGACACACCATTCTGAGTTGTAGGGAGTCCTAAGTATAATTTCATACCAGAAAGTCTTTTAGCGGTACTCTCAGTTCTGATTAAATAGATTAATGATGATGGTTTCAATAAACCATGTTTATTGTTTCACTACTTAGATATTAACATATGTGGTCTATTGAATAGTTTCCTGAATTTCAGTAATGTAGGTTTTACATTTCTGATTGATTTGTGGTAGGCTGCAACTTTCAAATGAGCTGCAGTAAGTTTGACTTAACTAGCAAAGTAACAAGGTTTATTGTCTACACTGTCGTGGCAAGAGATGTATCCATGTGTCTCCACGAACAGACATCCCAATATCTATGAGGCTGACACAGTTCAGTGTCTGAAATTGAGTGGCCATATCTTTATTTTCATTTTCCCTCTGATGGCTTGACAGTCTAGCCAGCTGCTCAACACTGATAATTGCAGCAGTGCCATGATTGCGAACAGAGGCCACAACTGCTCATCAGCAACCTTATTTCTCACTGTAATTAACAGAGGTGCTCTATTGACCTTCAGGTCTTAGCTGTGAAATATCTCTTAGGGATTTTCTTTTGTTGTGGTTTGTTTTTGGAAATTGTAGCAGACATTTGTTGATAATGACTTGCAATGCTACGTACCATAGCATCTAGGTAGTAGAACTAAGACTTCTAGACCTAGACTTCTAGAGGTGTTCCTGTTCATAGTCTGTGTGACTGTTTAAACTCAAATGTCTGAATGGATTTGGATAACATTACTGAGCTGTTTTAGGAAAAACTGAGTGTGCATTTAGGGAATGCATGCCAAATGGGGGAAAGTCTTCATTCCTTCCATCCTGTGTTAGGGCTCTTCTTTGCTTTCTCTCATTGCAGTAAAGTGCACCTAAAGTTCATCACTTTGACCGTAAAGCAGGTACTGTATAGGAGCAGCGAATTGTCAAGATATGGCTAGATTGGTCCACACTGCAAACCTCTCAATCGCTGACATAAAACAAAAATAAACTGGAGAATGATCAAAAAACAGAAATAAGAAAAAAAAAAAATGGAGAGACTTTCGTTAAAGAGGGTCACCTGATGTGCTTTAGGCCTTCTCCCGTCTCGTCGTCCTCTCTTCTCTCTGATGTCTGTCAGTCATGTACTCTGCTGGGGGCTGGACTTTTGGGAGCTTGTGAAATGCTGAGTCTTACTGAGCAGTCCTTTCACTGGGCACAAGACGTCCTGTCATTCTGTGCACACAGACCGAGTCATAGATCTCAGTGCTGGCCCCGTCTGTGGGGCTGCACTAGAAGTTCATTTGACCAGCTTTTTTCTTGTATAGACTTATTTTGCCCTTTTTTCTCCTATGTGTTACTAACATGCTTTGGAAAAGCAAAACAACTAACGTCATTCATGGAATGTGTCATTCTACTAACCTATATATTTTTTGACGTTTTTTAACAATGTACTAACCTCTGTAGTAACCATCATATCTTTTTTAAGTAACAATCGTTATTCTGTTCACAGTTTTTAATTTCCTTTCTCCCCCCTTTTCCACAAAGCATTCAGGCATTGGACACGCTATGGTAAACAAACTACATTGTTCGGTAGATATCATTCTAATTGTTTCTTAGTTTGGGTTTGCCGTGTGTTTCCTTTCTTTCTTTTCACTGTAGACGTCATTAACAAAAAAAGGGGAACTGCGGTTGGTACTCTTCTGCTTACTTTTTTCGACTCCTCTTTTAGTTTTTTCTCTCTTCTCATCCGTTGGTTTCTCCTTCCTTGTTTCACTGTTTTTGTTTTTGTTTTCCTTTCCAATTGAGTTGTGACCCACCTTTTTTTAGGAGCATCGTTTCGAGCCTTTTGCACCAAGCAGTGGTTTACAAGGAGGGTCCTCTCCTGGCTGGCTGACCAACTGTTCTTTGGGCTCAGCCAGTTTTGATTTCCATTCACTTTGCATGGCATGCATTCAAGAATGTGCACTGTGGCTGTTCAGCTGCTCATTCGTTGTCATGGTTGTCACATGAAACTCGTGATTGTCTCTGGTGGCTTGTTTATTGATTTTCATTTATTTCTTTTTTCTTGTGGTTTCTGAGTCCTGCCTTTTTGTTTTGTTTTTTGGCACAAGTCATGTGTTGTTGCTTGTCCCTGACACCATGTGGAAAATGTCTATTTTTCCTTCAACTAACATAAACTCTTGGTCTTTTTTTTCTTTTTGTGTCCATGCATCAAAAAGAAAAAAAAGAGAGAGAATAGCATGTCGTCTTCAGAGCACCTGAAAACAAACTATTAACCAAATGCAAAGTGTGTTTGTGCTTCAAAATGCTTGTGCTTCCACTCTAACACTACAGCATGCATTTGTTTTCATTTCTTTTGTAGAGAGCTAACTAGCTAAACTTACTAATGACAAACCCCTAGCATACAGTAACTAACTAACAGAACTTTACTAACACCATTTTTGTGTCTGCAAAATTTCTTTTTTTTAATCGCAGCAGGGCGAATACTAACACTGGGCAATCTATTAACTTCTTTTAACCAGAATAATTAGGTTCTCATATGGGCTTGCAGTCCACAAAGTAATCCCAAACTGGACAAAATAATGCAAAGACAAGAAAAAAATAATAATCTCTTTGAAACAGACATGAAAATGGGTTTCAGACCAAAATTACAAACCAGATACGAGATAGACAGGAAGCAGGCCTCAGGCACAAAGAGGGCAAAATCAGAAAGCCGGACTGCACTGAGTAGCCTACTGGAGTATAGCGTGTCCTTTCCCTGTGCTTTGTTGTTTAGGTCACAATATCCGTGGATGGAATACTGACCACCACTGGATATACACAAGAGGACTACACCATGCTAGGCTCCGACGACTTTTTCTATGTTGGAGGCAGTCCTAGCACAGCCGACTTGCCTGGATCTCCTGTTAGCAACAACTTTATGGGTTGCCTGAAGGAGGTAAACACCTTGCTTCTGGGTTTGGGTGTGCCTCAAGAGGATGTGTGTACTTAACACTTGCACAGATGGCCACGCAAAGAAACACACACACACGCACACACACACACACACACATTTAGGTTAGAGAATCATTGTGAGAATCATTGTGTTTGCTGAATACGTCTTTACATCAAATAAAATGCCATCATTGAAATGTCTGATCACACCTTTGCCATCAGCATAGATGGCACAGATTATTTCTGCCAATATAAAATATATTTTTTAAATGAACTGCACCTCCATTGGTAATAGGCCCCAATATGTTCACTAACATTAATACAGAATGGATAGATTGACTCAAACTGTAATTAGCGAAATCCCAAAGAGGCCATAGAGTGCCCTGCTCAGCAACATCTGTATTCTGGTGCAAAAACAGCAATGAATGTCATAACAAATGTTTTTAAGCACTGACGGCGTTTCGGGCTCATTACTTTGTGTTAATGGCAATGTCATAAAATGTGTGTCAAATGAGGCGAGAAACAGACATGGGACACACACTGACTCTGTCAGGGTCGAAGAGAGAGATACTGTAGAGAGAGCACTGCTTTTTGCCCCACAGTAGATGAAGCAAAATATTTCAGGAGCGAGGCCGTCCGCACAAGGCACTGGGAGGGAAGCTCAGGCAAGTCCAAGCAGCAAGTGTTGGAAAAAATCCAGTGAGCTGCAATCATGGTCTGTACTCCATCTCTCTCTCTCTCTCTCTCTCTCTCTTTCTCTCTCTTGCTCTCTCTCTCTCTCTCGCTTCCTCTCTTTCTCTGTCTCGCTCACTCTGTCTCTTTTGGTGCTTTTTTCCATTTTCGACACACTATTATATTTTAATACGTGTGGCATTAAAGTTACATCAGGCCACTTAATGGGAATTCTGACCTGGGAAAAAAAATGGCCCTCCACGTCAGCAGCCACCTGGGAAGAGGTTGGCTTCCCTGCAAAGTAAGAGTCTTTGAAGAGCGACCTATGCACATATTTCTGTTCTTTTCTCTTTTCATTTCCAAACTCAGATAGCCTCAATCGTCCTTCCTTCCTCGAGGAAGAGGACGACAGAAACCTCTCCCTGTTCCTCTTATCCTTTGTGTCCTACATGCTGTATTATCTCCAGCCCAAATGAATGTTCTCCTCAAACTTGTGCAAAAAAAAAAAAAAAAGATGTTATTAGGCAGCTTGGTGGTAACAGGTTTGCTAGGACTCAGCTTGTTAGTGGACGTGAGTGCAATGGCTTTCTGCAGAGCATAGGGAGAGCACGAGCACACACTCTGCACACAACTATCAGCCTTGCAGCCTCTGCTCTCCAAGGCTAAGCCACTCAGGGTGCCATTCAGATCGCACGGTCCTCTGCTGTTCGATGAATGGCCATTTTTAAGAGGGTTATTCACAACAGCCTTACACAGTCAGGGCATTTTAGATTACGTACATAGTTGGAAATAATCTTGAGGGCTTCGTGTTATTTGTCTGTAAATTCAGGTGCGCAAGGAGGTTTTGTGCGTGAGTGGCTCAGAGCGCTCAGCTCAGTAGAATAGCTAAGCCACAGCAAGTCAATGTCTCAGCGCATTACCGACCTTTGAGCGTACAGTAGTTCTCTCTAGAGTGGCCACGGTGAACTGTGAGCTCTCCCTCACCTCTGCTCGAGACCGAGCCCCCGGTCGGCTCAGAAATCCGCACGGCTCAGCCCGACTCAACATCGCTCCGTATTCAGCCTCCTCAATCCTGACGACGTGAGAGTTATGATCGGGGGGAGCGCCGAGCCCTGTCTCTGATTGATCGCGTGTTCCCGGGGCCACAGTTGAGTCGGCCGCGCCCGTGCTGTGTTTCAGCACATGTCTGCAAACCACCAGGTCTCATGTGCCCTGCTTTCCCCCTGCTTTGATGATGAAACACCGCAGATGTAATGGCCCTGATGTCAGAGACCCAGGGGTTGAAGACAAATGAGCATGGCATTGGGCTCCACTGGCTGCAGGGGGAGAGAGAGAGGAACTCCAGCCATAGCCCTGGCTCCAGCCAATCTCCTTGGGCTCTGAAAAGGTGCCCCCCCCCACACACACACACACACACACACAACACACACACACACACACAAACACACACTACTGCTCTTCCTCTGCATTGATCGTCCTTTATTGGCAGCGTCTGTTGTGCCTCCAGCCTCGGTGACTAAAGCTGTACTGCAGACTGGGGCCCCTTTTTTCTGCCCCTCTAACACTAAGATCCAAATGTCTGTGTGACTTGATCAAATGTCTGTGATTTGGCAGATATTCATTCAGTTGTTTCTTTTTAGTGTGTTAAAGGATAATTCCTGTATTTAGCACTTTGAGTCCCTTTTCTGGTTTGTTTTGGATGAACTAGAGTGTGTTCTCTTGGTTGTGTGGTTAGTGCCTGTGGTGTCACAAGTCTATTTCCTGTCCATCAAGTACAAACAGTAATTATTACTAGCACATCTAATGTAATGCACATGCGAGGCGCTGCATGCTGTGCTGGTGTCTATCTTAACCCCCTTTTTTGCAGAGTGAGATAGGCTCCCTGATACAGTTTCATGCCTAATGCTAATATGCTCCCAGGGGACATGTCCCTGTTTTCAGGTGGATGCAAACCCTGTCAGTTGAGAGAACAGGAAGAGAGGGCAGAAGGGGGTGGGGGGGTGGTTGCTTGTATTTCTCTTATTTTTGACCCATTTTGTCTGGTGTGGAAAGGACATAAATTCTGTCTTAAAGCTGTGATCTGTGTATATGGCGGCTCCGGACCGGGAAACTAACAGAATGGCTAAAAGCCTCCTGCATCTCATTGCTGCTCATCAAGGTGATCCTCGTCTGCAGCCTCTCACATTCTTACAGGGATGATTTCATCATTACCAGGGAGCTGATGTGGATCTGGGTTACATATAAAGCAGCCATGACAAAATAATGCATGCATTTGTACTCTGAATGCATTTTAATTGCAAGTACAAGACCCAGTTAAAGTCATTTGCCATGTCCCAATGGTTGAAGGTGTCAATATTTCAGTTTACATTAAGTGAGAGGCTTTCACAGAAAACAATGTGGATTAGTTAATTATGGGAATAGACCGATAATGAACACTAATGCAGCATCAGGGCCGTCTTGGCCAATGAAAATAAGCCATAAACCTGAGAGGGCCGTGTGGGGAGGTAAGAATAATGCTCTCTCGGCAGTCTGTTGAGTCTTTCAGGGATGGTTGGGAGTCCACCCAGAGCACTTAATTCAGTTTTCAGTTTACAAAGCCTGCCAAAGTGGATTACTGACAGTTCTGCTTCTCACATTATTCAACCTCCCAAAAAGAAAAGAGTGGAGTGTTTTTTGCAGGGTGGCGGATATTCATCCAGCCCCAGACAATCCCCCATATGTTACTGGAACGCACATCATCAATTTTTAATAAGCCGTAATTGTTATAACATCAAAAGCCAGCCAACGTCTTTGCGCTCGTGTTTTGCCGTGATTAGCGTAACGGCGGCGGAGTGCCTTTTGTCTCGACGCCATTGTGCAGCCTTCAGTTGCGGAGGCACCGCCTGGATCAATGCTCACAAAAACGCACCGCGTGCCTCCCCGAAGCGTGTCAATCACCGGGGGCGCGGTGCGAGCTTGTTTGGATTGCCTCTTATCGCCGTCCAGCAAGCAGAGGTCAGGGGCTCTCATTCTCCGCTCATGAATACTCCAATTTGTATTACACATAATCACACTCCTGTGTCCCCGCGCAGCACCTACTCCATGCTGCGGTCCCCCCTTTTGTCATCGCAACAATGGCCGAGCACTATCACAAAGCTGTTCTTGGTTCGGGAGGTTTAGTGTTATTGTGTGTTGTTATTTTGTTTCACAGTGTCATAATGCATTGTGTGTCCCTGTGTTGTTTGGGTCTTGTTGCTGTATGCATGGTAACTGGATTGGGACAATAAAGGGTTTCTTAGGGACGAGTGGGATGGTGGAGAGGCGAAGAGATAGTAATCTGTTCTTCAGGAATGTCCCTTTCAATTAGGGGACCCCACAGGGTTCCAGATTGGACCATGCACACGCACGATAGGGGCCAGCTGCACTGGCTCAGGGATCCTCTAATCATCATCATGGACAGATGGTCTAACCTGAAGCCTTTAGTGTTTAGGATGGAACACAGTAACACAGTATGAAAGTGTGTGTGTGTGTATGTGTGTGTGTGTGAGTGTGAGTGAGTGAGTGAGTGAGTGAGTAGGTGTGGGTGTGTGTGTGTTTGTGTGGGTGTGCGTGCGTGCGTTTGTGTGTGTGTGGGTGTGTGTGTGTGTGTGTGGGTGTGTGTTTATATGTATAAGTCTGTGTGTGTGTGTGTGTGTGTGCGTGTGTGTGCGTGTGCTCGTGTGTGCTCATGTGTTTGATGAGGATGCACCAGGGCATGGGATGTTCACACCCACAGCGTTTTCTTTGTAGCAGCTCTGAGATTGATAGCATCTCCAGTGTGGAGTCTCTGGCTTATGGCTGGTGATGTGCAGGGGCCCAGGTGTGCAGGTGTGCAGATAGGCTTGCGTGTGCGTGCATGTGTCAATATGGGTCTGCCAGTGTGTCTGTAGGTAAGTGTGTTTGCCTGTGCACATGTGTGTGTGTGTGTGTGTGTGTGTGTGTGTGTGTGTGTGTGTGTGTATGTTTTCCATGCCACATGAGCCTGGCGGATGACTGTCATGCTCTCAGCTAATTCAGTGGTTTGGGACGGAGTCAAATATAGAGCCTGTCATGATGGCACAAAGTCAGACCCTTTCGGAGGCTGGCCTTCTTATTTTGACACTTTACCTCATCTGGTGCTTCTGCAGAGACCAGTTTCTGCTTTTACCGCCCTGATGACTCACTCCATTTTAAAATGTAAATAAAACATGAATATTATTTATTTCTTCAAATACTCCCGTCTTTTTGGGTCAAGTTGTTTACTAATGTATGATTTTCCGGCACATTAGATGGGGGCTTTTTGGGTGCATATTTGAATCCTCCATGAATCCAGAGGCATATGCACGCTCTTCTGCATTGGCCCTTGCGTGATGGGGTCCAAGTCTGCTTCTGTTGGCCACTGTCTTAAAATGTCTCCCTGTGTCTGCACTGAGGAAGACACATGGTGGTATCTTTGAGAGGCAGGCAGGTTGTTGGCAGAGCTTAGTGAGGAAATGCCAGCTTGGAAAGGAATGCCCATGGGCGTCCATGAGAGGAGACACCTGATGACCGGCATTCATGTCACTCAGTCAATCCAAAAAATGAGGCGCCAAGAGGCTCTCCAACTTTCTGACAGCTCATTTGGCATTGCCAGGAAAAATATTGTGAAGAAATTAATTGGCTATGCAGTGATACATTCTTGACAGTAAAAGAGAAATACTGAAATAAATCAATGTAAGTTTAAACGCTTCAATATGTTTACGTATTCAGCAAACATGATATTCTCAGACAGAATATTCTCACAGAAACATGGGTTTGCGTGTGTGAACATCTCATCTGTTCACCAGTGTCTTAGTGTTAAACAACACCTTCTCTGCCACGCCAGGTTGTGTACAAAAACAATGACGTGCGTCTGGAGCTCTCCAGGATGGCAAAGCAAGAAGACCCAAAGATGAAGGTCCACGGTGTGGTGGCCTTCAAGTGCGAGAATGTGGCGACCCTTGACCCCATCACCTTCGAAACGCCAGAGTCCTTCATCACCCTGGACAAGTGGAACGCCAAAAAGACGGGCTCGATCTCGTTCGACTTCCGCACCACGGAGCCCAACGGGCTGTTGCTCTTCAGCCACGGCAAGCCCAAGCAGCAGATCAAAGGGGCTAAAAGCCAGCAGTCGCTCAGGGTGGATTTCTTTGCCATTGAAATGCTGGAGGGCCACCTGTACCTGCTGCTGGACATGGGCTCGGGCACCACCAAAACGCGCGCGGTCAACAAAAAGGTCAACGATGGAGAGTGGTACCATGTGGACTTCCAACGGGATGGGCGATCAGGTATGTTTGCTTTGGTTTCTATTGCTTTTGGAAGGTGTTGGTGAAACTTTATGACTTTCAGTATTTATGCTTCAGTAGTAGCAGAGCAGGCAACTCAGAAACATGTGTTAAGCAATAATGCAAAATGTTGTAATTAGGTGAGGAGAGAAAGAAGTTCATTAAAGTGTAATTCCAGCGAAAATTGACACAAGGGTGTTTTTCTGCATTAAAACACATCAAACAAGCCGTGGAGACAGTAATTTTCATTGATCAACAGCTACAGAGCTTGGCCTGGTATATTCTATAGCCCCAAATCGCAAGCAGTGGATTAGCTATGGGCAGTAAGCTCAGTAAGTAAACGCTTTCCAAATAACATTTTTTTAACCGGTAATATTGTTCAAAGCAGCACCAAACCTCGTCAGTTAGCTTGCTTAGGGTCTCTACACATAAAACGAAGCACCAACGACCTAGTTAGCGAATGCAGTGTTTATTACAGAAGACTGGTAAGAACACTTACCACAGTCACGCTATCAGGAGAAATTATTTGGCAACCTCCGTAAAGCGTTAATAGAGGTGACCAAAGAATTTCTCCGGATAGTGGACTGTGGTGCTGGTAGGGGGACAGTTGGGAAGTGTTCTTAACATTTTCGCTGGAATTACACTTTAACTCTCCTGTGTTCTCTCTTGATAGACCAAATGCAATTAGAACATTATACGTATGAGCCAACCTATGTGTCTTATTTTATTACACGGCTCTCTTTTTGGGGTCCTTCATACTGTCATTGCAGCGCATGGAAATCATGAGTCATGAGTCATTTTCACAGAATCCCACGCTAAATATCTTCTCTGCGAATCCAGAACTTGTTGGACCCCTCCCTCAGAACATTTAGCTGAAATAAGCCGGGATCCTTTAGGTGGATTTTTATCCCCCTCAGCTTTGCCTGTGTAGATTATGCGAGTGCTTTGTCAGTTATGACCTCCTTCAGGCTAGCGTAGCGCACGGTCTCTGCCTGAGATTCTCGGCCTCCTTCTCCTGCCGTGCCGCGCGCCCTCTGGGCCCCTGGTGTTACGGGCGCTTGGCCCCCCGTCGGTTTGCTTATCTAAGCAGCAATTTGTTAGTGTGTGCTCACAGCCAAGGCCTCACAATGTCACAGCGCAAATTAGATACACCCTCGCAACCATGTTTTCCACTCCATCTCCAGGGCTGGAAATTACATTAACTGTTTCATTACCCCTGCAACCATGCAGTGGGAGTGCCTACCCAGAAGCAGGTGTCTCAAGCAGCGGTCACTCACACAGAAGGAAAAGGACTGTTACTCTGGCATTTCAAAACATTTTCAAAAGGCTTGCTGAATGTAGGGTAATATGTATCACACGAATTTTCAGCTGTCACAATACTAATGTTCTTCAGCCATAACTCATGAGTCAACCATGTCATAACAGCTCTGTGTTGATGTATGATAACAGCGCTGATACCAGACAGTGTATGTGTGATGTCCCAGTTGTTTTGAACCAGTGGAATTCACTTACAATGCTAAACTATTCCCCTGAGTTGCAAATGCATGCACTTGGCCTTGGCTCTCTGACTATCAGGCTATTGCTCTCTCTCTCTCTCTCTCTGTCTCTCTCTCTCTCTCTTTCTCTCTCTTTCTCTCTCTCTCCCCCCTCTCTCTCTCCATCTCATCTCCTCTGTTAAGCGCCAGTGAGTCTGAGGTCAGATCTCTCACTCGTGAGGAGCAGCCCAACAGCGCAGTCTGCCACGGCTCGTGCCTGACACTGCCACAGCTGTGCCCCCCAGCCCCTGCGTCGTCACACCCCTCCGCTTGGCACAGAGCACAGACTGGTCCCCGCCACTGCGACTAGCTGTCCCCTGAATCATCACACGACTCACAGTCCATCCATCCATCCAAACACCCACCCCCCTACACACAAACACACACACACACACAAACCCCCCACACCCCTAGCTCACACCAGGGACTTGCACAGGCAAACTAATGTGTTGAGGGCGTTTGTGAAGCATGGTTGCTGTGCACTCAGGATACAGCTATAGGATGTGAAATGGCTAATGAAATATCTGCGCTGGGCATATCTGGCAGCTGTAGTGTTGAGAAAGCATCCGAGGGGTAGTGTTGAGCGTTTGCCCTCCTACGTCACAGAGGTGATGCTGCCCTGATGTCTGTGTGATAAAAGGGATATTTCGGCATTTGAAATATAATTGAGGGTGGAGTGATGTCTATTGTCGCCCGTGCTGCATCTATCACTTTTATCGGGCGATAAGGACTTCCCAATCTTCACACTATTTACGTGTGCGTTATCGACCGCTGGAATCTCTCTTGTTTCTCTCTCTCGCTCCCTCTATCTGGCTCCATATCTCAGTCCCCTCCTCCTCCTCCTCCTCCTCCCCTCCATGCTCCAGCCCCCTTTCCCATTTTTGCATTCTTCCAGCCTCGCGCCTCCCGTATCAGCTAAGCTCTGCTTGCGTTTCCATGGCAACCTCAGCCAGGGATCTCTGAAGGCTCAGCTCAGCCCGGCTGCCGAGTGGCTCGCTGGCTGAACTGGACCCTAATGAAATCTCTCTCTCTCTCTCTCTCCCTCTCTATCTGTCATCAGCCATGTTCCCTTTTAAAACGCCAGAATCTGGCGGACGGCATGCGTGCCGCTTTTGATGCATTAAGAGACGTCACGTTATCTGCCAGCGCCGGGCACCAGTAACACCTGGCCTCCTCTCACCGGAGTGCTGTATTAAACATTTAGAAGCACAGTGATGAAACCTGCAGTAAAAGTCTTTTAAAGGGGCTGTTAGGGGAGGAGGTTTACCTCGATTCACTCTCCCACTGAAGGCCCAGGCACACGAGCACTGGACATAGTTCCCCCCATTGTTAATCTTCTGAATTAAAGGAAAAAAGTTGCAGAGCACATCTTTTGAAAAGCTGTTATTCACCTTGTTTTGCTGTTCTGTCGTTCTGCAGTGCTGTGCACCGAAAACATATACTGAAAATATTTCATCATATCCAAGCAAAAACAACCGAGTGTACGGAAATATGGCTTGGGTGTTCATGTGTCAAATGCTTAGTCAAAAAAGGTTATTGGCTTGACCGAGGAATGCATTTGGGGAGAAAGTTGATGAACGTTGGAATTCCTACTTGGCCCAAATTCAGTTTGCTTACGTGACCAAAAGCTTTTTCTCACAGGATTCCACAGTGTCCCAGATGCACATATTTATGCATGAAACACAGGCCTGCCCCAGTTTTCCTTTTGTATTTTTAAACTGTATGTGCTCTGAAAAGAGGAGCTGCAGAGACATATTCAATTATGTGTACCTAGATGACCATAACTGCAATAAATACTTTACTGCTACGACTATTGGGGTGGGGGGTGGGGTGTTCAATCTCTGCACATGTCAGATTATTGCCATCCACTGATGTCTCATTCAGAGTCATTTGCTAAATGTAATGCATGGGCAGCAGCCCTTTGCAATCCCTGTCTCGAGGTTGTAGAGCTGTTGTGTGAAGGGTGACAAAATGTTCACTGTTTGCCCTGAGGCCCTTTGGCTGTTTCATTAATAGTGAAGACACACACACACACACACACACACACAAAACACACACACACACACACACAAACAATATAAAGCCTCCTGCTTTTTACATAGCCAAAAATTCAACAAACACACGGTTCATGTACCTACACACACATGATTTATGCACACATACAGGACACGCTCGCACACACACACGCACACTGGCACACAGGAATCAACATGCCATCCCAAAAGCGTGTGAGTCACAAAGCATATGGCGCGCAGGGCCTTTTCATCTACGCCTCAGATGTTTTATTAATACACATGCCACACGTCATCCCAGACACAGTGCAAGAAAAACAGCCCATTATCATTTCCTTCAATACACTAACCCATCCGATACTCCCTGTTCAGCATTCTCATCATTGATTGAAGGTGAAAAAGTGTGATCGTAATGAATGGGGTGTCAGTACCAGAATGTTCCCACTACCAACACTCACACAAATCTAGCACATCAAAAAGACATTGACACAAAGAGTTATGCAAAGGTTGAAGAAGAAAATCCAGGACATTCACTGTAAGGAGAAACTAAACTAAACAAAACAAAACTAAAATAAAAAGACACTGGCAATTCCCCGGGACAAGGCGAAGCGCCAACTTCCCCGAAATACACAGACTCTTCCTGCCAAAACCTCCCACCCGTCTTCTTTGGGGGCACAAAGGCAGGCGTGAATACGGTGACAGTTTCAGCCATTGTGTTTTTAGCCACACCGCATTAAGCGTGTGTTCTCGCTAAAGAAAACCGCTCTCCTCGCTCCTCGCTGAGCTCCCTTTGGTCAGCGACCAGAGAGAATGGGATCTCTGTCACTGCCTGTGTTTTTGGCAGGCAGACAGTGGGGGCGTGTAAAACACAAGCACCCCCCCCCCCCCACACACACACACACACACACACACACACACACCCCAAAGCAAACAACCAACCACCCCACCCCCCAAAGTCATGCACCGAGCCCTTCCACTCAAGCCCCAGTCAGTCCCTTGCGGAGCTTTAGCCATATCAACTTAACTGGATTTCAGTAATCCCTCCTTACATATGTTGCAGAAAGTGCTGGAGCACTGCTAGCTGAGATGCTAAGCGGAGCGAGACTGATGTAGACATCACAGCCAGATCGGAAATCCTGTCTGTGCCACAGAGATATAGGTACCGCAGTGGAAACATCAACCACCATCTACCCAAAGGAATAACTGCTTTCCTTCCTCTTCGTCTTCCTCTTCGTCTTCCTCTTTGTCTTCCATTTCTCCCATTTTGCCACTTCTCCTTCACTTCCTTATGGAGTTTTTGTTTTTCCTTTCAATTCTCCCAAACCAATGATCCTTTTGTCTGCTACCTACAGTGTACTCAAACACACCCTCCTGGCTTATTCCATGGTGCTTTTCATGACAACCTTTCTCCTCACCTCCCAATACTTCATTACTGTATCTATAAATACTTCTGCAGAAGCTTTAGGTGAATCAATTTGTTCCATTCTTCATGTCACCCGTGTCGGCATGGCAGTCAAGCCTCTGGGGACGATGTAGTGCTCCGTGACTTAAACCTAACTTGACTTTGTTTACATACTTTCTTCCAGAGCCCTGACAGGACTAGGGTACTGGAGGAAATGTCTTGAAAGAGTCTGACATCTCCCTCTTATCCCCCACTTACATCAATTTAGTCAGCCGCGCTGCACATCCAACAAGCCATATCTTCTCAGCGCGCAAGCATGCAAAAGGAAATGCTCCAGACTAGCGATGCAATAAGGTCCCATTCATTCTCCCACAGTGCCATCTTCTCAGCAAAATATTTATGAGAGATTCCGCCATCTTGAACTGTCTTCCTGACAGCTTTTTTTTCAGTAAGGAGTGCAAACTCATCCTCCCGTAGCCTCACGGAGCTCCTTAAAGTGAAAGTTTTTTTTTTTTTCTTCATGATGTTACTTATTCATAATTTGACTTGATGGCAGATCATAAATTTAGCCCACTTGAGAGCACAGCGATGCAGAAATCAATCCCCATGTAAACATTTTGCTAAAAGCTACTCAATTCCATATCAAACTCTTTTCAGTTAAAAATATCTGTGCCTCCCCAGTTTTCATGGCAACCATGATTTCTTGCCTTTCCCTCTTATTCTCTTTCTTTTCGTTTTCTCTTTTTTTCTTTTTCTGCTGAAGTGCCCAAAGAATTGCTCAGCTCCCCAAAGACCTAATGTGGTCAATTTCTTTTCAAGTCCCCCTCTTTAAATCCTGCTGACTTCACAGACTGCCATTACAAAGCACAACGTTTGATCCTCCCGCTTAAATGTGATGTTGGGGTTGTGTTGGTGGGTGGAACCGGATATAAATGTGCCACCCCCATCCCCACCCCCTCCCTGCGGTTGACTGCGGTGCACCTCGTTGTGGCCAGCACAGGGTGAACTCTTCCCTGCTAATGAGTTTGATGGAGTGAGCTCGTTAGCTCTAACCTGAGGGGAGATGTTTGGCCGAAGCGACCGCAGGTTCATGCCAAGTGCTCCTGTGCTGGACAAACCCGGGCAGCTGTGGCCGACTGCAGAGGGGAACTGCGTTTGGGAGGGTGGCCGCCCGGTTGTGGCCTGCGGAGGGTGCTGGAACAGATGTGTGGAGGCACGACCTGCAGAAAATTGCCTGAATGTGTTTTTTGGAGGTGAGGTTAATCACCATGCCACGTCGCCTCAGTTCACTACGACTTGTCAGCAGGTGTCAAAAGGGCAATTTGGATTCAGAGGAAAGCCACACCGCAAGTTTTATTTTAAAAAACTCCAGCTGTAGTTAACAGGGAAACTTCAGTGCTCACAAAAGCACTGAACACTTTGCCAAAGCAAGAATACTCCACTCTCCCTCCCATTAGTTTAAAATCCTATGTGATCACAGGATCATTATACTCTTGAAAATGATACATGAACAGATCACAGTGTTGTTTTAGAGGCATTGAGACTCACTGCCTCAGAGCCTCTAGGATATGCATGCATGCTATTAGCATTTCCTGACATTGTTGTAAAAAGAAGGAAAAAAAATGAGGCAGCTAATTTCCTACTTAAAGTCAAATGAGATTTGACAGTGTTATTCTCTTTGCCTTCTGAATTGTCAGAATGGGAGAGACAGAAGCCGCTCTGATCCAAAGCTGGGGCACAGTGGGTCTCCGCAGTCGCAGTCTCACCCCCTTAGCCTGGAGGTCCCCGTCACCCATCACTGTTTGTTGTCTCCGCTGTCTTGTCTCTGTCACTTCGAGAGAGCACATTTTTATTCCTGTGTTATCTCTTCTCCTGAGATCCCCCCCTCAATCTTTGCCTTCTCTCTTCCTTACTCTCTCTCTTTCTTCTTCAGCGGGCCTGTGGAAGTGTGACAGTAGTCTGAATGGTCCTCGGAGTCTCGTGGTATAGATCGCCACTCCTGGGTCAGTGGTCAGTCCAGCTGCGGCCATTAATTAGAGATCCACAATGGCTGAGAGTGCAGAGAGTGAGGGATCCATACGCAAATTAATCACCTGGACATAGGCCAGCGTGCACGCAGCACTAGCTCCCTTCCTCCCGCCAACATCCATCGTGTGTTTTTACAGTCCGGTCATGTCCATGTTGTTTACAGGGCTCCGGATTGAGAATTAAACCTGAATGAAAGCAATAAATCACACAGGCGAAACACACACACTCCAAGTCACAGGTTTATGTGGGGAGTGGTGTGTGTGTGTGTGTGTGTGTGTGTGTGTGTGTGTGTGTGTGTGTGTGTGTGTGTGTGTGTGTGTGTGTGTGTGTGTGTGTGTGTGTTTGTGCGTGTTAGTGTCAGTGTGTATGGGTAAAGAGGAAGAAAAGTGTGTTTGTGTGTGTGTGTGTGTGTGTGTGTGTGTGTGTGAGAGAGAGAGAGAGAGAGAGAGAGAGAGGGCGGAGAGGAAAAAAGAAACAACCTGTAGTTGGTTAATCACGTCCTTAAAGACGTCTCTGATGGGCCGGTGCGATGGCTCAGCTGGAATGATAGAGGGAGCACCCATTATTCTTTTCCTTTTCCCTTCTGTTTTATGAGCCCTATGCCACAGATAAAGAGAGATTTACCATTGCAGGCCAATAGATTGAAAATTATTCTTCTCGCTTGCACCACAGTGAATCGGAAGCTGCTATTTGGTTAAAATAGCCTTGTAAAAGCAGTTTATAATTGTCCACAAAAGTGCCACTATTGATGGTCAACTCAAATGTGAGTGATTTCCATCCTCACTGACCTGATGTTTATTGACAGATACATTTTTAAAGGTTTGTGTGTAAATCTTGGTTCAGTACTGGGCCTTCGCTGCACTCTTGGTAGCTTGGTGACACAGCAGGTCTTGCAGGATTTCATCGATTAATATGACCAACCCAACCTTTCTACTGTATTGTTCTCTATTCTTAGTTATACCAACATCCACACTTCATGGGGTAACCCTCTCTCTCTCTCCCTCTCCCTCTCTCTTTCTCTCTCTCTCTCTCTCTCTCTCTTTTCTCTCTCTCTCTCTCTCTCTCTCTCTGTGTTCAGGTACCATCTCCATCAACACCCTCCGGACTGCGTACACTGCTCCAGGGGAGAGTGAGATCCTGGACCTCGACGACAACCTGTACCTGGGTGGGCTCCCAGAGAACAAGATGGGCATGGTCTTCCCCACCGAGGTGTGGACGGCGCTGCTCAACTACGGCTACGTGGGCTGCATCCGCGACCTCTTTGTGGACGGCCAGAGCAAGGACGTCCGGCGCATTGCCGAGACGCAGAAGGCCGCTGGCGTCAAGCCCTCCTGCAGCAAGGAGGCACCCAAGCTGTGCCTGAGCAACCCGTGCCAGAACAATGGCGTGTGCCGCGAGGGCTGGAACCGCTACGTGTGCGACTGCTCTGGGACTGGGTACCTGGGCCGCTCCTGTGAGAGAGGTGAGTCCAGCTGGACAAACGCTTGGTCAGGTTAGGTTGCTAAATGCCTGGTGGAAATTGGTTGGGTGTGTGTTGTTGCCATGACACATCACATAGCATAGACAGATAGCTAATGACCATTTATGGAAAAACATAAGGGAACTTTAAGCTATTTTTTATCTTTTAAGTCTCAAACAAAATCTTGGTGTGAGCTTTTCTCAAGTCCCATTGTTCATAGAGAAATAACAGAAATACTCATGAAGAAAGGATCCCTGTATTAACGCCACCTAAAGTATTATTAGCAACTCTCAGAGGTTAGCTTATCTTGCCGCAACAACCCTGTTTTTAGATCTGCATTTTGTCCTTTGTGTTGCATGTATGTTTATTTATTCATTTATTTATTTGGATTTCAAAGAAGATAATACTGAGGCTGTTAATCCTGAAATACCAATCAAAATCAAAACTCTGAAAATTGCTTTTGTCGACCACAATCTCTCTAACCTTCAAGAAAAGTATGTTTTTTTTTATTAGTAGCTATAGGATTTCTCTGCAAATAAATGTTGACCTCATGGAGAGCTCCAGAAACCTGTAAACCCTTTCAATGCAGCCATGTTTGTTTACTGTCTCCCAGATAGTCGATGTTGGATGTCATGGTGTCATCTTAGGGCCTAGCATGTTGACATAGCCTGCTGTGTCCCACCATGCTGTAGAGGGTGTGCAGGGATGTGGTGGATGTGGTAAGCATTAAAAGGGGGCGGTGGATGATAAAGGCTTAAAGCATGGTGGGGCCCCCTGCTGCCTTTCTGCAGGCTTTGTCACAAGGGTTAGCACTGAGAAGACAGTCTGCCATGAAAACTCACATGTGGGGAAAAAAGAGACAGCTTGTTTGTGTTCAGGTGACTAAACTCTTCTGTGAAGAAACATCGGTATCTGTGTGTTACAGGTGTATTGGTACAGAAGTGCAGTTTTACAGCATAAAGCTAATTCACTAAGAAAACAGGCAAATCATTGACTCATTATTATTGAGATGGCTAGCTGCCCATGTGTTTTGGTTTGTCATTTCTTGTTGAAGCCACGTTTTCTTTGGTTTCTTTGGTCATTGTATTACATTTCTGTGCCTCTATTTTACTAACACAGGAAGAACATTTAATCTAATCCTGCACAGAATACTTAAACTTTGCTAGTCAAGATGCCTACTGATTCATTAGAAAACAAGTACAGTACAGTATATTTGGTGACAATTTTTGTCTCTTAAGTTTAGATTTGTGTATTCCTACAGTGTATGTGGGAACTGATGATTCACTCCTGTAATACACACCAGCATAGTATAGAAGGCTCATGAGTAATGTAGCCGCCCAATAAATATGAGTGTGTTTCAAAGTTGAGAAAAAAAAAAAGCTGTCCTCACGGTGAGCCCACTTGTTTGATGTTGCTGTGAGGTACTGTGCGTGATCTATATTATGTTTGATGCAGTTCACAAAGCTCCACTGTTCACAGAGGTTATAATTTCAATTTTTTTTTATATTCCTCACTCCTGCAGCTGGACATGGCAGTCAGACATCATAATAGCGTCAGAGGCTTCTCATCAAAGTCATCGCTTTGCTCTCTCATCTCTTGCAACTTCTCATCCTCCGCTCTGCTACTTTAATCACCTTCCAGTCGCGTGTTTTTGAAGTTATATCAGCTCCAAATAAGCCAAACGGTTCAATATTTAAACCGCACTGCAATAGTTATCACTCTCTTGATTTAGAAAAAAAAAAGATGGATAAAGGTGGGCCTGGATAAAGTGAACTGAAAGAAAGAGATTAAATGGAATGACTGCTTTTTGTATTTAAACTTTAATGCAAGCTTACTTTAGTTTTGATATGAAAACCTCTATCACTTGGCAAATGTTGGCCTAAAAGAGAAACTTTGGGTTAGAAGAGGAAAAAGACTTGTTTGTTTTTTATCCTAAATATATTCAATCAGACACCCAATGTTTTGGAAAGATGAAATTGATGGTATGTGTGTGTCTGTCTCTATGTTTGCCTGCATCTGTGTTTGGGTGTGTGTGTTTGTGTGTGTTTGTGTATTTATGTGTGTATGTTTGTTTAGTATTTCTGTGTGTATGTTTGTTTGTTTGTTTGTGTGTGCGAGTGTGTGTGTGTATGTGTGTGTGTTATGTCACTAAGAGAGTAATTAGTCAGTGCTTTTTTTCCCACTTGGCTGATTTCCGCCTGAGAGGAGTCTCCTCGCCAAGCGGGCCTGGGTGCCGGGTGGCAGATGCTGCTGTTTATTGTAATTGTGTTTCCTTTGCCGTCTCAGTTGGCCTCAGCCGAGCAGGCGTGTGCTTTGCTCTGCTCTTCCATTCTCTCTCTCCATCTCCCTCTCCCTCTACTCAATCTCTCCATCTCTCTCCATTTCTTTCTCCATCTCTCTCTTTCTCTCTACTCTTCTTTCTCTCCCAGTCCTATTCCTCCCTTTTGTTTCTACTCTCCTTGCTTGTGTGTGGAATGTGAGTATGTGAGGACACAGTATCTTAGACACAGAGCAGAGACCGGCACGGCCACTAGTGCTCCCAATCTGCAGCCGTACCCTTAATGGCCGGCGTGGTCGAGGAATGACCCCACGGCTTCTGTGATTAGAACTTAGGCCGATTAGACCGCTGAAAGGCTAAGTCTGTTTTTGCTGTGACATCTTCGCCGTGGTCATTTCCCTTGCTTTGAAAAGTCCGCTTTGTATTGGATGTGTGACAGCAAGATATGGCTCTGCACTGCTGCTCTGGAAATGTCTCACAAAGGTTCCTCGTTTTTATCCCCCAGAGATAAGTCATTGTCATTTTCTCACCAGTGTTTGGATAGCAAGGTACTGAAGTGGACAGAAAGGAAGGGCTTTTATACTATGAATGTGTCTCCTAAGCTTTCATTTCTTTATCCTGATATTGGGAATCTGATAGATAGATAGATAGATAGATAGATAGATAGATAGATAGATAGATAGAGAAATGGATAGATGGATAGAGAGAGACAAATGGATAGATGGTTGGATGGATGGATGGATGGATGGATGGATGGATTGATTGATGGATGGATTAAAGGATTAATTGCAGGCAGTAATGTCAACTGAGCTTCCCCATACTGTCTTCCCATACTGTCTGTAACCCTGGTCTCCTGTAAAGGCTGTGTGTGGGAGGACCCCCCAACTGAGCAGAGCTGAACATAACTTAATTACCCATCTGACATATTCATCACATGACTACAGTACACTAGACTAGGCAATAAAGAGAAGTCCATATTTATCTCAAGCTCTCAAGGCTTACAGAGTTCCTCAGTGTGATAAACACTGCTGCACACTCATGCTGAGATTGCAGTGAAATGCTTGTTGAAATGTGGGAGTGTGAAGGCGTTAAAGAACTGTTTTCTGTTTGAGCCATGCAAAAGTATTGTTAAGGTCTCTTAAGTATCTCTCATATGGCCGGTGTGGCTGTATCTCTCTCTCTCTCTCTCTCTCTCTCTCTCTCTCTTGCTCTCTCTGCCTTTCTCTTGTAGAATGATAAGGTTCTTTCTATTGCTATCGTATGTTTGTATGTTGTTTTGGTTAGCCAATGGTGCATGTCTGTAAACATGCATCTGTGTGTGTGTGTGTGTGTGTGTGTGTGTGTGTGTGTGTGTGTGTGTGTGTGTGTACACGTGCAAACATGCATAGCATCATCAGTGGAGAGTAGAGCACCGCACCCTTCAACCCAAAAACACTCACACACACACACACACACACACACACACACACACACACACACACACACAATGGAGCCACAGTGTCCCGTATCTGTGCTGGCGAGTGGCCAGCTGTTTTGATGTGTCCAGATTGCTTCTTTGCTGGTAGGATGGAGCGGGCACCAGCAGGCTGAGAAGCTGTCAGAAGGATTAGTCCTCCCCTCACTTATCCACGCTTGGTGTACCACCCTGTGGCTAAAAGCAGCCACTGCATATGGCAGAGGGGAAGTCAGAGGAGGAGACGCTGAAATAGGGAGAGAGGGAGAGAGAGGGGGGTTGGAAGAGAGAGGGCTGTAATGCATCCCCGTTTGGTATAATTGCGGGAGATTTTAATTAAGCAGACACAGCAGATTTTTCATTTTCTGCCTTCCACCACGCCATGTTTCCCCCGTCAGTAATTAGCCCGAATGGGAGCGCTCTCAGGGAGAGGCCAAGGTGCGGCCCCAGATGTCGGCTGAGGTGCGGGGTAGGGGTGAGGCTCTTGTCTGCGTTAATGGGATATGACGTCTGCGCTTTTCCACTTGCACAGCGACAGCTATCAGCCTCACAGCGCTCGAGTCAAACAGCATTTCTTGCTTTTTGGGATTCTCTTTCTTAATCAGTCTTCTTTGTGCCCATGTCTCTCTCTCTCTCTTTCTTTCTTTCTCTATCTCTTTCTTTGTTTCTCTCTCTCTGTCTCCCTCTCTCCCTTTTGAAAACTTTGCACAAGTTTCTCACCCTTCTGATTCTATGTTTACTTAAAACAGCTCAGCAGAGCGTGCATTGCACTGTCTATTCCCACATTTCTTGAGATTTTTTAATTTTCCTTTTGAGCAGTATTTGAAGCTGACATATTGATGCCCTTTAATGTATTAGCGTAGGTGAGAGTAAGTTTGCTTGTATCTTATCTAAGTCTATTTTCATAGGTGAGGCTTGGCAGTGTGTGTGATATGTCAATCCAAGGGATAGCCTACTGCCTGAAGCCTGAAATGAAGGCTCACACAATACAATACTTCCTCAGAATACCAATGGTGCCTAGCAGTCTCCAGATACTTCCTCAACTGACAGGTTATATATATACATCGGCCAGTCAGTATGCCTTTTTTTTTTCCTGGACTCTTTCCCCACCTCTTCTTTAGATTGTGAATATATATTGCATTGGAAGATACACAAGCCACACTGAATAATACATGACGCCTCAGAGCTTAATGGTAATATTGAACACCGAGCCTCTGCGAGTCTCCCCCCGTAGCGGCGGTAATTCGGCGGGGTGTGAGTCAGATTGGGCCTGCCACCGCGGGGTGCTGCCATCCCCCTGACAAGTGGGAAGATGGCTTTACATTTAGCACCCAGCTCCGTCGCGATGGAGACAGATCTGCAGTCAACACCCCACCACACACACACACACACCCGCAAATAGCCTCAACCGTCATTTTATTCCACTTGTTTGTTCACTGATACAACACATTGGTGTTTGTCTTCTTTTGTGAAAGGGAAAAAAATGACACTAAAGACAGTGCTGTCCCCTGTGTTCTTACAAGATGGGGTGGAAAAAAGTGATTTCCTGTTTTTTCAGCCTTTTTCGACAGGCGCCACTTAGTTTGGAAGCAAAAGGGAGGGGAGCTCTCGCAGTGGCTGTTCCATGTTGAGGTTTACAAGATATTTAGTGTGCTTTTCTCATTTAACTGGAGCCTGGCACACAATTGGATTTTTGACAAGTGCTCACTTCAAATTAGACGATGATTCACTTGAATGTCAATTTCTATATGTTTCCATTTTTATGGGATGTTCCATATTTACTGTTTTTTTGACAGGTGGAAGTAAAAAAGTGACGACAACCGCATTAAGCATTCAGGATGTGATTGCCTCTCAGATGAAACAGAGGGCAATGCATTCTCATTGTGAATGCACATTACAAGACAAGAAAGAATCCCGAGCATCATAATTTGTGTGTGTGTGCAAGTGTGGAGTGTGTGTGTGTGTGTGTGTGTATTTGTCTCTGTGTGTGCGTGTGTGTGTGTGTGTCCAGACTTTGAAAAGTTTGAGGACAATCGGATTCTAAGAATATTATTAGGCGAGGACCAGTCACTCCATTAGTAAAACACTTGACAAAAACAAACACACACATACAGTACATGCATACACACACACATACTGCACATACTAACCAGAGTGTGTGATGTACCAACACAAATACTTTTAGTCATGCCAATAAAGCTATTTTGAATTGAATTGAATTTTGAGAGAGAGAGAGAGAGAAAGATAATGTCTGTGTGTGCATTTGCTCTGTACAGTAGGCGTTGTTCTGTATGCTTTGGTTGGTATCCACTGATGTGTGAGGGGTTAAAGGAGTTTAATGAGCTGTAAGAGATGTGTCGAGCACAGCGCTGTTCTGCTCTAATTCAGTTCATTTCATTCAACTCTTTCTTAGAAACCCTTCTGTTAACACGCAAAAGAAGAGCGCTTTGCTTACATATGGACTGAAGTATAGTGACACAAGGTTGCGTTTACAATGTGCAGAAAATAGAACTCTGTGGTGAGATCCAGTAACCTGCCATGAAAGAACTATTGAATATGCCAGTTTAACATATTAACATCTCACTATGAATCATTTTGATTGTTATTTTCATTTATGTGTGAAATCAGTGAGTTTTTTCACAATGTTGCACCTTGGAGTGTTTATTTAGTGCTTATGAACTGTTCAGGAACTGCGTTATCTTTCAGTTTGTTTCCAAAGTTTTGCTTTCTGTATAGATTTTCTTTCTGTCTGTCCTTCAGTCTTTCTACCATTAGCTGTTTTTTCCACCGCTGTCATGCTTCTTTTGATGTTTGGTTGTTTCATATTTAAAGTCATTTAAATTCTGTTTAGCAATTCTAATGATTCAAGGGGCACATCTGTTTCAAATTGCTTTTGGTAGATGAATCAATTTTCATTTAATGTTATGCATCTGTTTAACTAAACAAGGGAAAAAAAACTAAACTGGGAAAAAAACCCAGTATGTTTACGTCATTCTCCACACCACACATTCTGCAGTTCATCTTGCTCTCTCTCTCTCTCTCTCTCTCTCTCTCTCAGGACTCCCTCCTCCCTCCCCAATTTGCAAATCTGCTTCTTAATTGTCTGTCACCATGGTGACCATTCACATCTCCGGGTGTGAGTCATCATTGTCGGGCCAGTGACGCCATACCACACCAGACAGCACAGCCGTCTTGTGCCCATGCCCATGCCCATGCCCACACCCGTGCCTCTGCCCACACCCGTGCCCATGCCTCAAAGTCTCAGCGTTTGGCTGGCGTCACAGACTGTGGAGCTCTCATCATGGTGCCTCTGTGGCCTCACCCTTAATCTCTCTGCTGGCTGTCTCTATTCTCCCTCTTTCTCTCTCCCTCCATCTCTCTCTCTCACTCCATCCTTCTCTCTCTTTCTTTCTCCCTGCCTCTCTCTCCCTCTCTCCAAATGAAGCACGGTCTGTCTGATATGGGGCGCGTGCCGGCTCAAACACAGACCTCAGTCAGCATCTTTTTTCTGCCCGTTCAATTACTGGCGGGCCAAGTCCTAGCCACCATCCAGCTATTACTAATCTTCAGCCACCCGTGTTTGTGTGTGTGTGTGTGTGTGTCTGTGTCTGTATCTGTATCTGTGTGTGTGCGTGCACAAGTGAGAGAGACAGAGAGAGAGAGAGAGAGAGAGAGAGAAAAGAGAGAGAGAGAGAAATGTGTGAGAGTCAGTATCCAGTGACAATTAAGCATTGTGGCTGTTGAGAATGATTTGCCTTCCACTTTGAGCAGAAGTCGTTGAGACGAAGGGGAGACTTCCATCTGTGGGCTCCCCGCTGCTCAGTCCGGTGCAGCAGCTCCAGGCTCGAGGTGTCTTTTGTGCTGAACAAATGAGCCTTTTGTACTGACACCTTCCCTGCTGTGTGCTGAAGTGAGCTATGCTGTTTGCTTTTTTGGGTTATTATTTATGTGTAAACAAACTTTTTGGGATGTTGTGTCTGTTTACCCATGGCCTGTTTGCTTTGGCTTTTCGGTGACGGTCTCCAAACGAGCTCCTTCATCAGGCGCTACGGGTCTGAGCCGGCAGGTGCAAGCTCGTTTATCACCTGAGGCATGGCCGGACCAAGAGAGAGAGAAAGTGAGTAAGAGAATGCGAGGGAGAGAGAGAGATAGA
>NC_063206.1:16271193-16331193 GCF_017589495.1 Alosa alosa | reverse complement strand
CCCCCTGCCTTTTCTCACATCTCTCTCTCTCTCTCTCTCTCTCTCTCTCTCTCTCTCTCTCTCTCTCTCTCTCTGACCCCTCCACAGAGGCCACCGTCTTGAGCTACGACGGCAGCAAGTTCATGAAGATCCAGTTGCCGGTGGTGATGCACACGGAGGCGGAGGACGTGTCACTGCGCTTCCGCTCCCAGAGGGCTTATGGGATACTGATGGCCACCACCTCGCGCGACTCCGGCGACACCCTCCGGCTGGAGCTCAACATGGGCCGCATCCGACTCACCGTCAACCTAGGTACCGCGCCGGTGAACCACCAGCCAACTTGTGTACAAACACTGACACACACGCTCAGTCTCACTTGCGCTATCAATTCCTGAGGTGCAGGTAACACACACACACACACACACACACACACACACACACACACACACACACACACACACAAACACACACACACACCCACACACACACACACATGGTTAGCCTGAAGCCAACACCAGAGCATCCATTTGTCACAATATACACAAGCACACATGTACAGACTACTAGAAATATAGTTAACCTTATGCATGAGGTATCTGACCTCCACTTAGTTTGGTTAGAACATTTTTTAATCACCGCATAAAGTATTTTGAGGGCACACAAATTCCTCATATAAAGTAAAACCCAAATCGAAAATGTAATATAAAGTTAAACACCAATGCAAGGCACCTCAAGTTGAACATTGGAAACAGTTTGCTCTATACAAACACCACTGCACCTCGAGTTCAGCCCACACCCACCACTCCAGCTCTGACTCTGTTTGCACTGACTAGAGGGGGATGGTGTAGTCGAGCCCTTCAATGCCCTGAAGTCTGCGACTCTTCGCTCACTGCCAAACGAGCACGCCGCTGCCCTTACCCCACGGGGAATGCTCTCGCTCTCTCTCTCTCTCTCTATCTCTGCCTCGTTCGGCGCTCCACGACCTCCACGGCCCCAACCTACGCAGGTTTTCCACTACTTCCTGAAGTTTTGCCCCCCTCAGCACAGGGCTGTAGCCACTTCTCCTGAAGACACCCACCCTCCCTTCAACTCCTCAGTTTGAGCAGCTCCTGTTGACTTGTGCACAGACCCAAGTTTGCTGCTCCACCCCTGTTCCAGACAGTGTTCCCGCTGTCCCTGTCCTCCTGGTATCTGCCCAAATGGGTCAGACGCTGGTCCCTAAAGAGCACAGCACTTACTGTGAAGCAGCCCCCGACTGCTCGTGTACTATGCACAAGGCCCCCGACAATTAAAGTTAGCCATGGATGGAGAGAGGAAAGAAATAGGAGCAAGGCGCCGCTATAAATATTTATCAGGGTATGAAATGCATTTCTACATCCTTTCAGCTATGCCTGTGATTTTGTTCAGATTAATAGAGGTAAGGAGGTATGGAAGAAAGTGTGTGTGTGTGTGTGTGTGTGTGTGTGTGTGTGTGTGTGTGTGTGTGTGTGTGTGTGTGTGTGTGTCTGTTTGTGTTTGTGTGTGTCTGTGTGTGTGTGCACTTACGCAGTGTTATATAGTGTTTCCTGACTAGTATACCAAAGTATCCTCTCCTCTCTCCTTTTTAATTTGGTTTGAAGATAAAGCAAGTCCTCAAAATAAACGTATTAAACAGTGTGTTCAAAAACTGGGGTTAGACTTGGATTCTGTCTACAGTGAACTGCTGGCACACTCTCATCATATGCCAGTCAAGATGCCAGATAACCAAGGTAACAGTAGATGTCTGCTGGCGATAAGCTCAAATTCTCGATTCAATTTTATTTTTAGAGGAACCATTTTTTCCTCAATCTAGTTATTATTCCATCTCTTCGTATTCACCCCTTTTTTGATGCCCCTGTTTCTCTTCCTACCAATCCCCCGAAGCAGAGCATTCCCAGGAAGGGCCGGTCACGGTGGTCTTTGGCTGTTTGCGACCACTTTTCTGCTGTGGTTGACGGCACACGGCAGGTGGGCCACATGGGAAAGGATGCTGGGTTGAGCCATTGTTCCAAAGCTTCACAGCACCAGTCGGTTCACACACACACACACACACACACCAGGACAGCATTTGCTTGTCCTTTGATTTGTTTTTTTTTTTTTCATTGCTCAAGGGGCAACATGCACACCCTTATCAATGATTCAAGTATGTTTTATGGTTGCATCAGCTGAAGGCTAATGTGGAATATAAAAGTTACTATCCAATCTTGCAATACTTATCGAAGCAGTAGTGCCACCAAAATCAGCCTTCATCTACACTCAGGGTGTCATTGCAAAAATACATATTGGTTTCATTTCACTGATAAAGCAATAATACACAAAAATTGTTTGATGAAATATAATGGCCTCTGTTTATGACAAAACAACAATTACAGTATAATGGTTCAACATGTGGTGCTGTGACAAGCGTTACACCAAATATGCCATGCATGCTGTGAGAGGACACCGTCTCCCACTGTGAGAGTAATTTAGTCAATACTTTCAAATTTCGTAAAATGTGAAATCCTCTCTCACAAGCACTAAGACAGTCCAGGCATGGCGTATTTGAGTGAGTTCTTAAGAGTTACCCAGTCTGACAAACCCAGTATGCCTGCCAAGTGGCCCAGCTTGTCCAAGTCCAAGCCTTCATGCTCTCTCAGTCCACATGCCACTCGCCCAGATTACTCAGAACAAATCAGAGACTCTCACTCACTAATAGAAAAGCATATGCGTTGGGGGGTATTGCAATTCATGTTTGTGATTTTGAGCATAACAATGTATTGCTTTGTTTGATAATAAAAAAATTAAAAAAAAAAAAAAAAAAAGAAAAGCGTATGTGAAATGCTAATTATTATCACAGTTATTATATGCTAGAGTAGCTAAGCCAAGACTAAGCTATAAATACAATTTTTATAATTAATCTTCCCCCATGATGGAAATTAAAGTTACCTACTCAATCTACCCACCATGGAGTCCTATTGCTTCATAATACAGTCCGGCCCAGGTATCTTACATCTCACTCAGACAGCCCTCTAATCCCACAGATCAGTAACACCACACACACCATAGCATCCACTGTACCACAGCCCAGGTGTTAGCAGCACAGCCTGGCTCTTCGTAGAGTGTCTGGGGCGTTATCTCTGCCCCTGGTCCCCAGAGCGGCTGCCTTGCCGGGGGAAGTGGAGGCTGAAGGAGAGGGGGAGCATGGAGGGGAGCATGAAGGCAGGGAGGTGGGGGTCGTGTGCTGGTCCCCAGAGGGGTGGGCTGTGTGCTGTTATGGATGTCTGCAGCTGTAACCTTGAAGGCTGAATTTTACATCTCATCTATTCTTCCCCATCTAGACTGTGACAGGATTAACTGTACCACCAGTAAGTGAATGTTCACATTTTTCTTCTTCTCTGTCTTCTCTCTGTCTTTTCTCTCTCTCTCTCTCTCTCTCTACTCTCTCTTCTCTCTATTGTTGTTGAAATGTTCACTGAAATGAAGGTTGATTCTCTTCAAATGACATGTGATGTTGATGATGTTTTAAGTTTTTGTTTCTGTTCATTTATTCATTCGTTCATTTTTTTTTCCTTTACTGATGAGGTTTTTGGTGAGGTTCTCACTCTCCGAATCGCATCATTCATAATGATGTACATGTACATAGGATGTGAAATAGCACTAGTTCAGTTTGCAATTTATTTGGTGAAAACCTCTTTAGGGATTATTGCAAAAATCAGTGAGTTGATTCAAGCTCAGTTTTGTCACCACAAACGGTCAGTTGCCTCTCTTAGGTTGAGGTGTCCCATCACACTCCAGCAGTATACCGTAGACATACTTTCTGTCAATGTCAGTCGAGTGTGTGGATTTAAAGGCCTATCAGCCCTTAGCTGTGTGTTTTTATTTGAGTTCAGAGACTTTCTCCACTCAAGCTGCCCCGAGTGGACCGTGGACCAACCCTGTATCTAGGTCGTCCGCTCTCAGGTTAATGACCAGTCCTGATGTTAGCCCTAACTGATGATCCGTCACGCCCCGGAGTTTATAATTAACAAACCTTGACGTCCCCTGAAATCAAACAGAATGATGTCAAAGGCACGCTACAGAAACAGAGGTGTTATAGCCACGCGCTGGTGCCCCCCCTGACTCCTCCGCCGCGCCCCTCTCCTCCCCCCCCTGCTTCAGTCCTCGGCGCCGCCACCGCCGCCGCGCGGAAATTGATGAGGCTTTTCGAGACGGAGAAATACGGAGTGTGATTTTATCATTCCCATTAACCTGTCTGCTCGAGCAGCAACGGCCGTGGATAGGAGGGAGGAGAACAGGAGAGAAGAGAGAAGAAGAGGAGAGCAGAGAAATGATGAGCAGAAGAGAGGTGGGGAGAAAGGAGAGAAAAGGGGATGGTGGTGGTGGTGGTGGTGGTGGACGGGGTGGGGACGGAGCCAGACAAACAAGCAGCAGGACGGCAGAGAGGGGGTTTGGCATGGGAGGGAAACCATTAGAGAGGGGTGTAGAGAGGAGGGTAAAAACAGGGTGAAAGAATACAGAAGGGAATGAGAAAAGAGGAGAGGTGGTGAAATGGGAAAAGAAGAGAAGGAAGAGGGAGATGCCAGGTAAACAGAGGAGGTCAATTCAAATCAGAGACGACTTGTGTGACAGATAGGAGTTTGGGATAGGGGTCTCTGGGAAGGAGAGGTCTGTGTGTGTGTGTGTGTGTGTGTGTGTGTGTGTGTGTGTGTGTGTGTGTGTGTGTGTGTGTGTGTGTGTGTGTGTGTGTGTGTGTGACTGTGAAGCTGTTCCACTGGGTTGCACAACGGTATTTGGGAACAAAAGCTCTCTCCTCGCTATCCATGATTTATTATACAGATGAATAAGTGATGGCTGCTCAGAGGTCACTCATGATTCACTCTGTTTTTCAATGAATGACGCACCAATTAGAGCTGCAAACATGCATGCCTCTCTGTTCAATTTTCTGCATAATTTACCCTTTTTCACTTGTTTTGTTGCTCATTACCTTTTTTCTCTGTGTTCTCTCTTTCTTTCTTTCTTTCTTTCTTTCTTTCTTTCTTTCTTTCTTTCTTTCTTTCTTTCACGCTTAGCCACCAAAACTGTTGCTGTGAATTCTAAGTTGTCATTTAATTGACGTCAGACTTAACAACCGGATTAGTTCAACCAGATGCTGTATAGAGTGTGCACTGTGAAATCAACGTGCATTTGGATAAGGTGTCGTTTCTCAAGGACAAAGAGCTGAACGCAATTTGAAGAATGTTCATGTACAGTAAATTGATCCTTTGAACACCTCATTATATGAATAACTTGTATGCATTTTCCACGGTCTGTTTATCAATTCACATCAACTCACATTATCCCATTTGCAAAAGGCACAGGGGACACTTGTGGACAGATGGCTTGAGATAAAAATGTACAAACACACACACACACACACACACACCCACACACACACACACCCATTTGGACTGATACACAGGACTGATTTTGTGGTGAAATGGTAGACCTGAGCACCTGTTGCCCAACAGTATTTTGAATAGTAAACATGAGGTGTTCACCACGGTCCTGTCTTGTGAAACAATGCTATTTTTAAAATGTGATATGCACTTGAGCTTTGCATCAAATTTGCACCACAGATTCTTTTTTATTGTGAATATTCACAAGAGAATACAGGAAGAATGGAGAAGAGAGAAAGACTGTTTCTCCTCTGGGGATATGCTGTATCCTTTCATCTTCTTCATGAACATTATTCTGTCACCTGGCTCCAAAATGACACCACAGGATTTATGGACTGATAGTCCATCATTTAGCCCATTGCAAATTCTCAGCCCATTGCAAATTCTCTGATTCAATCTTAAACATTGAGCTACTCTAGCTTGCAACACTTTTTTATGACAACCGTAAGGAAAAGGAAAATGGTGTCTTAACCCTTAAAGGTGTAGGTTTTTGAACGTTCTAAGTTCCGCAACAATTGAAGGTTCTAAAATTCTATGTTGAATTCAATGAACCCAGATATTCTTTAGAATGTTCATTTCTCAACATTCCCGTCACACTGGTGTGACGGTACTCCTTTAAGGGTTAATTCTTTGAGAAATATGCTTTATGAAGCCAGTTGATCACTTAAAAACAAAATGTTGGCCTCCGTGTTTTGCAGACCCTAATTAATTTACTTTGTCAGGCTGTGCAATCCTGGTCAGCTGGGCAGGGGAGAAATCACTGCACTGACTTAAAGAGCACATCACTGTCAATTAGGGCCCTGGGATCCCTGGGGCGTCCCCTGTGCTGCCTGAAGAAAACACTGCCACTTCGACTTAAACACTGTTAACAAGCAGAGTGACAACGTTTCTAAAAATATATATACTGTGGATGGATGGCTGCTTGTATTCTATTTCTCTCTCTCCCACTGTGTGTGTGTGTCTGTGTGCATGCATTTATTTATTGTGGCTGTGACGTCCTGCTGTTCAAGGGCTTGACACTCTGAAAGATTCCTCTTCATATATTAATATGTCTAACACCCAGCACTCATAAGGGCAGACACTCACAATGACACTTACATATAAACACAGACACACAAACAGATATTTGAAAAGCAATTGTTTATGCAGCATGTTTAAAACAGAAGGAAAAACAAGACCCGAGGCATCAAGGCTTGTTCATCTTGTACAGACTCGTAAGGCTTGTACATCTAAACCCTTACAACAGGTCTGGTCAAACTGTTTATTCATATCTGACTGTACTAGAGACATTCATCAATGGCAGTATCCCAGGACAGCCCCACTGGGTCTCTTCCATCCAGCACCACCGTTTGTAATCACTCCACATTTTGCATCAAATTGTCTGACGTGAACATTCCGTTCATTCAAAGTGAGAGAACAGCTATTTCATAATGTCACACTTGACATGTTGTTGTTATTAATTGAGAAAGTGGAGTAGGATGAATGTTCAGATTGGCATGTAATATGAGGACAGGTCACACAAATCATTGAGCACATATAGCCTCTTTCACCAAACTTGGCTGTTGTCACATTTTCCGTTGCTTGTCAGCAGTACATGCTAAGATTATTTATTGTAACTGACCGAACAAAAATCAAAATAAACAACAGAAAACACAATTTGATGTCTTTAAACTTCACTTGATAGTTGTAAGTGGAACTGTTGTGCTGTATAAAAGCAAAAAGGTAAAGGATATACTCATGGCTATGGTTACCTGCGGCGAAACCACAGCCATTTATCCTTGTACACATTGCTCTCACATATAGCCACTCGAGCATTACTTTCACACATACTGTAGCCACGACTAGATTAGTAATTGTAAAGTAATGTGGAATATGCATATGGTATTTAGATATATTAGTTAATGCTACTGGCAAAAGGTAAACAAGTTTAATCTTTTATTTATTTTTTGTATTTTTTAATACAAAAAAAAAATATATATATATATATATATATATATAAATATATAAAAGCACAGGCTTGCATTTCCAACCAGTCTCATGCATCTTTGGCCACAGCACTGGATGAGTATTTCATCTGCTAGTAGTTTCACTCATCGCTCTCGGGTGAGTCAGAGTGCGATGGCAATGCTCACATAGTGACCTAGCAAGGCGCCCATTATGACCTCATATGGTCACCTAGCAAGTGGCCATTATTACTTCATAATCACATCTCATCCTTGCTCGGTTGAAGATGAAGATACTCTGCTGTGCTTCTGCTGGGTCTGGCAATAAGCAAGTCACTATGAAAGAAGCGGGGAGAAATCAATCACAACATATAGTTCTACCAGCCCTGGAAGTGGACGACCTGAAGTAATTATTTGGCAGAACACTTCCAGCCAAACCAAGGCCTTATCTCTAGTAGAAAAGAATGAATTTCAAAAGACTCCTAACCATAATGGCTTCCTTTTTTTACTTTAGTTCTCTACCAGACAGTTTGGAGGCCAGAATCCCAAATGGAGTTCACATGGCCTCTTATGTAGGAGGAGTCTATTTTATTATCTAGGTGGCCTTTTTTTTCAAATCCCCGGGCACATATTTGGTCCTTAAGCAGCCCACTTGTTTATTGCTTACCAAGCAAATGCGAGCCTCTGAGATTGTCCGTATCCCGGCGACTCAGGGATTTGCATACGTATTGCATTTGCTCTTGGAAATGACAGAGGCGAGAGGCAAAAGTAAATAGCTGCGGATGCACTTCACTGGAGTGAACTTGGCCCTCTATGAACTCAATGTGAGACGTTGAAGGCCCCGCCTGACACACTGCCAGAAGAAGCTGACAGCTTTTGTCCTGGGTTTATTTATTTTGTCATCGTTTTGCAATACTTTTGACACACATAAACAACAACAAGAGCAAGAACGACGAAAAAATATGCTAGAGAGGCTGATGTGTGTCTTTTGCTGTCGTGTTCTACTGTCTCTGCACTCTTTTTTTGGTTGCTTTTTTTTTTTTTTTTTTTTTTTTGGGCTGTTCCTCTCTCCAGCTTTGATTCTCTTTCTTGTAATACCTCTCCCTATCACACCTGCCTCTCGCATCCCTTTCTTATGCCGGTTCTCTCTTTTTGCGTTTCTTCCTGTCTTTCTTCTCCTCTGTTCTTGTCTTACCATCACTCTTCCTATTTCTCTTCTCAGAGGATTCCATTCCTTTTCTCACTCTCTCTCTCTCCCTCCGTCTCTCCCATGTGTGGAGGTGCTATTTGTTTTTCTGCCAGATGGGAGGAGATCATTTGCACGTCGGTGTGCATCAGGAGTCATTGATTCAGTGTTTCGTGTGGCCTTTGATCTCTGCTCTCTGCCACTCTGATGTGATGTGGCATGTTTCTGTGGCACTGCCACTGCCTACGACACAATCATGGCGGTTCAGTGGCTACACTCATGTTGAGTTGATATCACCGACAGAAGATATCATGAGGCTTGACATGTGTCTCCGTAATATTTAGCAAATTAGTCAAGCCAAGAATTGCAGTATATTAACAGAAATATAAATACATGTATTAATCAAGTAGACATACAAAGCTGGGAAAGTGCGATGGTAATTATGGGATGGCACGGCTGGTGTAGGGCTGGTACAAACCTGCTAGCACTCCAGTACTGTGACAGTTGTAAGTACAAAGTGCACCCACAGTGACAAACTCCCACAGTGAGAGAGAGAGAGAGAGAGTGCAAGAGAATACATGAGAAAGAAAACAAAGCAAGATCTTGACACCCTTATCCTCCTTGTGTTACAATGGAGACAAAGTTGCTGTCCTGAGTGGTGTTTAGCAGTGACTGCTCCCCGTGCGGGCCTCTCTCTCTCCCCCTCCCGTGTGGGGGGTGTCCCCTCGGGGTAGCTGTAAATGGCTTTTCATGTCAGGTTCACGGCCCCAGGGCCCTGTTTCGTTCCTGTCTCATTTTCTGCGCTGCTGCGCTCTGATGGAGGGGCCAGACTCCCCACTCTCTCCAGGACACACACACGCTCACACACACACACTGTGACATCACCGCTGCCCAATCCACAGACATTCACGCCCACACACACACACACGCACAAATACACAGCAGTCATTACAGTTTTAGCTATTAATTATTAACTATTCAAAGGCTGTATCTGTAAAAATAGTCTGAAAGGTCTGTAGTGCCATACATGATTGATGGTTAACGTCGACAGTATGGCTGAGAAATACTGACATTAAAAGCCAGTCATAGGAGTGCTCGTGTGGTTGTGTTGAAGAGCCTTTGACTGTGAAAGACCTCCTTCACCAGAGACCACTAGTAAAAGCGTGAGAAAGGAAAATCTACTGTATGAAGCCTTTTGCTGTTATTTTTGTTGTTGCTGTCGTTTGTGTCAACTACGAGCAGGCAAACAAGACGGACAGGAAAACATTGACTGAAACCTCCCCCACCCCATCCGCCCAAAAAAATAAAATCACAATCCGTATTTGCTCTCCTCTGCCAGTTACGTGACAGGGACTCATCACCCAACAACTGATGCCTTGCGGTTCGTCTCAAGGAGCCAGTATGCGGCCATGCAGAAGACGAGCCCCCCCACCCTGGTTTTCAGTCGTGGCGGGAATCGTCATTACTGTTTCAAATATCATTTACAATTCATATGTCTGACAATGAGGAAACACAATGCTTTGCAATTCCCGTGCTATGAATAAGCAATTTGTAGCAATCTATGCAGGCTGCACAATGATGCTTTCAAAGCCCTTCCTAGTCATTATCCCTGAAAGTCATAGTGGAGATCTGCTGCCATCTAGTGGTACACTGAAGACAGTTGACATATTTTAGTATTAGAAGCTCATGATAATCATGTAGTGGGCTGACTGTTTTTGACATTTACTTCATATATTGTAATAGGGTGTCACTTGTCTGGTGCTGTTATGGTAAGTCTTGGTAAGGTATTGGTCCAGTGCCTAACATATATTCTAGACAAGTCATAATGACACAGAAATGGTGATGTTGCAATTGCTGCATTGTAGATAAGTGGTGATGGTTTACCAGTAAGTATTTACTGTTGCCTATTAATGGGTTTTTTTCATAGTGCAAAGGGATGCTGGAATGCTGGAATTAACTTGCCTCTTTTGTCTTAAACTACATTCTCTTTTTGTTTCTCTCCAAAATTGCTTGTGTTTAAACTGTCTTTGTGTTTCTCTCTTGTACTAGTCATGCGTACATGTTTGACTGGATAAGTGTGTGTGTGCGGATGTGTGTGTGTGTGTGCGTGCGTGCGTGCGTGCGTGCGTGCGTGTATATTTGTGTGTGTGTGTGTGTACGTTTGTTTATGTACTTTTGTGTGTGTATGTGTGTGTATGTGTTAACCCTTGTTTGGGGTGTTCTGCAGGCAAAGGGCCCGAGACTCTAACGGCCGGTCAGAATCTGAACGATAATGAATGGCACACAGTGCGTGTGATGCGCAGAGGAAAGTCTTTGATGCTGTCAGTGGATGATTTGCCTCCTGCAGAAGGTATCCATTTCATCACCATCATGTCTCTCTCTCTCTTCTTCTCCCCTGCCCTCTCTGCCTACTCTTTCTTCACCTTCTACCTTATCCCCGTCTGCTCTTGAATTTTCCACCATCTCTCGCTGTTCATCCGTTCCCTTTATGTTCCTGTTATGTTCTCCTTCTCCTCAATTTGTTGCCTCTCTGTCTCTCTCTCTCTCTCTCTCTCTCTCTCTCTCTGTCTCTCTCTCCCTCCTATCTCTGTCAATGGGATTTGGGTTGTAGCCAGCCTAAAATAAAGCATCCAGGTAAGGCACAGCCTTCCTAAGGGCCCGCGGTCTAGAGAGAGGACATGTACTACTGGAATATAGATACGACAGTATGCTGGGTTTGGTCATTTTCCACCTGAAAGAGTGAAATGGCTGTTTTATGTAATGTTGCTTCCTTCCTGTGCTGGTGGAATTTGTGTGTGTTGATGGTTGTTAGTGAGTGTAGAGTGTGTAGCTCTGCATGAAACGGGATGTTGGTCCTGTGTGTGTGTGTGTGTGTGTGTGTGTGTGTGTTTGTGTGGACTCTCATTAAACTGCTTCAAATGAAAGCTTTTAGCAGTGAGCTTAAAATAATTGGTTCACAACAGGCGTGAAGTAGTAATGCTTGGACAGTTGTGTGTCACAGTTATATGTGCGTTTGGGCGCATGGAGTCATTAACTTCCTCCTCTGTCCTCTCCCTCCACTCCACTCCACTCCACCTCCCTCCCCCACACAAGGCCTAATGGCCGGCCAACACACG
This sequence comes from Alosa alosa, assembly GCF_017589495.1. Taxonomy (NCBI): domain Eukaryota; kingdom Metazoa; phylum Chordata; class Actinopteri; order Clupeiformes; family Clupeidae; genus Alosa; species Alosa alosa. The sequence goes on along the minus strand of NC_063206.1, from coordinate 16,319,537 downwards.
CAGCTGGAGTTCCACAACATCGAGACGGGCATCCTGACCGAGAAGCGCTTCGTCTCGCTGCCGCCCTCCAACTTCATCGGGCACCTGCAGAGCCTGCTGTTCAACGGCCAGGCCTACATTGACCTGTGCAAGAATGGCGACATCGACTACTGCGAGCTCAACGCCATGATCGGCTTCAAGAACATCATCGCCGACCCCGTCACCTTCAAGTCGCGCTCCAGCTACGTGGCACTGTCCACTCTGCAGGCCTACTACACCATGCACCTCTTCTTTCAGTTCAAGACCACGTCGTCCGACGGGCTCATCCTCTTCAACAGCGGCGACGGCAACGACTTTATTGTGGTGGAGCTGGTGAAAGGGTGAGTGAGGGTGCTGACAGGTGAAGACTGAATAGCAGAAAAGCTTTTGGTACAGCAGTTAGCATTGACGCTTGGGAGCAGTTAGCATTGACACTGGGGAAGTCCATTTATTTGGAACTCTGTGTAAGTCACTTTGGATAAAAATGATTACTACATACAAAACCCTTTACCTTTTACAGTGTCACGATGTGATTTAGGGCGAGTAGAGTGCTCAGAGCAGTAAAGGTCAAAGACACTTTCTAGAACTGATTTCTGAGCTCCTGTGTTAGTAGCTTCACATATATTGTGATTTAAGCAATGATAGACACATCAAAGTGTTATACATATGTGTTGAATAAGTCAGTCCACCCAGTCCTCAACAATCACAATGACAAATGGAATGGAGCTGATATTTGTGTGATTTCTGTTAAGGTCCTGAGAGTCACTCTGAATGTGCATTAAAAATCTCAATGGCAGGACAAATGGCAAGAATATCCTTAGTACTGCATGCATACTATATATGAAATGAAATATAAGTTTCACAATATAATACCACAAGTGACAAATCTGGTAAAATGTTACCAAAAATCATTTTGATTCTGAGGCCTAATCCTGATCCCAGAAATGTTTTTTTAATCACTGTTTGTTTCCCCATGCATGAACTTAAAGGTCTGATTCCAGACAATAAAGCCAGCTTAATGTTTACACTGCTAGATGCATTGCGAGTACCGACCCTGGGCTAGCACACTCAAGGGGATGTAGCTAAGCGATTGAGCTGCACTGTAGAGCACAAACCCATAGGCACTCCACAGCTAAATAGCCTGATTGTGCCCATCGGTCAGTTTTAGTGGCTCTTACCCAGAGAGAACCAACGATCTGTACCTTAGCCATATGCCCCCTACTGCTTCCCATGCAACATAAAGCTCTTGTGCTGCCTTTTGGAAAAAATGCTTAACTTCATTGTTGGGAAAAGTGTGAAAAACAGGGTGACTGTGAATTATGTTCAGGTACAATATTTTTGCTTCAGTAGGTCTGTTTTTGTGCACAGGAGGCCTGTGTTTTTGTTAGATGCATTCTGTATGGAATGCCTGAAGGACAGTACCCAATATAAAAAGGAAATGAATCTCACCGTGTTTTTGATATCCACAATTCTCCAAGAGGAAAAACTGCACTTAACCCATTTTTGTGTAAAGGTATTATGTGGGTGTACTGATTACCTGAAATTAAAATAACTCTTTTTTTTTAAACAGAGGATGGTTCTTTTTTCATTTTCCCCACCCAGGGCAATCAATTTTGAGGCGTGGGTCATAAGCTAATCGCTTTAAAAGACATTAATGCAGCACAGATGATTTAGCCCAAAGGTAATTGGTCGCATTTCATCTGAAGAAAATAGATTCGCCATGCTCTGTGACATTTGATTGTGTCGCGGTGATCTTTCCAATATTGAAATAGCCTCTCTTTACCTAATGACTCAGTGACTCAGTGGGACTACAACCAGACCCACTTTGCCTTGCCTGATGTTGGGTGATGTCTGGCCAGAGTCTGCTGATCTAGAGTCAGAACCTAATCCCCAACTGTAGTCTGCTGATCTAGAGTCAGAACCTAATCTCCAACTGTAGTCTGCTGATCTAGAGTCAGAACCTAATCTCTGTAGTCTGCTGATCTAGAGTCAGAACCTAATCCCCAACTGTAGTCTGCTGATCTAGAGTCAGAACCTAATCCCTGTAGTCTGCTGATCTAGAGTCAGAACCTACATGGATAAATCCCCTGTAGCTTGTAGCTAAAACTTTAGCTTGGCTCAGAGCTGAGGAGTAAACACTTGGAGTCTGTACCATTTGGAGTCTTTTAGCAGCGTTATCAACACTGGGCTTATATATATACGGTAGGTATTTCACTTGTGTATTAAGTGTATGTGTGCGTTCTGCTCTTGTGTCCAGCTACCTGCACTATGTGTCAGACCTGGGTAATGGTGCCCATCTCATCAAGGGAAACTCCAACAAGCCGCTCAATGACAACCACTGGCACAACGTCATGATCTCCCGAGACACCAATAACTTGCACACGGTCAAGATTGACACCAAAATCACCACCCAGACCACCAGTGGGGCCAAGAACCTGGATCTGAAAGGTAACAGAACCTAGCAGGCTATAACTCCAAGCCAAGGCCAGACCGTCCAGATGGTTTGTTTATCAGCATTTTGAGAAGGCAGGAATTACAGCTCTCTTATTAGACAGCCTGACTAGAAGCCACTGGAAGTGATTTGTTTACCCTTCTGGAATGTAGCGGGCATCCTTCCAAATGGATAGGCATTAAAGAGAGAAAATAAATCCCCACTTCCTTTTAGACGTCTCCATGTTTGTGCTGCATCCCTGAAGTGGAATGCAATTATTCTTGGAGAGCTATCCATACCAGATTATAGGCTAATCCATTCTATAGTCAGCATCCCTCCCAGTCAAATATGTACATTCCTCTAATAACATTAGCAGTGTGCTGGGACTTGAGTGCTAGTTATGTGTACTTCCACAAGGGGGCAGTGGTGTTACGTGCGCTCCAGAGCTGTAGGTCTATGGCTTTGATGCATTCTGATGTTACAGAGACTATACTGACACCCTGAGGTGGGGTTCCACCTCACACTGCTCAGAATTGTGCCAGGTTGAGATCAGGGGCACAAGAGAGATGCAATTGTAGGACTACCAAATGAGACAGTATATTAAACATATTGATTGACTATTTTAGCCATAATAGGCTAGTTTGGAGTCTTGAATAGCTGCATAATATCCATCTGCACTTACCATCTGCACACCTGGTCAAGACAGAATTAGATGTTTTTTGACCTTAAGTACTTTGTGTTTGCAATAATTAATTATAGAAATAGAGTATTCTTCACATACATCATGCTGTCACAAAATGTACCTCGGTTCAGCTCAGTGTCGGGTTGGATAACATGATAAATCAGATTTGTTACATATAGGCCCTACACACAGTATCACTAATTCATCAGGATGTTTACTACTTACATTTACAATAGTTACAACACCTTCTGTAATAGAGTACTAAAGTGAAAATGTCACGTTGTCCTGGCAACCAGATTTTCTGTTTTAAAGAATGATGAAGAGATGGCATTTTCCATTGCTTCGCTGTGTTCTTTCTTTTAAAACGAGAATAAATCAATTTCAAGAGGTGAAAATCACTAGGGTGGCTTTGGACACTTTTTTGGAATTTATTTACAAACATGAACAAAAATCGACAAGTAGGCTATGAGACTCTGTCTGATGTTTGCATTCAGGAAGCATTGCATTATGTCAACAGCGGTTTACACCACGTTAGTTTCAGATTTTTTAATAAAAAATTAAGACGATCTATTCTCAATAATTGCTTCAATCATCGGAGAGGCAAACTGCTTGTCAATTTGAAAAAACAAAAACAAATTCCTTTTCTATAAAACTGGCATAGTATTTCACATTGTTAATTTGGTTTGTGTAGAACAGAAAATTGGTTGACGGAAACGTGATGTCACACTTTAGTACTATTAAACAATTAAACTTCCAAGACAAATATACTGTAAATACAGTAACACAATGTGATTCTTTTGTCTTAAAATAATGGCTCATTTTGATGATATGAAAGGCAGATAGATAAATATGAGTTGGCCTTCCTACAGTAGTAAATCAATAAAATATCATCTTCGTACATGGGCCCCACGTCAGCCTCTGAGCCCCGTTGCTTCACTGGATAGACTGCTGACAGCTACGCCAGTGCTTGGGGCCCTCCCACTCATCCACTAGCTAACGTTCATGCTGACCCACGCACCTCACCTCACCTGCTCCTCCTCTTGTCTGTGTGCAGGTGACTTGTACATCGGTGGCGTTGCCAAGGAGATGTACAAGGAGCTGCCCAAGCTGGTCCATGCCAAAGAGGGCTTCCAGGGCTGCCTGGCCTCTGTGGACCTGAACGGACGGCTCCCCGACCTCATGTCTGATGCCCTGGCCTGCGTGGGCACTATTGAGAGGGGCTGTGAAGGTGAGCTCCACCTGGGGTGGGGTGGGGGGGTGGTGGCTTTTGAGCATGTCTGTACATGACAGCTGTTCCCTAAGGTTGCAGCTTCACCTGTGAAAGGGAGCAGGAAGAACTGGCAGCATGGCATCTGAAGACTAAGCAGTCCCATTGGTTTGCCTTTTTAGTCCTTGTAGGACATAACATGTTTGCCTGGTTTGTCCTTGACATCAGACCTTTAGTTGTTGCAGTGGATCTGAATTAGAGTTGTCTATTCATGTGTTTTTGGACAAAATTGTCTCTCCACTCATGCATAATGGGGGGAAAAAATAAAGGAAATAGCTTCTGTGCAACACTTTCTGTCTTTCACAATGTGAACCCTATTTTACTTCTCTATTATAGCAACAGAACTTCAAATTGGATGTAAAAAGATGTCACGTACCATTTGCTGGATGCAGTGGAAATGATTAGCTATGTAGTCCATGGCATGCCCTATTTGCTTACTCCTGTTATTATCTGTGTAAGCAACCAAATACAAGGGCTCTTGAGAAAATACATAACCATGTGTGCACAAACTAGTGAACAAGGACACACACACATACATACATAAATACACACACACACACACACACACACACACACACAACAAACTAGTGAACAAGGTCACACACATACAGTACAGTAGATACATGAATACACACACACACACACACACACACACACACACACACACACACACACTCAAACACACACACTCAAATACACAAAGAAGGACACACAAACACAGACACACTCAGACACACACACACACACACACACACACACACACACACACACACACACATGCGTTAGCCCCAGTAGCCCGGGGTGTAATAGAACAGCCCTCCAGGCTGCGAGCCTTTCGGGATGCTCAGGAGCCGCCGCTGCTCGTCTATCTCCACCACTTGCTTTCCAGTTTACCATAATCAGATTACACTAGCGGGATTATGTGTATTGTTAGAGTTATTTCTCAAACCCCCACCCCCCTCAACCCCTCCAAACCCCTTCGCTCCCGTTAAATGCATGCTCTGTAGAGCCAACTGTTTGCCAGGAGCAAGCCTCGTGAATAATGGATGGCCTTATTTTTTTGTTGCGTCCACGGAATCCATTTGGCCAGTATAATGTTTACGCCTCATGCAGAAATAAATATTTGATTTAGTCTTTGATATTACACGTCATATTCAACTGCCCTGCCGCTCTGGCGGTTACACAAGGAGACAGTGCGCAAATCCTTGCATTGCTCTGTGTCCTCAAGCATTCAATCAGAGTCCTCTGAGTCATCCGTTTGTTACCGTGGCAAACGTTAAAAGCCATGGAAAGTGCAAGTTCTATCTGGGTGCCAATCAAGATATGAAAAGGGGAGGAGGGGTGTGTGTGAGTGTGTGTGTGTGTGTGTGTGTGAATACACAAATGTTTTTGTTTGATTGTGTTATGTATGTTATTTGCAAGGTTTCTACCCCACAGGAGGGAAGTCACACACATATGGCCCATGGCGTTACATCATTACTACACGACTACATCTTTTGTCCTCTTTTTTTTCATAACCCTGGCTTTTGCTTTCATCTCCTCTCCCTCTCTATCACCCTCTTCCTCCATCTCTCACTTTTCTCTCTCTCTCTCTCTCTCTCTCTCTCTTGCTTTCTCTGTTTGCTTTTCTCTCATCTCCCAAGTTCCCCCTGTCTCATCTGTCTCTATGTCTACTCATGTCTACTAGCCTTTGTGTCTGTGGTATAAATACAGCCGCTAACATTTGAACTGCTTTACTAACATCTGGTGTATTTCTTGCCTCTTCCTTTCTTTGTTGTTTTTTTTGCTGACAAAGTTGCATTGATGAAAGCTGACTTGCAAGGTAGATAGCTTTGTTTGTTTGTAATAGAGTCTGACCCCCCAACCCCCCCATCCTTCTTAAACGTCCCTCTGCATCCTCTCCCCTGTCACCATAGCCATCACCGTAAACCTCACCGCCCAAAGCTCAACGGCGGCTTCGAACGTTCTTCGCCTCATACGGGTTGAGCGCCCCCTGCAACACCCACCCACCCCCCACACACAAGCACACAGCATACCGCGGGTGGCGTGGCTTGTTTCACCGAACGTGGGGCAGATTTGATTGCAGTCCTGCCATCACCTGTGTCATACGTCTCACTTCAGTTCAGCCATTCAACTTCACTCAGTGTTAATCACTCTCTCTTTCTTTTCTCTCTCTCTCTCTCTCTCTCTCTCTCTCTCTCACTTTCTCCACATCTGCCATTCTTTGAACGCATGCTTGTTTACATGGCTCATTCTCCCCCCTGTAGGAAATTACCAGCTGCATGCTCTCTTTTAAATGAATATATGTGACTATTAAACCAGAGCCTTGATTAATAAACATCAAATATTATATAGGTAACCTGCTAACTGTTAAATTATCATTTAAATGGAAATTAAATCAGTTAAACTTTATATAATAATTTTATATTATAACTAGACTTGAACATAAAATGTATTCATTTATTCACATAAACTGTTTTAATGTTTCTTTGCATGATGATGCTGCATACTGCAAAAATAAGTTTTGCAACCCCACTATGCAGTGATTTAAATACAGAATAATAAAACACTCTAAACTAATGTACTGGATCTGATGAGTATAGTGGTAACTAGGCTACTGCTAAACATGCCTGTTTAAACTCCCAGATAATACATAACCCTTAACAAAGATAATAAACATATTAATATTGATGATAATGATAAGTCATCATAGTATCTTTTTAAATATAATAGCTGTGATATTGTATAGTGTAATCTAATTAGGACAGTGAACTTCCATACTAACTCCCTCTCATTCCACTGGCATCTTCTCATTGGCAAAGGACAGATGAACAGACTGACTGACAGACTTCTAACTTGTCATAAACAGACGTAAACGCATTATCTGCCTTTTGTTCTCTCCCACTCTCTTTCTCTTTTGCGTTCTTTGACATGCAAAGACACACACACACACACACACACACACACACACACACACACACACACACACACACACACACACACACACACACACACACACACACACACACACACACATCTACTTACAGACAGTATGTATATGATCACTTAACACATACATTCCCAAAAACTGTGGTATTGAATCTAATATCTTTCTTTTTCCTCTCTCTATCTCTCTCTCTCTCTCTCACTCTCTACAATCTCACTGACAACATTTTTTTTTCCAAAAGGAGATCAAATACTTACCTCTTTCTCTCTTTTAGCCTAATGGTGAGACCTTCCGTATTCTCATTGATCTCTGGACTATGGGTCAGTTTTAAAAATCAAAACACTCAAGGATTTCCTTCCCTCTTTGTGTCGGGACTAGTTATCTCAGACTATAGAGCATAGACTAGGAATAAAACAAATCTAAAAGTGCCATAAACAAGTTATAAATGCAGCTTAAACGTTTGTATAAAGGTGATGCTCTTAGAAACCAGTGTTAAACTTTTGTTGTGTTTTTCTGTAGAAAAGCTGCATGAGTAGTCAGTGGTTGTTCTCCCACTATTCTTTTCTGCAATGTGTGTGTAAATTCTGTTCTCTTTGTGTGTGTGTGTGAATGAGTGTGTCGTCTGATCCTTTCGTGTGGCTTTGTTTCCGTGAGTGGATGTAAGATACCATTGTGCTTGAACTCCACTGGAAGAAAAAGGAAGAAAAAAAGAAAAAAAAAGGGGAAAAAAAGCACACACATACTGTACACCTGCATTTGCTGTGATGGCATGCAAGCTCGATTAAGCTATTCTGGTAATGGATGTGGCTAAGTTAAAGACACACACCTTAACGTTGTGAACTGCTGGGTAAATGGCCTCCTTGTTTATGTGTATGTTCGCCATACCTGTTTGTGGTGTATGGGACTGGCGCTGTTATTGTTCAACAATGGAAGTCTTTTTGAATCTCCCATCTCTTCTGCTGTCTCATTCAAAGTCATTGGACACAGTTCTAAATGAAACGGGCGAATGACTGAATTTCTCACCAGTAGAGTAAACTCAGCTAACATAAACATAAACAATCTTTTAAACCCCGAGCAACAGAGCAATATGTGCAATACAAGCACAATGCAATATAATACAGAACAGAAATTTGAAGCAAAGTAAATATATATTTCTCCCACCCTGTTCTATTTCCCTCTCTTTTTTCCTCCCCCTCTCCTTTTCCCTCTCTCTATCTCTCTCTGTCTCTCTGTCCTGTCTGTCTGCATGTGCAGGCCCCAGCACCACGTGTCAGGAGGACTCCTGTGCTAACCAGGGCGTGTGTCTTCAGCAGTGGGAGGGCTTCACCTGTGACTGCAGCATGACGTCGTACGGAGGACCACTCTGCAGCGACGGTGAGTCAAAGCTCTGTTCTCGCTTTCAGTTTCTCTTCTCTCACACAATCTCTGTCTCTTTCTCTCTGTCTCTTTCTCACACACACACACACACACACACACACACACACACACACACACATGCACACTCACAGGTATAGAAACACACACACACACACACCTACACACACACGCACATGGACACACGAACACACCCGTCCTCTCTCTCTCTCTCTCTCTCTCTCTCTCTCTCTGTCTCCTTTTCCCTGGATTTGTGGCTCCACACCCTCACAACCTTATCAGACACACCAGATCTGTATTTTCACACTCTAAAGGGACATCGAGGGAAGTAGTGGAAGTGCTTACCCTCAGGCAAAACTTCTCAAACCTGTGTTCACTTAAGCTCCTACAAAATCCTGCATCCAAACAATCAAACTCCAAAGTATCTTAGAACATTTGGTCTCTCCCTTGACTGCTGTTCTGTTCATTCATGCACACCGACGTGACACTGATGATTCAGCTTGAAGGATTCAGGCTCCTCACTGCTTGAGTTAAAACTGGAGGCATCTTATATTATAGGGAAAAAAGGCTGAGGTCTACTGAAGTAGTGAGGTGACAGCTTGCCATCTGCCAGAGTATGTAAGACCTATCACAGGCAATGATACGAAATGATGAGATGAAAAAGAAGCTCAAACTGCTTTGGTGTTTTTGCTCATTTTTTTCTGATGAACACACACACACACACACACACACACACACACACACACATACTCATATATATATATGTACACACCGCCCCACTCACTCACAGAAATGGAATGAACACGCTGCATTTATCATACTCCATTTCATATTACTCTGACACTTTAGTTTTTTTAAATGAAATATATTTCTGAGCTCAAGAATTTAGAACATCGAAAGGTAAGGAAAATCCCTTATGTAAGACACTTACAGATTTTCAGCGTGCATGAGCGTTGAAGAAGCTCTTCCAGTGACCTGTTCATGCTGAAAGGATGACATTTGGTTCTGCAACCATTGTCAAATTTCACAATATACGGTACACAAATACACATTCCAGTTTTCAATCTTTGTACCACCACAGCTTTTTTTGAGGTGCTCTTTTTAAATGAAAGTCGGTGTCGTGACCCAGACCATTTCAAGTCTGACAGTGTCTGGACAGGCCAGAACATGTCCAGTTACAAGCACATCCTTGACCACACACTGAAATAGAGGACTCAACTGAAAGACCAGTGAGCCATGTCTTTGATCTCCCGTTGCGCTTGTCTGGACTTGCTCCCCAAACCCCCCCCCCCAAGCCAAGCAGGGAAGCGTGGCAGAGCCTCCGTTTTCCATGACCATGTCCGCCTGCGTCATTTAATAATACATTTCGGGGCCTCCTTTTTGAACATGGCAAAGGCATTACATCCGCGTCACGCAGAGGGAGCTGCCCTGCTGAGGGGGGATGCGGTGGAAAGGGGCCGAGGAGATCAGATCAAGTAATGAGATGCACCCGAGGTGGTCGGCTGTCCAGCGAAACTGAATGAGCAAGTGGGGGCTCCTGAGGGATGGACTGGACGAGGGGGTGGTGCTGGCCAGGGTGTCTCTGTTCACTGCAGCAGAGTATGGAGAAGTGCTGCAGTGCAATCAGGCAGATTGGACCCAAGTGCTACAGTAAAACGGAAGCCTTGCAAGTGGTGTTAGGAGACAGTATGTTCCTTTCAGAGCCACCAGGGGGCTCTAGTGAGCCTTGCTTTGAGGCTGCTGTGGTGTAGGAGAAATGACTTGAATGCAGTAGTAGAGCAGTGTTAAACAGCACAGCGCAGCCTTAAAAGTGAAGATATACAGCACAGTTCAGCAGCCCTAATAGCGTGTTTTTTGTGTGTGTAGAGAATAAGGCAAGAAAAAGCCAATTAGATAATAGAGACTGTGCCTTTGATTAAGGAGTCAGCTAAGTTTTGGGGTTTCTGAGATGTTTGCTGTTTTAGGTGGACCTAAGTTGGGTAATAAAAAAGTTTTTAATGACCTAGAACCAAACATGTCTCCCCTCAGCTCAGTTTATATATTAGACTCTTTATATAAGAACATAGCTAATGGTAGACATAAATGCAGGAGCTTTGTATCTTTAAACATAATTGTAGTAATGCTGCCATTAAGCACAGTCGGGGGAGAAATTATCATTTTCAAACTACAGCAGAGTGTGTCTGATTCGCTGTGGTCTTAATAGCCCTGAGGAGAAACAGAACTCTGGAGCGTAATACAAAAAGAGGAAGAAGGCACAGCATGGCAGATCTCTTAAACGCAAGAGAGGGGAAGAGACCAAACGGGGGAGAGAAAGTAAAAGACAGTGTTTTGGTGGTGGTGGCGGCTGAGAGGCTGTATCTTCTCCCTATTTTCCCTCCACAGCACCAATGATAAGCCTGAGAGAGAGACAAGTCAGGAGAACAGGGAAGAGAGAGATGGGGATCCGACTAATATTTCAGTCAAACGCGGCTACTTTCTCATGCAAACCATGCACAAAGGGAGACCGTGTGTGCCATCATTAGGGCCCCCAGAGGAGGCTCGCGGCATCAGGGACGCCCGTGCAAACAGCTCAACGGCTGGTCAATAAATGAGAGACCCTGGAGTGGCCATGCTGTTCAGCAGTGGCACAAAGGTTCAGTATATGTTAATGTATTCTGTGCCACCGATCCGCTTTGTCCATAACGATGGCCAGTTGAGTCAGTGGACTGAAGGAGGCTGGGTTGGGTGACTCGAAAAGAGCTTTTTGTGTGTATGGAGGTCTGAGTGAGTGTACTAGCAACACTTCTGTTCAATAGAAAACACATGCGCATACACACTCTCTCACACACACACAAACAGCCCAAAATGGGTCTACATGTTGATTAACACACACACATACACACACACACACACACACACACATACACACACACACACAAACGCAAACTCAAACACAAACAGTCCCACAGGGGTGCACGTATTGACACACACACAAACACACACACATACAAACTCTAACTCCTCTCAACCCCTAGAAAGAGCAGTGTAGTGGGAATGCATGGGTGATATCCATGTGAACTGCCAGTGAACCCTTGCCCCTGTACGATGAGGAGAGGAGAGACGATGGGGAGAGGTGAGGGGTTTGTGTGTGCACTGTATGCGTGTTTCTGCATGTGTGTGTGTGTGTGTGTGTGTGTGTGTGTGTGTGTGTGTGTGTGTTCAGCTATTACTTCCTGCTTTCCCAGGTCATGCATATTTATGCCACCTCAGGTCAGAGCAGAAGCAGGGCACACTCACCATGAGGCTTTTCCAAGGCCTTTGAGCATGCAAATGCATGAGCCAACCCACTCAGCTCCAGACGGACTCTACTGAATGGTACTATACTGAACAGGATGATGTGTATATTGCGCTTATGAATAAGTGATCAAAGAGTAACACTGTTAATGTTAAAGGTGCAGTCGGGGATTTTACGTGATTTCAAGCCCATTAAATTTTTTGTCACTTTCAGCAATCATCTCCTCATGACGGCTAGCTGCACATTCTGTGAGTACACTGTAAAAACCCTGGTCTCTGTAGGCAGCCCTGGCTCCGAAAACTGGAAACAAACAACATTTCTCTGTAATATAATATATGTTTTTCCTGCACAAAAGCGTCCACTAATACATTTAAACATAAGGCCTTTTCACACAGAGATCCCGTTAAATTTGCGGGAAGAGGAGACATCTTTTTGCCGTCTTTTTGTGTTTGAGTTCATGCTTTGTTTTTTCGCTGGATTTTAGGATAGCCTATTATGGCAACTGATTGCATTCCAACTCTAGCAGGCATTGAATGACTGGAGACTTTGTGAATTTATAGATTTATAGCTTTTGATCAGTTAGATTTATTTGCAATCTCCTGTGGTGGGCTGGACATAGCATCGAAATGCCCGCCCAGATTCCCCTTTCCGCCTTGACCCAGTCACACTGGTGCCGGAACGAAAAAACTCGGCAAAATGTCTCTGGGGCTTGGTAGTAAATTTGGCGGGACACTTTGTCCCGCCGTTCCGCCTCGGTCTATGTGAAAGGGACAGTCATTCCGCGATTCTGGTACATAAAATTCGCCAGTGTGAAAAGGCACAAAACACAAGCAAATGCTACTTCCTGCGAAAGCCCTGGCTGCACCTTTAAATGTTAAATATGCTTCATACATGTTTTATTATATCAGAGATGAATACTTGAGAGGAAAGTCAATGGGTTTCATGAGACGTAGATGGAGAGAGAAAGAGGTGCGTACTGTCGACACAAATACAGAGCGAGAGAGGGAGATGGAGATGCATGCTATCTGGGATATTTCCCAAGAAGTATTATTGGCAGTATGCTGAGGAGGAATATCATTTACTCCTGCGCAGTTGTCTCGCCGAATAGGGTTTGGATTCCACCGTCATCAGCATCGGCATCAGCAGTCGCATGGAGTGGTCCTAGTGCATAGTGTTACTTTATGGCTGGGCTCCATGGAGTCAAAGCAGCTGTAACAGTGGCTACCCCACTATGAAAGAGAATACTGTAGAGAGTGGTTTGTGTGTGTGTGTGTGTGTGTGTGTGTGTGTGTGTGTGCCTGAGTATCTGTGTTTGCTTGTGTTTGTTTTTGGAGTGCTCTCACAGTATCTATTGATGCCATTTCTTCACATCAAATTATGGACCTGACCAGCCATAGCAGACAATAGGGCGAATAAAAACAAGCCGCCAGAGCTGCATTGAGTCTTTGAGTTGAGGATGATTTGTCCTCTCAAAACAATCTCTCAGAGGTTTCCAATGAAGCACTTTTGGTCAGAAAAATGATCCAGATGTGAAGGTTGGCTGGTTTTCAAAATGACACTGAATGGACTGAATAGATTATAAAAATAGGCTGTGTTCTGCTCCATTTTCAAAACCGCATCAGGAACTCAAAACAGCCCCAAACAAAGTAGCCCTAGGAAGCTTCATCACTGAAAAAAAGAGTAATGACTGTAATTTTAGCTTTACAGAAACACAGTGAGGGATTGTGGGACATCTTCTTTTCTGCACTTCTATGTCAGTTATTTGACTGTAAGGAGGCCTACCATTCAGATCTCATCATGGGTGCCATATCCTGTATTATATAGAATGCTTCAAAAGCTGTCCAGCTGCAAGACATTTTGTATACAGTATGTGTGTGTCAGAGAGAAGGAGAGAGCGAGAGAGAGAGAGAGAGAGAGAGAGAGAGAGAAAGGAATAGTGAGTTGGTGTGTATGATTTATCTGCCCCCAGCCTCTTGTGTAAGTGTATGTGGATGGATGTGTGGTTGGAATGAATGCCCCACTGTCTGAGAGTAATGCACACAGACAAATAGGCCTGTGCATGTTTTTCATCCGCAGTTGACCACTCGGGGCCCAAACACGGCAGGTCTGGTCAGTCTTCACGCGATCTGGCCCTCGCTCGACTTGCTGTCTGCGGCCCTCCCCATTGAGACAGACATTAATGCCGTGTCAATATTGTATCAACAGCTCCTCTGGTTGTGGCCCAGCGTTGTGTGATGATGTCTCCTCAGTGGCCTCAGGGTGGGCAGCTGGGCACGTCTCTCTGTCTCCGAGGCCCGTGTCTGCTTTTTACGTCCTCGCTTAGGTCAGTGATGTCTGACCACTTAGCCTAAATGTACGCATGCAGTAGTCTACTTGGCCTGATTGAGTTCTTTTATGTCATAAGTGCTTGGCCTCTTTTTTGTATAAGAAGCCACTGGACCAGAGTCACATATATTGACATGAGGATGGTCTGCCAGGTTCCTATTGTGATTAGCAAAAGGGTTGTTTATATCATGATGCCTGTGTGCAGGTTTCAGTACTCACTACAACGCCACGCTTATGCTTACTGACTTACATACAGTATCTGCTTACACACATGCATGCAGAAATGCACACATTGTATTGTCAAATATAAAGATATTAACTGAAATGAAAAAGAAAATTTTTGGTAGATATAATAGTTGTGTTATGCTTGATGCATTTAATGCAGTCATGATTGTTTACATAACCACCTTTGTCACTTGGCTGGCCTGTCCCCATAAATGTGTCTGTCCGTGCTGTGACAGAGAGCGATGCAGTTCTCTATATGGCGTTTATTTCTCCCTCCCCTGATCTTTACTGTTCTTCTTCTCTGAGTGCGTTTACAGAAAGGAAATTGTTCTTACACTGCTCTCCTGGCTACGTTGAGTGGACATGTGTTGGCCGGCTTACAGGCCAGTGAAAACCTCGCCATGTTGCATCTCCGTGTTCTCCCCCTCGACCCCCACAGCGGTGAAAATAACAGTGATTGATTGGCTTTGTTCTGGCCTGCTTTGAGGAGAACAACGGGAGATGCGCAGGGCCCTGGCTAAGATTGAGGTTTTGTAAACAGCTTTCTGTCAGCTAGAAGTAATGCCTTCTCCTCTCCAAATGCAATGGTCCACAGAGAGAGAGAGAGAGAGAGAGAGAGAGAGAGAGAGAGAGAGAAAGACACAGAGAGAGTGCAACGCAGTGCAGCGCACTATCTATTGGTCTGAAAAATATTTTGGCTGTGCTGTGTACTCAATGCTTGGCCTGGCATTCACTTCGCTGTTTGTGTCTTAAAGGCATGAGATGGGCATTGTGAAAGGATCCTCTGTGACCAATCTCCTTTCTCTCTTTCACTCTCTCTATCCCCCCATCACTGCACCCATCCTTCTCCTCCTCACCCTTTTTGACTTGATGCTTAATTCATTTACATACATTTGTAATTTATGTGCGTGAGCATATGGACCGCGATGTTGAAATAGTCGTGTGCAAGAGCCGCAGTATTAGCGTCTATTTGTGTATGCGTGCACCAAGCGTGAAGCCGAGCTGCTGGACATTACGGCGAGTCAGACATGCGTGGGGGAAAGACAGGGGATGCGTATGCAATCGCGTCTCACTGAGCCAGTCATGCACACACAAACACAGAAACACCCATCACAAGTCACGTTGCCGACGGTAGGCAAAAATGCAGTGGACTTTTACCACGGGTGTGTTAGAGTTTGCATATCTTTTGCAGGAAGGGTAACGCCGAGGTGATACAAACTAGGGTCATATCCCAAATCAGTCGGATGGAAACCGCTAACTTACGCTACCACGAATCAGTCTACTTTTTTGATGATACATAAAGATCATACATGATGATAGATAGTTGTTGGCGGTGTGCTGTAAAATCATACCAGTAGTAGTGAAAAGAAATCCCTCCCGAAGTTTACAATGACAATAAGTTCCACATCAGTGGGAAAGGTCAAATGGGCAATTTGGCTGCCCGGCTGCTGTGGGTTCCTGGGCACTGCCAGCTGTGATTTATTCTCCCTCACCTGCGAAACCCCCCTCCCATCCTCCTCCCTCCTCCTCCCTCTCTCGCTCGCGTCTCTCCCAGTGGCCATTATGGATGCCCTAATTAGTGATTCATTTACTCCCACTGATTGGATAACGAGCTGAAAGTGGGTTGTCGGTGAATGCAAACAAGGAATGCAGGGGTCTTGTTCCCCTGGAGTGTGTGTGTGTGTGTGTGTGTGTGTGTGTGTGTGTGTGTGTGTGTGTGTGTGTGTGTGTTCGCTGTGAGTGGAATAAATGGAGAACTAGAGTTTCTCCTCCTTTGAACACAACACACGACACATCAGAACATTCACGTGTGCTATTGTGTCGTTGCTATCGTCAGCCATTTGCTTTAGTGCCATGGGAGAAATCTTACAAGTCTCGCATACACCATTTCCCAGGATGTCACAGCCAGCAATAGTCTCCATTTAATTTGAATTCTTCAAGCAGGAGATGTTGAGGAAATAAATAAATGAATAAATCTGGTCCCCCATTTACTATATAAAGCAGTACAAGAGCGAGAGGCATGCATGCATTGTGCAAATATGTCATGGCCAGCCGGGCTCATTTTCCACGTGCGTCTCAGTGAGTCAAGCTGCTCTGTGAATGCCCCATCCTCCGAGGTCTTGGGTGGCGTGCAAGGCCGAGGCTTTAATGTGGCGGGCATCTCCCGGGTGAGGGCGGCACATCCCAGCCCTGGCAGGCCCTTGGGGCATCGGACGCAGCAGGAACAATGGCCTGGCTCCTTTATTGTTCCAACAACACAGAAAAGCACTTTCTTCTGCGTCTCCCAGTCTGCCGCTGTCCTTAGCACACCCCAGAATCCCTCCCATTCTCTCCAGCTGGAGACAGAAAAGAGGGTTTTTTTTTTTGTATTGCTGGCATCGCTGCATTTGTAGCCATGTTGCTTGAAGTGCTTCCTAACTCTCCTCTTTAGTACGTGGAATTACATGGGGTCATTCAACAAAATAGATGGCACCAATTCCTCATGTAAGATGGGCTTAAAGAAATAGTGATGCAACAAATGATGATGCTATCGTTGTCTACTCAGCCTCGCTTTACTGAAAGCCCACATAAGCCAATTGGATGAAAGTGCAGCACAATGAGATATCCAGCTAAATGTACTGACTGCTGGTTTCCACAGTACACACCGTGCATACAATTGTTACTGTCTGGAAAAAGGATCCATATAAATGACTTTGGGCATGTGGTGTGCAGAAGAAAAACAAAGAAACTAGTATGCGGTTCTACTGTTATCAAGAAATTGCAACCAAACAAGCATGTTTGCATGTTCGTGCATTTGTCTGGGACAGCACGCTGAGACTAAGTGATAGATGAGTTCACTGCAAGTGGGGGTCATCGGAATCGGGGGTCATCGGAGTCAGGATGTCTGATTGGCCCAGGGCATGGCCGGCAAGCAGGACGGCGGAAGTGCTCACGCACTTCTCATCTCCTCGCCCGCGTCGGCATTATATGGTCCGGCCTGGCTGAGACCCGACAGCCCGATTTCCTCCGATCCCCGTTCAGTGTCCTCGGCCTGGCAGCAGCAGCTCCCAGGCATTCCTCCCCATCCTCCATGAGAGCCACGAGCAGAGAGTCAAGTGGGGGATGGGAGAAAAAGCAACGAATGAACTTCTGAGTGGCTCTCATATATTTATTTATTTACTTATTTATTTATTTTTTACATCCCATTTGTAGTTTAGTTCAGCTCTTCAGAAGCCCAGTGATGTTGAATAGATTCCAGCATCATCCCTTCATCTGCATGCAGTGGGCATGGCCACTCTGTGCCCCTAGTCATGCCTTATATGACATGCTCACCTCTCTAGTTATTTGTGTGTCTCTCTTTATCGCCAGCCTCTCATTCACTCCCTGCTAATCAGCTGGCAAAATGGAGAGCTGCGTGCATTTCCATGCTTTCCTTTCCCCTTGTGTGCACACTACAGTAGTGAATAAAATGCAATATTTTTTCCCCTCGGTTCATTTTCATGCAGGAAGGATTTATGTACACGTTCTTGTGAAGTGCCTCATCAAGTGTACGTGTGTGTGTGTGTGTGTGTGTGTGTGTGTGTGTGTGTGGTGTGTGTGTGTGTGTGTGTGTGTGTGGTGCGTGTGTGTGTGTGTGTGTGTGAATGTCTATATCTGCATGCTAAAACACCCATCACCTGCACCATCTGACATGATGCCTCAGGTAATAGCCCTCCCCTGGTACTTTTTTTCATTATCGACAAACCTCCCTTTCATCTCCATGTCTTCCCTGATAGATTTTCCCATTCACAAGTGTCGATAGTCACTGACAAATGAGTCGCTGATATGATCACACCCCTGGGACATCTTACTATAAAGCACACGCGTGAAAAACAACTGCTCATATGAATATTGTTTGTGCTTGTCAACCAGTGATGAGGTGCACAGCAAGTTCTATATCAGGCTCATCCACACGCACTTACACATTTGCACATACTTAACGGCAAAGGCTTTCACAGGCTGAATTCTGTCATTCTGTTTTGGCTTGCCAAAAAAAAAAAAAATAGGCCTTCAGTGATGGTCAGTGAATGTTCCGTCATCACAGTCAAATATATTGCCAATGATCAGGACTTTCAACTGTGTGTGTGATCAATATAGAAGACAGTCTTATTGATTTGTTTGCACACCTGCACACTCATACCCACATTTTTCAACACTCTTGAACATCATAACAAGAATTGAGCACCTAAAGTGCTACTGTGCACACAATAGGACATATGAAATTGGCCCAACTCCATGGCCTGTTTCCTGCACAAACTTTCCGTTGCGTTCCGTTTACGCTTCCAGTAGTCGATGCCACACCAGTAAGACTTTCCGCATTGCACTCCAGCAAGTGCTAATACTCTCCAGCATACCCACACAGAGCCGTGACCCAGCACACACAGCCTACACACAGAGCCTCATAAGTATGCATGCCTAAGAAGTGTGCATTACTTACACAAGGCTCCAGGACTCTCTGGCAAGGCAGGGCAAGGCAAGGTAATCTGAAATATTCAAGCTGATTCCTGGAGACATGAAGACAGGGAATAACACAAGGCAGAAAACATGCGTGATGCTCCAAGCTACTTGTGCAAAACTGCTCAATGGCGAATGCGAAGGCGCAAAGTTGTTCCACCATTTTAGGAAATAACTACCTTACCGTATAAGGAAATACCTCCTCTCTACAGATACAGTTGGTATTTGTCCAAATTGTTGGCCATTACACTGGCCATATATTAATATATCATATTATTTACTCAGTGTCAGCTAGCTACTGTTTATATGTTTGTGGCTGGTAGGAACTAATATTTGGTGGTATTTGATACTATTTCAGTTTAGTTTGAACTCCAATGAGCTTTGTGTTGTTTTACACCTGCTGTGTCTTGGGTCTCTGGCCTCCATCTCTTTCTGCAGCGTAACAATTTGTCATGTTGTGACTGTTTACCAGCAGTGCTGCTGACGGCAGGGCCGGGCGGCGATGAGTAAATTGACTATATACACACATCCCCAGTCCCCTGTCCGAGCTGCTGCGAGCGCTCCCTCACGGCCGGTTATGGGTGACGCTGACACTGATCGCGATTGACCCAGCTTCGATCACTCGGGTTGTCACGACACACCGCACCTTTCATGTCCACTCTGTCGCTTCGACTCCTCCGATTGATCAGATGTGATAGAGATGGCTACCTCTGACCCCGCCGGCCAGGAGTGTGGCCTCGGACCGTGACCCGCTTCAACCGGCCGCTCTGTGGCAGATCTAATGGTGGTGTCCGCCACCCTCCCCCACCCCACCCCTGAGGACAGTGGGTCCCTGCAGGCTGTGTGCGGTGACGTCTGGTCAGAGGAGGGAGGAGTGGCAGCCCCAGCTGTGTGAAGTCAGAGCAGGTGTGTCTGAGATACAGCGTAGGGCCATGCATGGCCACCTCACACTGCTGAAAGCACAGTTTAATTTCATCACCCGGCCACCTCCCCACACACAACACACACGCGCGCGCATGTACACAACAAACAAACTCACATACACAATACAGGCACACACAGACACACACACACACACACACATGCACACATACCCATCAGGGTGGAGTATTTGTCATCAAGGTGATACAATTGTCACTGTTACTGATGTAAGACGCTCAGAAATTATATATATAGCCTCGGAAACAGAGACATCGAGCTATATCCTCACTTGAAGGAGCTTGTGTGGACAAATAGTGTGAAGAGTTAAATGGCAATGATATTATTACATACTCGTTAATCTGACTCCATTTGATTAATAATTTGTATCACCAATCAATTACCAAGTAACTAGCTTATCAGCTATGGAGGAGAATGGCATGGCACACTACAAGAATTAAAGTTATCCGATTGGTAGGCAAATTAACAATTTATTAGGCATTAAGCCTTAAAGGTAAATGTAACCAATATCACTTCAGTTGGATGTACAAGTAAACTCACATGGTCTACTGTAACAAAGTAACAACCAAAGGAACAAAGGAAGCTTATCAAACAGAGATAAACTTAACCAGTTAACAAGAATTTACAGATACACCAGATAAAACAATAGAAATCCAAAAATAGAGGAAATGGAGAGAGAGAAAGAGAGAGAGAGAGAAAGGGAGACAGAGATAGAAGAGGGGGAGAGAGGCAGAAGACCAAGGGCTAGTCCACACGTACGAAACCGATCTTTTTTTCCTCCGTCTTCCCTGAAACCACATCAAGAATATTTGCGTCCAAACGGATCCATCTCAACACGTTACTTCATACCCCAGGCCTATAGGTGGCACTGTTTCTTTACAGAAATTGAGCAAAATGTTTGTGCTTTACAAACAGACAGAATAGGCTATGACGAAATGGCTAGTGCAAGGAAACCAGAATTGTTTGTGTGGACTGATGGTGAACTGTCAACTGTAGTCAACTGTAAAACTAATAAACTTTATTTTACGGTTTGTGAAGGGTGCAGTCCCGTCCTTTATTTGGCTAACGCAGGTAGGCCTACTAATCATCTTTACTTTCTTTGGTTGTAGGATAGTCCGTGATTCACATTAGTTTTGACTATCACCGCAATTAGGCTACTAAACGCAAGGCTTACCCAAGTTCTAGGCTATTCTGTCGCCACATTTATAATATTGCTATAAAACCTTCGTTACTAACAGTCAATACGTTTGCCTGCATCAAATCAAATCGCGCATTTTGTTGTAAGACATGTAAAATAAATGAATGACACTGGCACTACGCACAAATTAATGTAGCCTAAACTTACACCGCACTTTCCTAATAACTTAAGTTCTCTCGCGTCACTGACAGTAGCTAGAATGCATTAAAAAACACCGGGAAAAAACAGTGTTCAGTCCACCAAGTCATAAGCTATCGGTAGCTCGCGCACCAGTTGTGATATTTATCTTACCGAGTGTAATCGTAGGTAATGTCATGTATGAAAACTAGTATTGTTAGGCAATACTATAAGTGCAAGTCCAGGGCAGCTGAGGGTGTGGCGATGACATCATCGATCACAAAGCAGGATGTCTTGGTTTAAGCTGTCTAAGCGAATTCAACCGGCTCACGGTTTCAGATTTCTCCACTCTGGGACCAGGTTTCAGAAAAGTGCGGTTTCGGGCAGTGCGTTTACAGGATTCGTTTGGACGCTCGGCCAAGACGAAGCAAAACGTCTGCGGTTAACCTAAAAAGTGTCTCCGTGTGGACGGGCCCCAAGCCACAAGGGCCTGGCTCCTGAGGAGAGTGGAGATGGAAAAGGAGAAAGAAGAGACGAGGAGGACAAGAGCCTCCACTTTTATCATTCACTTGGGCCACCCCCGACTCATCAGAGCCTTTGTTGTCTGAGGTGGGTGGGTGTGGCCCAGGTGGATATCATAACTTTATGCTACAGTGGAATTCTTAGTCTACAACTATGCACAAATACATTCAATTGTAACGAAACTATGATCAGACTGTTGCCCACGTTACAAGTATTAATTCAAGACCAAACATGAATGTATTATTCACAACACATATTTACAGAGCAATACTGTATGATAATGAGGTTGGCCTATCTCACCACAAGACATCAAGTAGGCCCAGGACTGAGTTATCTCTCAGTAGAGGGGCCAGAACAAGGAGCAAATGGTCACTTTATGCATGAGCGGGTGTTGGGGATCTTTGGCCATGGCCAGCTAAGACAATACAGATCAAACACGGGCATCCACACATGGAAATTGAATGCAAAAGGCATTCTTTAGAAATGCATAAGGTTTGGGCAAAAGACAAGCCTTAAACTGACACTAATCATAATATGTATTTTTTTCTGTCGGAATACAGTACCAACTTTTGTGCCTGTACAGTAAATGTGAAAGGCATTTTCCTGAATGGTCTTTGTGTTTGTGACACAGATGTTTATATGTGTTTCACCAAAAGTGATGTTAATGGATGTTTGTTGTGTGTACCAGTGACTATAAGAGAGCATGTGTGTGTATGTTTTCGTAAGTCTTGTGCTCTGTCTGATCCGTGTTGGTATTTGAGTGCTCAGCTCATCAGCTTAAGAGTCTGTCCAGCCATGTCCCAGTGAGTGCCAGGTGAGGAGAGTTACGGGAAGCCGAGGTAGCAGTGAGCACCCATTCAATCTGGCCTATCGATCCGGCACAATCGAAAAAAAGGGTATTTGTTCTGCTCCAGAGAATCGCTGTGGCTATTTTCTTTTTAACTTTCTCTTGGCATCTCCAAGGTTGTTTTCCTCTAGAACTAAAACAACAGCAGACCACAGGATTTTCTTTTTTTTCCAAACCACATTAAATCTGTTCATTGTCTCAATTGAAAGCTCACAGCACAGTCGAGCATCTGTGGCAAACCCTTGAGTCTCACTCACTGGAGTCTCACTCTTGCTTTTGTTGTCGTACTCTGGATGGTGTCAAACACGAAACACCTCCACAGCCACACAGACACAGTGACGAATAACCTGACACCATTTTGAGCCTCTGAATTTTCCTGCACGGCATGTGGACAAATGTGAAAGCAAATGTGACCAGCTTTAGTGTGTTCTGTAGCTTTGTGTACAGAACAAGTTCAGATTCACAGTTGTCTCACTCAGTTTCAGGGCCTCAGGTTTACTCTGCCATTTGCTGTGTTGTAATGGTGAAATGGGCTTGTTTGGGCCCAGGGCCTCAGGTGGTGTGGCCACCACTGGTTACCAAGCCCTCTGCTCAGGTGACGCTCCGTTAGATGAGGCCTCCCCTGGGACAATAGATTATGCTGTGTGTGTGTGTGTGTGTGTGTGTGTGTGTGTGTGTGAGACATCTGTTCCACCTGCCCCCTATCCACATACACAGACACACAAACATTTCCCTGTGACCTGGTTTTTCAGCTTGACCTCCTCCCTCATTGCTGGATGTTTCAATGGCATCATTAGCCTGCAGTAGGTGTTCCGTTAACCTTGGGCCTCTTAGTGTGGAGGGGTTTTTTTTTCACCCAGCCCGTGTCCTTGTGCCCACTTGGAGGGAAAAACACACACACAAAAAAAAACAGCAGGTGTGAAGGTCAAATCCTGAGACGGAACCTTGACCATATTCCTGGAAAATTCCTCACTCTTGACTCACATGCTGTCAAATGAGGTGGATTATAATGGCAAATGTTATGTTTTTTTTACCTCTTCATTTCACTCTGAAATATATTCATATCTCAGGGCACAGATAGCAACCAATCAATTCAGATTATTTTTGGTTCATCAACTACAATAGTGATTGATAATTTATTATTTAAAAATATGATTTATCAGGAATGGCTAGAAAGGGCTGTCTTTTCAGTCCAGTTTCTGAGTGGTGTCTGTAGATTTTCAAATTCCGATTTAACGAGGACCCCTACAGAGGACACAATGGATAGATCTTTGCCTTGAAAGGAGCCATAATCAGCAGCTGATTAAATTCATTAGTCTCACCGTGATCGCAGTAAACTGGAATTAGAAAAGAAAAATAAAAAAAATAGTGATCTTAGTAGGTGGGAATCATGGGATACATTGAGCTGCAGTAGCTCAAGCCCACCAGGTGGGGGCACCCACACAACATGCAATGACTGCTTAGCCAGACTAAGGCAAAGCCACAGAGTCAGATGGTTTGCAGTGGACACAAAGCCGCTGATCACGAGGAACAGGGATGAGATAGGGAACCGTTTTGCAGAATGTGAACAGGTGTGAAATCCCAGTGCTGTAAAGTCCATGAAACTTAAATCCTCTGAAGATCTGAACGTTGTTAAGGTCATCTCAGCCTGATGAAGTCAGTTGTTTTAACTTTCACAGGTCAAATGTGTGTCCTTGTTGTGCAGGAGTGTTTGATGAAGTGCTTTATTATTGCTCACATTATGCAAATGGTGGAGCCGATCGTTTTTAAGGGGTAAACAAATAGCTTTGCCGGACGGCAATAACTAATGAGAGGGAAATGAGAGTTAGTGCAGCCCTGCTGATGAAGGAGATGTCCGATTAACCCTGAATTGTTGAGGTCAAGCCAAGAAAACTCCTTACTGCTCTCTGGGATGTTTCTCATTTCACCTGTGAAAATCTGGCAACGGGCTACGTGTTACTCCTCCAACGCTAATCAAGAGGTGAGTAGGATGCTTTGGGGTAGACGTCTGACAGGTACAGTGTGCTGTAGAGTCCTATCTGGCAACCCCCACAGTGCTCTTGACTCTCCTCCGCTCCCATCACACTGCTCTCCTTGCTGTCCTGCTGTGCTGAGCCAACATGTGACAGCATCAAAACAAATTCCGTTTGACGCGAACTGGATGAATGTGTGGCTTTGCCTTTGAAACGCCATCACGTGGCCTTCAGCTCAAGTGAGGGGAAGGTACGAGGCACCTCCTGCACATGGTTTGAGGCGTCTGCTACATAAGTAAGTATAAGTATATATACTTTTTTGATCCTGTTAGGGAAATTTGGTCTCTGCATTTAACCCAATCGGTGAATTAGTGAAACACAAACAGCACACAGTGAACACACAGTGAGGTGAAGCACACACTAATCCCGGCGCAGTGAGCTGCCTGCTTCAACGGCTTTCGGGGAAGCAGTGAGGGGTTAGGTGCCTTGCTCAAGGGCACTTCAGCCGTGGCCCACTGGTCGGGGCTCGAACCGGCAACCCTCCGGTTACAAGTCCAGCGTGCTAACCAGTGGGCCACGGCTGCCCCTTACATGCAACACCCAGTCTTTTTTCCCCTGTCTCTCTCTCTCTCTTACTCTCTCTCTCTCTCTCTCTCTCTCTCTCTCTCTCTCTCTCTCTCTCTCTCTCTCTCTCTCTCTCTCTCTCTCTCTCTCTCTCTCTCTCTCTCTTCTTTCTTTGAGGACATATTTTAGCCGCCACTAGAGCCTGCGTATTGGGTTTATTTCAATGATATGTCGAAGAGGCCTGGTTAGAGGAAAATAAGTGGAGAGATTAAGAGAGTGTGTGAGAGAGGGAGAGAGAGAGAGAAGCGAGATCCATCATCCGCCGTGTCACGCTTGCTAAGTTGGCTTTCTTTGTGGAGAGGCCTGAGCTGATTTGCTCTCTGCCAGGCGGGGGGATGAATAGCCCTCGCTGTCCTGCCGATGCGCCGAGGTTGCCGCGGTGTTCCAGGAGGATTCGCAGCACAGCTGCAGAGGAGACACACACACAACCTGAGCCACAACACACAGAATCTTTAAACACACACACACACAGAGTCAGTCCCAAACACAGATACACTGAGCTAGCGTTTATTCAGGCCTCCTCAGTGGAGAATGGTCTCTTTGTCAGCAGGCAGGGCTGTATTGGACAGAATCAGCAACCTCCCCATGGACGCGTTTGCTGGCCAAGCCTGCCTTTCGCTGGGGCCGTGTGCTCGCCTTTGTGCCTGCGCGTGTGTTTGTGTGTGTGTGTGTGTGTGTGTGTGTGTGTGTGTGTGTGTGTGTGTGTGTGTGTGCGTGCGTGTCTCAGCGCATTCACATGTGTATGTGCCCATTTCAGAATATTGATATGTGTGTGTTTGTGTGTGTCCGTGATTGTGTTTGGGTGAGTGTGTGCACGCACCCGGCTGGGACTGAGTGGGCTGCATAAATCCACGAGCTCTCCGCTTCTCCCTCCGTCTCGCTCTCTCTCCTCTGTCTCTTTTGTCCCTCGTTCCGTCAGAGCTCGTTCGGCTTGACGTCACCCAGTTGGAGGGAGGCCGGCGTGAGTCGGCGCCAGCAAGCGGGTGAGGGAGTGAGTGAGCGAGTGAGTGAGAGAGTGAGTGAGGGAGTGAGTGAGAGAGCGAAAGAGTGAGAGGCACCAGGCAGCGGCTTTGAAGTTCCGCGGTGGAAGCCGGAGCGCCGAGCCTCTTCCCTCTCCATCTTCCAACCTCACAGAATCAAAGGGGAGAAGGACTCCTCCATTTCCTTCTTTTCTGCTCTGGGCAATGCTCTCAGTGAAAGGCAGACAGTGAGAGGGAGGGATAGAGACAGAAAGGGGGAGAGAGAGAGAGAGAGAGAGAGAAGAAGATTTGAGAGTAGAGAAGTGGTCCTGTTTGAAGGAGCACAAAAAGTGGAGATGAAGTGTAAGAGAAGAAGCAAAAGAAATAATGAGAGGTTTGGCGCTGCTTTTCACAATAAGCAAATGTGTCTGAGTGGAGGCAGAAGGAACAGGAGGAGTGTGTCTGTGTGGGGGGGGGGAACAAGAGAACAGTGAGAGGAGAGACACGCAGGGGGAAAATCGGGTCTGGAAGACAAACATCCACATCCCCTCATTTTCCCACAAATAGGCTCTTCCTCTGCTATGCACTCGGGCCCCAGTGATTCGCTGTGTAAAGGCTACCCATTTGCATAGCCCCTCTCTCCTTCCCTCCCTCCCTCCCTCTCTCTCTCTCTCTCTCTCTCTCTCTCTCTCTCTCTCTCTGCTGGCTGCAAAAGCTCCCCCTGCTCTCTCTCTCGCTCCCTCCCTCCCTCTCTCCTTCTATCTGTCTCTTGCCCTCCCTCCCTCTCCCGCGCTCCCTCCTGCTCTCTCTCAGTCTCGCTCTCTCACTCTCCGGCGCATCCTCGGGAGCTGTGCTACTGATGCGCTCTGCTCTGCCCAGGGCTGCTGTCCCTCTCAGGTGCAACCGCTACCGCCGCCGCTGCCGCTGTATCTACACGCCTCCCAGCCAGCAGCACGATCCGTAGGAGGGAGAGTGGTGTGCGTGAAGCCCGCGCGGGTCTCTCGTGTGTGTGTGTGCGCGTCTCGAGTGTGGCGCAAGCGTGTGTGTATGTGCAAGGACGCACGCACGCGCGTGTGTGGAGCCGCTCGTGCTCCGCTTACACACACACACCGCGGACGACGTTCCTTCCGCCGCATTCCATCCGCGACTCGCAAACGCGAGGCTCCACCGGTCACTCAGGCAGCGCGCGGATTCCCGCGAGTTGTTTTTTTTTTTCTTCTTCTGAGTCGAGGAGGGGAGAAATAAAAAAGGGGAAGAACATCTTGTCAGAGTGAAGAAGGAGAGGCGGGAGAACGACAGAAAAGGGAAGAATAAAACTTCGACTGAATCAAAGGAAAGAAAACGCAGAGTGCTTCTGCTCTTTCTTCTCCCTGCCCCTCTCTGCTGGATTCTTTTAATGGTCTTTCTCCGTGGTGAAAAAGGAGCTTCTTCTCTTGGCTAACTACTTTTTTTCTGATCGATGTCCTACTCGGAGGGAATGTTCTGCTGATTCTGTGGGCTGCTTGTTAAAACATGAGAGGAGATTTGGAAAGAAGGAAAGGATTGAAAGACTGGATGGAATCACTTGTTCTCCATTCATTGTGCTGATTTGTTTTTATTCATCTGTTGGATTTTTTTGTCTCCATTTGTGTCTCGTGTTTTTTTTGCCTGCTGGTTTGTTTGTTTTCTTCTTCCACAATGACCGATTCCGAGCCTCTGCCTCCCATCGTGGTGTGCTTGTGGATTTCTTAGTGCTAACGAGGAGCTGCGGAAATCTCACCTGACTCTTTGCCCACCGTTTTGTTTTTTACTCTGCTGGTGGGCTCTGTGGATTTGGTCCGTCTTTGTGCGTCGGGGTTTTGTTTTTGGTGGCGTCCTCCATGTGCGTCGCCGCGTGTGCGCGTAGCGAGATGGAGGGATGAGGAGCATGGGCCGCCCGGCGCTCTGAGCTCCAGCCTGAACGACGTTCGCCTCCCCCCCTCTCTCCTCTTCACCTCCTCTCCGCTCCTCGTCCCTCGGCTCCTCCTCTCCGCTCCTCGCCCTCCTTCTCAGGGAAAGATGCTCGCGGGTGGGAGGATTATAGCCATCGTGCGGCCCAGCTGGGACCCCCTGCACTGGGGCTGTGGCCGGCTGGCCCTCTGCCTGGCAGCCCTGGCCTTAGGCTGCGTGCAGGCTAGGGAGGGTCTCGGGGCCGTCGAGGGCCCCCGGCATTCGCACCTCGCTAACGGGGGCAAGCGCCACCACACAGTGCCTGTCGCCATCCACAGATCGCCCGCTTCCTTACGGGCAGGTCATGGTGGGTACCTTCTCTAATGGCTT
The DNA here is from genome assembly GCF_017589495.1 of Alosa alosa. Taxonomy (NCBI): domain Eukaryota; kingdom Metazoa; phylum Chordata; class Actinopteri; order Clupeiformes; family Clupeidae; genus Alosa; species Alosa alosa. The sequence continues at coordinate 16,291,044 of NC_063206.1, read as the reverse complement.
GTACTGTAGTTAATAACTGTGTTCAGCACAACGTACACACACGCACACACACACACACAAATAATTGTCTGAAATTGTGTATTAAATGTTTACATCACAATACTGTAAGTCTTTTAGTTAGTGTTCTCAGCAGCAATCTATTATGTTCTCCTAATGTGCTGCATTGTTTTTGCCATTGGTCTGCTCTTCTTGTGGTTGGACTTGGTGCTCTTCTCCTTTCATTGCTTCTCATTTCATTGAGTTTTTCTGATGCCCCCCCCCCCCCAGTCCTGCCTTATCCCCCTCACTGATCCAGATGAACCCCATTGTGGGAGTTTGTTTGTTTTTCTGTGTGCCTCAGCACATACCCCCAGCCAGTCCGTCCATCCGCCTGCCCTCCCTGGCTCTGAGATTAGGCGTATCCCTATCTGCAGATTGGTTGCCCGTGTCCAGATTAGGCAGGATTAGCGGGGTGTTTGTGTTGCTGAGTGTGGCCCCAGGGGGTGCTGCACACAAAGCTGTGCCGCGACTGCACCGCACCGCACCGCTCAGCACCCGTCCACGCTGACCCGTGTGCGGGCTTCGCCCGGCCTTACACACAGCTGCTCACAGCACAGCGCAGAGGGGGTCTCTGCCTCCCTCTCTCTCTCTCTCTCTCTCTCTCTCTCTCTCTCTCTCTCTCTCTCTCTCTCTCTCTCTCTCTATCTCTCTATCTCTCTCTCTCCTCTCTCTTCCTCTCTCTCTCTCTCTCTATCATCTCTTTTTCTTTCGTTTCTCTTTCATTTTTACTTTTTTGCCTCTCCCTCATTCGGTGGCACACACACATGCAGTTAGTCTGGACTTCTGCGTCCAGGTGTAGCTGTGTGAATCTTGTCCCTGTGTTTCTGGTCACTCTGTGTGGGCTCTGGGTATAAAGGGATGAACGGCCGTCTATTTCAGGCTCTTGCCTGCCATGCCTGTTCATTCAGGTTCTGTGTGCACAAACCTGGCTAGATATGAGAAAGCACACACACACACACACACACACACACACACACACACACACACACACTCTGCTGTTACAAAACTGATCTGGGTGAACGATTGGCAACGTGATGCAATTAAGCAATAAGCTCCGAGAGGCCGTAGGTTACACTGATTTTACAATAGCTAAGGGTCGTTGTTAGACACGATGCGCTACGGAGGACCGAAACTATCCGTTTCAGAATATGATTCTAAACATCGCCCTTGCCATTGCCCTTGTATATAGACTGGTGACGTCGCTCTGGCATTGTGAGCTCCAAGTGTTTGATATGGTGGGCCTGGCAGGAGATGGACCTTGGGTGGTGATTACACAGGAGATGGGCCTTGGGTGGTGATTACACAGGGGATCTGGGATGGAGTGGTGTGTGTAGGGGTGTATGAAGTGACACTGAATATAGCTTTGTGATGCATTAACTTGGAATGAGAGTCAGTGTTTCATTCATGATGTGGTGTGATGGCCTTAATTTGTATCTTGTAAACACACACACACACACACACACACATGTATGTATGTATATATGTATATATATATATATATATATATATATATATATATATATATATATATATATATATATATATATAAAACTATGGACTAATATAAACTACAGACAAAGACCCACACACAGAGGCACACACACAGTATATTTAGGAGCTCCCCCATGATGCCTGATATGAGGACAGCAGGCATAGGTACGGCGATGGAAGGTGGGATTAAGCGGACTGAGGTTTCTCCCTGCGTTCTGATTGGCTGATGATGAGGCAGTATCCCACCCCCTGCTGAGACTGCTGTGGAGGCAATTAGGTGGCACTGCTGGGGTTCATCTGCAGCCACAGCCCCACGTGCCCACATCACAGCAGCCGCACACAAACACCTCTCTCTCTCTCTCTCACTCACTCACTCACTCACTCACTCACTCACACACACACACACACACACACACACACACACACACACACACACTCTTTCTCTCTCTCTTTCTACTGTATCTCTCTGAATATGGGAGCTTGTGGCTGCCTAGGAAATGGAGAAAAGAGGAGTATATGTATTAGCAAGATAGGAAAGGTGGGTGAACTGGTGTTTCTGTAATAGTAGTAATCAGTATACTGTAACTACTATTGGTATCATGGCAGGTCTTCAAACATTAATTTGTGTTGTTTTTTTATCCTCCTTCTAACCTTCATTCTTAGTTGTTTTGGCTAAGCAGAAACTGGAGGCCTATGCAGTGGGATAGGAACTTGCATCCAGTGTAGACCACCGCTAGTCAGTTATCAGTCAGCTATTGGGATTGTCAGTTTATGTTTATTTTATTATTGTTGGATTGTTTGATTTTGTATACCAACACAATTCTCAAAAAATGAGAGTTGTTGCTTCAAATAGATCTGCAGTTAACAGAAGAATTAAAATTTAGTTGGACGACAGACAACACACAGTCTCCTACAAATGGTCTATTAGGCTATATTAATGCAAAAAACTCCTCTTTGATTGTGAGACGTTAGTGCTGTAAAATGGGTAAAATGGTGGGAAAGGGCCTACAGAGAAGACATTACTCCCTTTTATTGTTTCAGTCAGTTAAAGTAGCCTACTATCGATATTGCATCTGTTGAGAGAAGGCTATTACTATAGCCATTACTTTGGTAATGTCTCCCTTAAAACAAAAACACACCCATAACTTCCCTTCTGTGAATTACATCTGCTTTGACGAAGTACAGACATTTCCCTGAACAGCATCTCATTTAATTGCTTGAAATTTGGTACATCAAGTGTAATATGCTACCAGTATTGAATTTCCCCTTGGGGATCAATAAAGTATCTATCTATCGATCTATCTATCTATCTATCGATCTATCTATCTATCTATCTATCTATCTGTATGCTACCAGCTTTTATTAGCTCCCCCTTTTTAAATGTATTCACATTGATTCACATTTGGTCTGACCACCCTTTTTTGGGCTGGTCGTCTTATGCATATATATGAGGAAGAGAAGTGATTTGTACTTTATCCGTTAGAAAGCATCTAAACTGCACTCCAAGCTATGTGCGCCCATGTGTTAAATTCCGAGCATAATTCTGTGAGACGAATGGAATGTGTTTACACCTGTAGGGGGGTGTAAAAGGTTCCATGTTGATGGCCTTAAGGCTGTTGTTGTTATATGACATGTAGAAATGTCACTCTGCAGCAATTAAAATCTCCCCTGCCACCCTCTTCAAATGGCAGCTATTGTCCTGGGTCTCTTTTACTCAGAGGGATTGTACATATCTTGATTTGGGTTGTGGTTCTCTGTTTTTGTTGGGTAACATAAAAAAAAACATCAGCTATCTATCTATGCCTGTGGCCCTGCTTTGGGCATAGGTCATCAACAGTCTCCATAGAGATTCTTTCTGGCCAATCTCCAGCTGAGCCTCTAGAATGGACAGGCCTCTTCACGTCTGTCCATTCAACAACAAACAGAAGAAATTCATAATCTGAACAAAAATGACATTCATTATGATTGGTTTCATCACCAGATCCCTCATCTCTGAGTGCTGTTTAGTTATCAGCCATTCTGTATTATTCAGTTAGAAGTTCAGTAGTTTCAATCTGAACTAGCCACAGTGCCTCTGCAACTGCATAATGTGTGGACTGTTGTGCCTGCCCGGCTCAAGGCAAACATAACATAAAAGGGGAGACCACACGCTGCTCAAAATTAAGAAGATATTTATTAAATAAATGAACTATGTACAAACAGTAAAGCAAGACTGTAGTGTATGTCAGCATAGTGAGGTGAAGTGCAAAACCAAAAGAAACGAACAGGGCGCAGCCCGCCCGGCAGCAACGACAGCACCCCGCAACTCTGGAACGGCAGTCAGCGGAAGCGGAGAGAGAGAGAGCTTGAAACAGGCTCCCGGGACCCGCTTATATCCTGCCCTAATCGCTGGCGCAATTAGCCCACGCCATTCTGAGCTCCCCCTGTAGGCCACACACAGAACAGCAGCAGAGCCAACACAGACAAAGAGCAGGAAGCGCGACAAGACCCAGCACTGACCAGCTGGGGCGTCACAGGACCATTTTCTATTTAAGTTTCAGATGCACACAGGTACTTACAGCAGTCACGGCGCAGATGTACAGTACCTGTTTTATTTCCCTGTAGGCTTGAATGCAGGGAAAATTGCAGAGTGCTGGAGAGTGCATGAAATCAGGTGTTATCCCGGTGTTCTCCAAACAAACTCGCATGCAGAGACTACACATTACACATGTGTGTACACACACACACACACACACACGCACACACGCACACACACACACACATACACACACACACCCACACTCACACATACACACACATATACACACACAGAGACCTCATCCAAGCTTTGTTTGATTTTAATGAGGTAGAGACAGGATCAGGGGCGTGGAGCTCATTGATCAGGGACTCAGCCCCGTGCATAGGGACATAGGTGGTGCTGTGGAGATTGGTGCATAGTGGGTCGATGGCAGAGTCTGCCATCTGCGTCAGGCCTGGGATGCTGGGTCGGCCCAATTGCCTGGGGAGGAGCCGCGGCACTTTGTCGGTTCGGCGGAGAGATAAAAGGGGAGAAGAGAGGAAGGAAAGGAGAGAAAAAGCGTGAAAGGATAGAAAAGAAGTGGTTGTACACACCTAAGGGAGTGGTAGAGGGAGAAAGATGTGAAGGAGACAGGGGGAACAGCAAGAAAAAAGCACAAGGTGGGAATGTTCGAGAAAGTGAAAGACAGAACAGCATCTCATCCATCTTGCCATCTACACACCCACGTCTTGGTCTAAAATTAGCTGCTCAGGCGTATTCTACAGGGAAAGCCCTGGACATATGACAAAACTGGCTATATAGGAAATATTTCCTGTGAACAGCTCTCAAGGCAGAAGATACATTGTGATGTAATGGGTGTTATAGGATCCCAAAGAGCAGGTGCTGTTCTTTGTAGTTTAAAGATTCCCCACTGTGCATGTATTCATTTAGCCAATGCTTTTATCCAAAGCGACTCACACTACAGGTATACATTTCCATTAGTAGCTTGGATTGTCCCTGGGAATGGGAGCTATGGTCTTGGTGTTGTTAGTAGGCTACCTCACCCTCTATCATTGAAGTCACTAGAGAACTATTGCATTGTGCATTAGCGCTGATACTGTGAGCATGTAGTGGGCAGCGCAAAATGGTTAGGGACCTTTAAAACGTAACTTTAGATGGTGTCAGGATAACCACATCACCGGCTCTGGGGGAGTGGGGGAGACGACTTTCGCCTCCCTCCAGTCTAAACAGCTGCCCAAGCCACGGGTTTCCTGTTTGGCGGCTGATTACAAGTCGCTCTTATCGGGCCACGGGATAAATCCCCCAAGCCCACACCCCTTGGAGCTACCACCCCCTTCACACTTTTGTAATGTCACTTTTGTCTGCCTAATCCCTCCTCTTCATCAAAGTCACTAAAGCAATTTAAGTGATTGTAATCAATTTTAATAGTCTCTACCTTAAGTGCTAATGAAGAAATGGATTAGAGGCGGTCCTCCACTGCGGCTGCCAGCCGGCAGGGGGTATGGTGGGGTGGGGAGAGGGAGAGAGAGAGAGAGAGAGAGGGAGAGAAAGAAGGAGGGGAAGACAAGGATCTCAGGGATGGTTTGGAAACTAAATAATGCTAATGCTGCTAGAGAGAGGAGAGGTGAAGAAGACAAGAGATGGAGAGAGAGATGGAGAGAGAGAGAGAAAGAGAGAGAGAAAGAGAGAGAGAGAGAGAGAGAGAGAAAGAGAGAGAGAGAGCAAGCCAAGCGAGAGGCTAGAGGATTGCCGCCTGCCTCGTGATCTCTGTGTGTGTTGTGGCATGTATAATATAATTACTGGCTTGTCCCAAGGCTGATGTCAGTCAGAGATAGTGTGTGGCTGGCAGCGTCTCCAGCTGTCTGATAAGGATCTGGGTACATGTTCACTCCGCCCGGGGGATCGGCACAGGTTACCGACCTCACATTTACAACGAGAGAGTGAGAGAGAGAGAGTGAGAGAGAGTGAGAGAGAGAAAGAGAGAGACTAATGCCTTGTATCAATGCTGCACTTCCTTGCTGCTTTTTACTTCACCCTTTTGCTGTCACTGTCATCTTATTTCCATTCTTCATTGCGTTTTGTGTTTCTCGCTCCCTTTCTGTTCCTCCTCCTCCACCCATGCTTATCTTCCCCTCCTCCTCCTCTCTTCCCTCCATCTCACCCACTTTATCATGTGTGTCCTCTCTGTACCCCTCTACTTCTTCTTGTCTTTTCTTCTCTCTTCTCTCTGTTTTCCTCTCCTCCTCTCTCATCCCTTCTCTCTCACCGCCCCTCTCTCCCGGCTGCTCTCTGTGAGGCTCCGGCCCTCCTGCTGTCGGCTGAATTTTAAATCCCATTGTGAGTGAGTTCCAGTCTCAGCAGCGAGCCACCCACACCACTCATACCCCCCTGCCACCCCCCTCCCCCCAACCCCCTTCTGCTGCCCCCTTTGATGCTCGATGGGGCCCATCCGAGCGGACAGACATGACGGCCTCTGGTGCCCTGCAGTTGTTGCCGTGGTGACCAGGCCGTGGCCACCAAGGAGCGAAATGAGACCTGACTGTACGCGTGGAAGGGCGAGGGGTGAGGGGGCAGCTAGGGGGGCCGGGTGTGTGTGTGTGTGGGGTGGAGGGCTTCGGGCTGAGTAATGCGCCCGGTTTGGGAGTCATAAAGGGGGAAGAGATGGAGTTGCACTGCCGAATAACGGGAGGGATGCTTACATGCTTTTCTCTCTCTCTCTCTCTCTCTCTCTCTCTCTCTCTCTCTCTCTCTCTCTCTCTCTCTCCCTGTCTCTTCTTTCACCCCTCTCTCTCCTCTCCCTCCATCTCTGTCTCTCCATTTCACTCCCCCTGTAAACAACCCCCCCACGCATCCACCCCCTCCCTCTCTCATATCGGGGACAAGTTTGGCGTGACCCCCAATAAAAAAATAAATGAATGAATGAAAAGTAAATAGTCAGACACCATCATAATAACTCCCTCTCTCTATCTCTCTCTCTCTGCTTTCCTCCTTTTCAATCTCTTTCCCTCTCCCTCTCTCTCTCTCTCTCTCTCTCCCTCTCCCCCGCTCTCCTGCTCACTCTGCACTGATCTTCACAGTAATGGGGTGATGAGGAGACGGCTGAGTCTAACATAAAATGATGTTGATTTTACAGTGAATGACTATGAAATGCCTGGCCACTGTGAAGGTCAGCGCTGATAGGAAGGCTAAAGGGATTTGTGAACTTGTAAAGTAAATACACTCACAGTCACACACATACATAGACACACATACATCTGAGGGTTGAATCTAGTATTTGTTCATTTACATGTCATGTCCAAAAATTACAATCTCAAACATGAGATATCGATCTAAATTTGCATGGAATTAAATGCAGTAACACACTTAATTAAATGCAGTAACTCACAAAAACACACGGTAAAATGTTGAAAAAGGATGTCAAAACTTTGATTAGGGATGTCAGGACAACCCCCTGTTACATCCATGAAATAAATTATAAGATTAAAAACACATCCAAAATATATTATATCAAATTATTATTCGGCTCTTCACAATGCTAGTAGAACGCTCCATTGACTTGAATGGGATTTCCCAACGTTCTACAGTAAAATAAATTCATGTAATTACCACTGCAAACATTTGTGCTTGCATTTGTGATTCTGATACGTCTTTCATATCACTACGCAAGGACTGGAACTTCATTCAAACGTGAAAGCAGACGGTTGATCAGCTGTGTTCTAAAGAATGTTTGATTCAAGTTCAGCAGCGTGTGTTGTTGCGAACTATTTGTTTTTCAGCAAATGCCACGATGAACGGTAACAAATAGGCTAGGCTATGTAGGCTAAAGTCATATCGTGGGGAGTTTATTATTTCGTTTTGGCAAGTAGCCGTATAATAAGCGGGATAATGTATAGAACGCCGGTCATTATGGGAAAATAAATTCCTTCAGGGCGAAACAAGACCCCTCCGCCCGGTTCGCCCTGTCGGGACTTATTTTCCCAATAATGACCGGTGTTCTATACATTATCGCTTACATATGTCACACAACACACACACACACACACACACACACATACACACACTTTAGCATCTCACTTGTTTATGTCCACCACTATCCTAATTATTGTGTGTTTATTTAGCAAAAGAAAAAAATGTCAGTCCAGATACAGTAATCACTTTGTTGTGATCCACTCCTAGCCAAAGTAAATGCTGCACACTCATATCTTATATATGATTGCTATTGATCCGAGGGATCAATAGCTGAAAACAGCCCCTGAGAGCATAACTCATTTTTAGACATGCTGATATCCTTGAGACTTTTGAGTGCTTTGGTTTTCATGGATAAACTGATGATGAAATCGATGGTGAAGATTGATTTCCTCCTACAAGCGCTCCAGCCCTGCATGCAAAAAAATAAATAAATAATATTGTGCAAAGCCAAAACATTTTGTCCTCGCCTCTGACACAGTAAACGATACATATCCAAACGGTTGATAGAAAATTTGACTAGCTGACTAGTTGATAAATCAAACCTGCATATTCCTAACTAGCTTCTGTAATTGCCTGATTATTTATATATTTATTTAAATTTTTGGCTGGGGAAGCTGGAAGCACTCACTGTTCACTAAGCAACTCTGATCAGAACTATTTAATGAACATGTCCTGCAAAAAAAAGCTGAAAACAAAAAAGACATGCTCATCATCTGAACACCCCCACCAGCAATGCTTTCAAATGGGCTGTGCAGGAGGAGGGTGCTGATATCATTACTATTCTATTTTCTGTGTGATTTCTACAATCTCGCACCTGCAGCAGTGTGCCTCTACTAATCCACAATAATAGGATTGTGGGGGATTTCACCTACCCAAGCCATCCCTTCCATCTTGCTCCACTGCAAGACTGCTGGCAAACGGCGATAAAAATTAGAAAGGAGTGGCAAGAGGAAAGAAAGAAAGAAAGAAAGAAGAAGAAGAAGAAGAAGAAAAACAGTACCTAAACAGAGGCTAATAATAGCTGGTGTTGACGTTTGAAGTTGTAAACACCCCTCACTGCCTGCTATTTGTGATCGTCTTATCTGGAGTTGCTATTTGTGACTGTGGCTTTTCTTTTCTTTTCTTTCTGCTCGTATGAGGGGCAACATTTCTTTTTTATATATCCCGTTGTTCATGTCACTCTGCTTTTGGTGCCATGTGGTGTGATGTGCAAGGGCACACAGCCACATGTGTTACGCATGGTCTAACAAAGACTGCATGCTCAAGTAGTGTTCAAACGCCCACCCACACACACATATGCATATTGCTCACCAATGTTAACCCACATATGACACACACAAACACACATGCACATGCACACACACACACACACACACACACACACAAACACACACCCACTTCTTAAACACACCTATGGCTATGTGAATCACTGACACTGTCAGCAGAGTTGATCTTCAAACTTCCTGAAGCTGCACCTAATTAATTGGCATCACACCATTTAGCAAAGGCTTATTTACAGACACAGCAGCAGTGGAGGGGAGATATTTAATCCACCAGTGCGTATTATGCGTATAATAAGGCCAGTGCGTAGTTTGACCCCAAGGGCTTGAATAAGGGGGAGTTGGGAGGCAGAGACACCTGCACCATGTATGGAACATTATTCATCCTCATAAACATATGCTGGAGAGGCCCCGTGCACGGCTGGAAAAAAGGCTCCAGCTAACAGCAAGCAACAGACTGATGCAAAGGTTCAAATAAAGACAGGTTTTTGGCCTTTGTTTTGCTTATTAGACAGAAACATACACACACAGAGAGAGAGAGAGAGAGAGAGAGAGAGATAACACAAACACACACACACACACTCACACACAAACATACAGTACACACACACAAACCATACAGAGAGAGAAAGAGAGAGAGAGTGAGAGATAGCACAAGCACACACACACACACTACACACACATAGTACAGAGAGAGAGAACACAAACACACACACACACACACACACACACAAAATGCAGCTGGCAAGCAAGATGAATTGCCACTGCTGAGCAATCAGAAAATGCTCAGGCATGTAATGATTGAGCCTTGTGTGGTCCTCCACACTTTGAACTCAGCTGCAGGCTGCAAAGGCAAAGCCTCCCAGGCCATTAGTTCTATCAACCGATGGCCACCACAACCCAACCTTCCCTAGACACAAGTTGTGTTTACCATCGATTTTGACACCAAGATGGTGGACCTACTAAACCATCTGCACATAATTTCCCATCTCCCTCATGTGTAAGCGTCAGTGCACTGTAGGCCAGTAATGGTTTGGTCAGCTGTATGGATTCAAAATGAGCATGACTGTGGGAAATAATGGCCTGCCAACACACTGTGAAGTCTCCCTCTGACTTACATTTTGTTGTTACTTGTGATCTGATGGCAGAATGAAGCGATGTGTGTGATTGTATGTATCTGCCCATTCTTTGAAGAGGCTGAAGGGGCATGGAGAAATCCTTGCATCCTGTACGAGTTAGTTTTTAAGAGAATATGCGCTTCCAATCCATGTGAACAGCTGCGCTGAACCCATGACAGATCTAGTGCATTGCATGCTGGATATTCTACTAGAATATCTCAAAACCTGTGCAATTACCTCCCTCATGAATATGTTCAATCAGGTTGTTGATTGCAACATGGGAGAATACGCTGCTTTGCTGTTGGGACTGCCGTGGGTGGGTAACTGTTGCAGAAAGCAGTAAAATCCATAGCCTAGAGGTCAGTGAGTATTTCAGTAAGCTGGGGATAATGAGGTGAGAATGGGCATTGGGAGCGAGGGAAATAGAGAGATGAGGGAGGAGGTAGTGGGAGAACGGAAAGATCAGGGGCTGTCAATAAGCTGAGCCGTCACATCACCTCTCCAGGTCCAGCCATTTTCTCTTTTCTGCCTGACCAGTGGTGTAATTATGACAATCAGATCTGTCAGCAGCGGCACTTCTACACCGCCCTCCATCCTCACAGACTGCACAGGGTCGACGTGGGAGATGGTGCGGGAGGGCAGGAGGGTGGACACGCTGAGAATGACTCCATGGCTTCCCCTGGCTACTCACTCTGGGGCCTAACCAGCCCCCTAGGGGGTGGGATGGGGTGGGGTGGGGGGGGTGGCTTAGCCACTGCTCACCAAGGGAGTGAGGCCCACTGGTGCAAATGACCTCCAGGGCTGCTCTAATAAGGGGCTCCAGCGGAAGCTTGGCAGTGGATGTAGCAGCAGCGAGTGGGAGAAGAACCACTCATACAGTATTGTCACACCGGCCCGCGCTGAGCCGGCGGCCGCTCGCTTGGTGTTCGTTTCTCCGTCCTCTTCCTTGTTGTGTCTCATTTCCTCCTTTGGGGCACTAGGAAGTGATCATGCGTAGACCAAGGTGACTGCAAGCTGGGGAAGCTCCTCGCGGGCTGGCTTTTTTTCTCTCTCTCTCTCTTCTCTGTGTTGTGCCGCGTTTGCCTTCCGACACGTCTCGCTCTCCAGCAGGGTTGTGATGTGCGCTTTGTATCCTATCCCTGGCTCTCTTCCTCCTGCTTTTTTTTTTCCTGTTGATGTGTGCATCTCCGGAGGAGATTAGTAGGCCAGGCGATAGCAGTTTGCCAACCCTAAATTTGCCCACGGTGTTCCTGCAATCACATTATTGCCCACATGCTTCCAAAAAAGCAGACTACATTAAGCAGCTTGTTTTTTTTTTTTTTTTTAATTTTCCAGTAAAATAGTGTTTCCAAGAATAGTTTTTTTTATGAAAAACAAAAAGAGCACAAAGCTTTTAGACTCTAGTGTGTTGGACAATTAACCAGTGAGGCCAGGATCAGTAATACATTTTGAGTGCATGCAGTTCTATATTCTTCAGTTGTATATAATTTGAATATTGAATGAATTAGTTAGGAAGTGCAAGCATGCCTTACTAAAACTGGATTCTTTTATGACTTAATGCACATGAAATAATTATAATAGCAATGGATAGCAATAGCAAGTGTAATGTTTTAAGACTTAAAATATCAGTTAGTTAAATATCTTTCAGTATCTTTAGATGTATTTGCTTTCTTCCAAGTGCTACTGTAGTTCCCCCATCTATATCCGGTAGGTGTACTAAATTGATCATATACTCACTATATTCTCTCTGAATATTTTTTATAATTCCACCATCATATCAAATGCTCAGCATCCAGGATCTGAAGATGACAGCCTTCCCACCACCCACACCCCCAGCCCAATCCTAATCAAGCTATCTCATTACCAAGCCCAGTTTTTATATATTTCTGCTAAATGAAGCACTGCGAGGCAGACAAGTGTAGAAAAATGCTAAAGTGGCAGTGGTTTCATACACTTCAAAGGCTCGTTTCTTCTCCGCACACACCAACCCTGTCGGGCAGTTCAGATGCCCACTCAGAGGGAGAGTAGCACTAGACTGTGTGAGGAGGATTTTATGCTCGCCTGGCATAACAGTGTGTTAGCCAGACCCCAGAAAGAAGAGATGGACAGGGCCCCTCTCACCTGACCCCAGTGATGGAGTGACCAGTGCCCATGAGCAGATTTGATTGAGATTTGATTAACATCCGCTCAGTGCCATGGACAGAGAGAGAGAGAGAGAGAGAGAGAGAGAGGGGGAAGAAAGGCAAATGGAAGTGAAAATGATGGTGGGATGATAAGGGTGGCAGTTGAAAGGAAGACAGGGGTTGTGTGTGAACTTTTGAAGAGCTCACTCCATATTGATTGGAGCTGTGTGTGTGTGTGTGTGGGGGGGGCAGAATTGAATCCAAGAGACGGCCCACCAGGCTAGCCAGCTGTAAAGGATTACATCGACTCAGCCGTATACATGCCAGCAGGCCGAGACTTATTAAGCAAACGCAGGGGCCGCGCGACAGCCTCACCTCCACATCTGATTTAACACCAGCGAGCGCAGGCCGTTTTCTGCTGACACCACGACACTGACAGGCCGGCCGCCCGGGCCTCGGTCCACAGAGAAACGTCCAGTGATTCATGGCCAAGACTGATGAGACTTAAACGTTGCGCAAAGCCGCTGATGAGGACAGGAGTTGTTTACATGAAAATGATTGGCCAAGCATAGGGGTGGGGTGGCCCCCTTTCTCTCTCGTAAACACTCACTCCATCCCCTACCCCACACACAGACATACACACATATACACACAAACACCCGTCAGAGCTTTATGAGTGTGATAATGACCCCTTTTATCGGCAGTGCTGCTTTCACAAACCGACATTATAAAGGACAACAGCAGCGCCGCCTCTCAATGATGCAGCCGTAGATCAGGTGATTGTGAGTGAGTAAGTGAGACGTCGGACAAGTGTGGCGTGTTTACTGGCCATTTTGTGTCCTGTTGCAGGCGTTCTGACAGCAGCTTTCCTCTACTTCTCCACCACGCATACAAAATGTGCCACCAAGATCTCGCAGTCATGTTTCATTTAAAGAGGCGCAATCACACGCAGTGGTGGGAAACACATGCAAAGCTGCAGTTTAAGGCCATTAAGCACAACAATGTGTCTGTAGAGCACAGTGCATGTGGGTTAAAAAAGGTAGGAGCAAGATATTGAAAACGCTCCACTTCCAGCAAAGGGGAAGATGGATGAGTGGAGTGTAGGTTTGGCTAAGAGTGTATGTATGCTAGCACAAATTGCAGGTTGAATTGTATTGTTTTTCTCCAATCAATGTGTAAGACAAATTGCGGTGCAAATGCCTCTGGGTTTGTAGTGTGATTTTCATACACCACTTATTTTGTTCTGCATTCAGGCCTTTCTTTTACTGGACGTGGAATTCTCCGATGTATAATTACGGTAATACCACATAACGGATAGGGCTTTCTTCAAAGAGGACTTGTGGAGTGTAGCCGTTCCCAAATCAAATGACAAAAGGACTGCTCGTTGAGTTCTACAAATGCATGCAGCTTGGACCACTGTTGTTGTTATGCTGTTCATTGTTGACCGATTTTTGATTGGTGATAGGAGTCTTTGTTTAATTGTGTTGCAAGGACAGTTACACCCCCATGGTTCCCATCATGGTAATTACTACCACAAAAGATAATTAGTTAGGATATTCTGTTCATGCAGGCAGCTGCAATACTGAAGAGGACCTAACATGCCTGTTGTGGGCCTATAGGCTTCCACAGGAGTGAAGGCATGGGGGAGGCCAAAAAAAAAAAAAAAAAAACAGTGTCCGTAGTTTATAGACAGGATGTACTTTGATGCCATCGAAACAGTGGAATCTGTTCAGCTGACAAATGACCATATGATTGTTCTAGAAACCTTTGGTTAGGAAATACTTTTCTCATGAGAGTTGGTAAAAGTTAACTTGGTGGAAGTAATTGTGTTTATGATTTATGCCAAGTTTTAATAGCACGTAGTCCCTAGGGCCCAAAATGATATGTGTACATGGGGGAAGTCCCTAAGTCTCACTGCACAAGTATTCCTGGCAGCATTAGTTTGATGAAAGGCTTGTTAAGTGACATAGATGAGAACAAGAAGCAAAGCAATGGCCTCATGCACTACGCAGAGTACACTAATGATGAGGTGTTAAGAACAGTCAGTGACAGAAGTCTTACCCGCAGTTGTGGGATGATGTGGGAAGGGAGGTTTTCTGCAGCATTTTCTGGGTGATAAAGGGAGTGAATGTAAGGAGAGTGGCGGTGTAGAGAGGCCCTTTGGGTTTGAATGCTCCAGACTGCTCGAGCGGGTCTGCCGATAACAAGCCTGGGCACATCACTCAGAGGGTGTGCGTTTCAGAACCTTGGAGAGCTCACGGTGCAGACACATTGCTGTACTACAGAGCACATCACTCAGAGGGAGTGTTTCAGCACCTTGGAGAGCTCTCTGAGCATGCACAGGGCAGTACAACAGAGACTTAGATCAGACTGAGCACAAAGGCCAGAGGGCCCTGAAGCTATGTTCGGCTCTCTGTGGTGAAGACTAGCCACCTAGCACACAAGACAACCTTGTCATTAAATGCAAAGGCCTTGTCACTCACTTTTGTTTGTACATCAATTTTTATAGCTTTTTTACAAGACACTTAGATTGCGATTCATCTGTGTAAGTGCATACTTTTAGGTGCTAGAAATGTGCATACGTGCATACTTTTAGGTGCTAGAAATAGTGTTAATTGGTGCCGCTTTTACTCAAATCCATGTGCCACCGTTACACTTCTCCACTTTACAAGCTAGAAAGGAAGATAATGTGTGGTTGTAAACCAGGCCTGTGATCACTACTATTGATGAACCAATGGACCAGAAATGAAACCCTAACACGGCTCAAGTGGGGGATCAATGCTTCATTGATAATCCTTTATGGAAAGTGAAGGGGTTTGTATCAGGACCACTGGCACCCCCCCACACACATTCAATCGTTAGGCCCGGGAGAGGGACTCTTCCTCCAGCCCAGTTCTCTCCCTCGAGGGCCTTTACACTTTCACACACAAGGAGCAGTCGGTTTTCAAATGTCTCCAAGCGCCACTTAATGAAAGCAGTTGGTGCGAATGGAAGCCGATCCATAATGTCATCTTTTTTTATCTTATTTCCACACCACCACCAACCCCCCCCCCCCAATGGATGATCATAATTGGATTCTTCCCCCGGTTTCTCGGCAGTGGAGGTAATACGAGGCTTGTTAGGCGAGTGCGGTCGTTCTGAGGGGGAGGTCGAGCGAAAGTCAGTCTCAGGGATTGACCTTAGGCGAGTGCTGCAGTGGAAACTTTACCAGCAACCCTTTTTTCCTCCCTCACTCCCACTCCTCCACATACAGGCCCATCTCCATCCTCTCTCTCACTCTCTCTCCTCCATTCTCTCCCTCACTCTCTCTCCTCCATCCTCTCCTCCATCCTCTCCCTCACTCTCTCTCCTCCATTCTCTCCCTCACTCTCTCTCCTCCATTCTCTCCCTTATTCCCTCTCTTTCATCCTCTCCTCCATCATCTCTCTCTCTCACTCCCTCTCCTTCATCCTTTCATCCATCCTCTCCCTCACTCCCTCTCCTATGCACACAGGCCCATCTCCACCCTCTCTCTTTCCATTTTTCTCATCTATCCCTTCCTTCATCTCCCTGCAAGCACTTCAAATACCGCTTATCCTTCTTTTTTTCTTATTTTCATCTATCTATCCCTCCCTCTATGTCTTTCTCTTCCCTTTCTCTCTCTTTCCCTCTCTTTTTCTACCCCCTGCTGCCCATCCGTCTCAAATGATGGAGCGTGCTTCAGATGCTCAGGGGCTGGCTTATGGAGAGCCCATGGTTCATTAAGTTGCAGCTGAAATAGACTGGAGGGGGCGGTGAGATTTAACCCCATTAGGCCACAATTACTCTCTCTCCCAGACGAGCCCTGAATCTTCGGGGTTAGTGGGGAAGTCTTTGTGAATGATTGCCCCAGTACCCCCCCCCCCCCCCCCTTTTTCACCTCTTCTAACCCCTGCAGAGCGCCACTGTAGATTATTCTTTTGAAGACTTTAGCTTTAATGAGAGGAAATGTATAATGTCACTGTCTTTGAAAAATCGCATGCAGTTGCTATTCAGTGTCCAGTGAAGACATTGGAGAGAGAGAAAAAGAAAAGAAAAACAGAAGGAAGGACAAATGTTTTATTAATTAGTTTTTTTTTGTCACCCTCCTTCTGCCCGGGAAAGATGTAATGAGACAGTCATCAACGAAAAAGCTGCCAACGCAAGACAAATACTTCCAGGACGACACTGTATCCAATGACTACAACAGATCCATATCGGCTGGTGTGTGTGTGTGTTGGGGGGTGTTATCATCCCAGGAGATAGAACAAACAAAATGAGTATGCTGGAGGATAATTACTCCCGCGCAAAGAGCCGCGTGAACACATGTTTGAGGATTTCATGGGATGGCATGTGTGTGTAGGTGTGCATTAAGCCTATTTGTCCCCATTTCTTCCTAGTCCTTTAAGGGATTTTTGCAGTAATGGTCCGTAAATATCTATATACTACCTGTTTTTTTCCCTTTAGTTCAGTTATTTATTTAGTTTGGCATAGTGCAGCACTGCACTCTGGCTCTTTCTATTTTTTCCCTCCACAGATCGCTTATCAGTGCTCCACTATCAGCTCAGTCACAGCCACAGCTTGCTAAGCTCACAGGCTCCACGCTGCAGAGGGAATCTGCTCCACACTGCGTTCATTTATTTATGTCCTCTTTTGTATTCTGTCTATCACACCAGATAAAATCTAGCTTAATTGCGTTTCCATGCTCCAGATAGGGGAAATCTGTTTGCGTGTGTGTTTGTGTGTGTGCGTATCAGAATGTGTGTCTGTGTGTGTGTGTGTCTTTGTGTGTCTTTTGTGTGTGTGTGTGTGTGTGTGTGTGTGTGTGTGTGTGTGTGTGTGTGTGTGTGTGTGTGTGTGTGTGTGTTTGTGTGTGTTTGTGTGCCTTTTTTGTTGTGCTGTTTCACTATGCGAACTTTTGCACCAGCAAAGCGTCTGTCTGTATTTGGCGGGCGCGGGAAGTGGGAGAGAGGCAGAGAGGATGAGGCAGCCGCTGGAGGGCCCAGAGACTGGAGCTCTGGCTCGGGCTCTGGCACGGCCATTGCGCCGCAGAAAAAAGGCTTAATTAGAATATGCTGGAATTTGCAGCCAACGTCTCGACAGCAGCCTGAGTCAGTTTGCCTGTGTATGTGTTTGTTTGTTTGTTTTTTTGTGTGTGTGTGTGTGTGTGTGTGTGTGTATCAGAGAGAGAGAGAGAGAGAGAACGAGAGAGAGTGTGTGTGTGTGTGTGTGTTGGGGGTGGTGGGGGCTTGGGAGGAGACTGGAGCATGGAACTAAAGCTTGCAGGGAGCCAGGGGAGCGTGGAGAGCCTTTATGCAGCAGGAACAAACCCAAAGCCCACTCAGTGTAGATGGCCTCCACTGCAGGACACAAACACCCTTAACAGAGTAGTGTGGCTGCATGGACTGCAAGACAGACCTCTTTTTTAAAATGTATTTTAGTTTTTTGGTGAGTTACTTGAGCAACAAAAAAACTGTTCATGGGTTTGCTTATTTTCAAGAGGTGCTAGACTCTGACAGCTTCATAAACACCCCAAACATCTGAAGACAGCAGTAATGTGTTTATCTGACTCATTTCACTATTAGCAGCCTAATAAGCACCATTGTTCCACTCTGGGACAAGCAGGCGAGCTGCTTAACAAGGTCACAGTGGATAAAAACGGGTAATAATGAGAGCTTCATCTTTTCCATCTCTCTTAAGCAACTGGCACAGGGTGAAATATATTTCACAATAAATAACAGTAAATAAATTATGAGCAGATGCAATTTTTCGAAAAGTTATCCACTCTACCGCAGTAGTTTTGCTAGTGTGAAGTATTGCTGGGGAAAGGAGGGGAATTGGGATCAGAATGATTTATAGGCTGTGCGTTGTTTTTCTGTGGTGGTTTAAATCTCAGTCTCCTAATGAATAATTAAGGTTTGTGTGGTGCAGGGTAGATTACATAGATTTTTCATAGGGTTTATTCCATCTTCAGGAGAGATACTGGCTCTTTCACAATAGTCTAATAGCTCTCATCAGCATGAGTCTGAGACAGAACTGACTGAATAGCACCGTGACATTTCTGTCATGTGTCAATGCTTTCTCATATATGACACACACACACACACACACACACACACACACACACACACACAAACAGACATACATTGCGCTTCATTCCGTTTTCTAAAATACAACATAACAGCAGAATAATGGCAGAGCTGAGTGGTAGTGGTAGTAGACCACTCACACTGTTCTCTATTATTACACACAACACTCCAAACACATCTCTGTCCACTCTGAGCTTTCCGAAGAAACAGAAGCAGTAGTGTCATCAGAAGTTTTGACTAATACAAAGTGAAGTTTCACAAACGTACACATATTTGATGCTGCCGCTCACGTCCCCACTGGCGTTGTGCCGGCGGAGCGGGGAGTGTGAGGGGAAAATCTTGGGCTTTGAGTCGGGGGTCAGGAGTGTCCAGTCCTCCATATGCTCCGCATGAGCGATAAACACATTTCAGTGTGTGACTTGAGGGTGGGGTGACCTCCCTTTCCGCATAATGCAGCTTCTCTTCATTGCATGCATTCCTCCTGGCCCTCCGTATGCCGGAACTCATTAGACAGAAAAATAACAGGGCCCAGTCCAAGCTGACAAGCATCTTGTTTGAGCTGGCGAGCTTACAACCAGTAGGTGAAAGTAGAAGGTAGATATTTTTTTATGCCATCTTTTTTCCCTGTAAATCACTTTTTTTTTTACATAGACCCTCAGCATTGCACCCAGGCTGAGCTCCTCACTCATTAGAGCGGCTTTGTTGTCCTGCCTCTGAGCAGGTCACTCCTGTCACCCACCACATGGTGTTCATAGCACGCTCTCTCTACATCCTATATACACATATGCAAGTACACACACACACACACACACACACACACACACACCAAACATGCACACACAAGCACTCACATGCACTCTCATGCACACATTCAGATGCTTTGGTGGAAACCGTGTAATTATCTCTGCTCACTTGGACGGCCACTGTTTGCACACACTGCGAGACAAAGCGTGCGTGCATGGTGTAATGACCGCGTTAGGTTGGGGAGTGGAGGTGGGAGGGTCAGTCACACAGCACAAATTAGGGACTTCCCTCTGCTGAAAGTTTGCTCCCAACACAGTAATTGAAATGCAGGCGACGCAGAGTCTCTTTAATACCACGGTAATGCTACTCTGATGCTATTATTAGTAACGAACAAGCTGACGCTACGCCTGCTAGTTGACAGTGTTGAGCTGGACTGTCACACTCAGAACTGACCCCCCTTTCTGACACACACACACACACACA
>NC_063206.1:16246193-16266193 GCF_017589495.1 Alosa alosa | reverse complement strand
TGAAGGACGCCACTGCGGCTCAGCGCTAATCGACAGGGAATTTTCGGGATGTAATGTAGTCAGAGATGGCGATTTAAACGTGTCGGGGGAATTTTGAAAGAAAAAAAAAGCACCCAAGCATGATATGCAGCACCTATTCATCGCTGTGGGCTTATTAATGCTGAAGTTAAATTATGAAATCATTGACAGAAACAGTGTCATTGGATAATTAGTCAAGCTGTCGCCTTCCTCCATACAATGCTGGGAGAGAAGGACACTGTTGCCCGCACTGTAATTGACCGACTTCTTTTTAACACGTTTGGTCGTTGTGCAACGAGGGAACATTCTGGAATTAATTGCCGTCGCCACGAGTGAATTCCAGGCAAAATATTCATGATGGTATTATGCAAAGCTGGGTATTATGGATGTAATGCTCCTTCCTTGCCATATGCCATATAGCTGTGTAATGTCCCTGACATGCACAGGAGCAAAGTATCCCCTTAGATTTCACCTTGTCACACAACAGCATGTACAGTGTATCCAAGCTGCTGTTTGTATGTGTGTGTGTGTGTGTGTGTGTGTGTGTATGTTTGTGTGTGTGTGTGTGTGTGTGCCTGTCTACCTGTATGTGAATACTATATGCTCATGGGAATATGCACACACATTTTTCCTTTAGATGCGGATGTGTGTGTGGTTTTTGAGCGTATGTGGGTGCAGATAATGTGTGTGTGTGTGTGTGTGTGTGTGTGTGTGTGTGTGTGGGTGTGTGTGTGTGTGTGTGTGTGTGTGTGTGTGGGTGTGTGTGTGTGGGTGTGTGTGTGTGTGTGTGTGTGTGTGTGTGGGTGTGTGGGTGTGTGTGTGTGTGTGTTATTGTGTGTGTGTGTGTGTGTGTGTGTGTGTGTGTGTGTGTGTGTGTGTGTGTGTGTGTGTGTGTGTGTGTGTGTGTGGTTGTGTGGGTGTGTGTGTGTTTCTATAAGGGTATATGGAATCCTCTTTTCTCTCTCTGTTGTTGTTTTTGTCTTCTCCTTCCCCCTCTGTGAGAGTGTCTGTCAGCGCTTCACTCGTGCTCTTCCCTGGGGCCCCTGGGGGACCAAGAGCACTTTTTTTTTTTTTCTTTCCTTTCTTTCTTTCTTTCTTCTTTCTCCATCGCTGTGCGTTTCTATCTCGGTGTAGGAGCGGCGCTGCCATGAGCGCCTCTTCCTCCTCTTCCCCCCCCTTATAATTGCGAGCCTCTCTTCAAAAAGAGAATGCCAGCCGTGTAGACACTCAGCTACAGTAGCAGCCCCTACCAAGCTAATGTATTCCAAAGAGCATGAGTATAATGACTTCTCTAGCTAAGCATAGCAGCTCCCGCCTTACACTCCTACGAAGGGGAGAAGAATAGGAGTTAAGGTGGAAAAAAAGATGGATGGACCATGTCTGAAAGCGCCTCTTAATTGTTGTTTCAATTCTGCCTTCCTCTCCCTCCCCAACAGAGGCGAACAGAAATAAACAAAATGAGGAAGACATCTTTATCTCTCCTGCCAGAGTTATGGGCGTCAGGAATACCTGTTGTTGCGTAGCGCAGAGTTTGTTTTCCATTTGCACGGTGCTTCTGATGAGTAGCAGTCTAATTATGAAGCAAGGTCCCCCGAGACTCACTGGCCCCCTCTAGAGGACAACCCATGGCACGCTATTCCCTTTCCCCGGTCCTTTCCATGCACGCACGCACACTCACACAGAAACACACACACACATACATACACATGCATATACAGACACACACACGCACACACACACACACACACACACACACACACACACACACACACACACACACACACACACACACACACACACACACACACACACACACACCTTCACGGTTTAAAAGCATCTGTCCCCCAGGCTCCTCGCTCTGCCCCCACCAGCCCCCACCTCGCCCCAGCAGGGGCTGCCCCAGCAGCACGTGACCCGGGCCAGTCTGGCACGCAAGTCCCCTCTGGTGCCTCGCCACGGGAGCTCACGGATCAGCTCCTCTCGCTCCTGCCGCTCCCCCAGGGGAGACCAGGCCTATTATCTAACTAGGCCCCTCTCCTGACAACTGTAGCCATGTATACAATCGTCCGAGCAGAGCAAGCGAGGCCTCACCAGCACCGGGCTACAGCCGTGAAGGAGCACGAGCAGAACTTAGCTATGCGCGCTGACTTAAAATGCGGCCCGCTGCGCCATATGATAGATTTTCTGCCATATGAGCAGTGGCAGCACCCTGAGACACTAAACCAATGGAAGGATTATGTTCAGGGACTAATTATTGACTGACGCTCTTGATTTATGGCGGGGTGTTCAGCAGACATTAATGGTGCATATCCGTCCAGGGGATCGGGCGGCCGTGCAGCAGACGGCTGTTTGTGCTCCTGGCCCTGCAGCGCGAGCGGTGTCCGGCTCATCGTCTCCTGTCGTCCTGGTGGACGCTGCCAGCAGGAGCATAGCGGTGATGAGATGTCGTTTTGGGCAATGCGCACACGCACTGAATGATCCCCAACAACATCGGCAGAGGCCAATCGGCAGCGTCCTGCACGTTATGGGCGTGTTAACACTGTTGCACCTGTGCACTCCTCCAAGCCGCAGTGCAAATGCCATGTATTGTCATTGCTGCGTGTGTGTGTGTGTGTGTGTGTGTTTTACAGCATGCCTTGCATAAACAGGTGTTTAAATGTTTCATGTGACGTTAGTGCATCATGCACTGAATTAGACAGACACAGAGACTTAGAGAGAAAACAGATTGTGGCAGGGTGGGGATATACGTAGCTCACAGAGTTCCCCCACCCTCTGTGTGAGCCACAGGAAGTGGAGGAAGCAGCCGAAGGCCCCAGCAGAGAGGGGGGTAGGTGGGGATATCAGGACATCAGGACCGGGTGTTCTCCGCAGTGTGGGATGTCTAATGAGCCACACATGCGCACATCTCACTTTCATATTCATGCACACATTCACATTTACGCTCGCAATCACACTCACACACGCAATCACACTCTCTGTTTCTCTTGTTCTTTCACTGTATCTCTCTTTCTCTGTCACACACACACACACACACACACACACACACACACACACACACACACACACACACATGCTCACACACATGCTCACACACCTCCTCCATGTCCTCTGGGTCTGAGATCTAGTTCTTTCTCTTTTTCTGGGATCCAGGCTGTTGACTGTAATGAGGGAGAATGTGTGAAGTGAACACCTACGCAAACCCCCCCCCCCAACCACCCAACCACCCAACCCAGCCTCACCCACTTCCAGCACTGATCTGCCAGATGCTTGGCTTTGCCTGTCTTCAGAGTGCCACACATAGCCTATCTCTGAGCTACAGGAGCCCTAGAGACCATGTGCTTTCTCTCTCTCTCTCTCTCTCTCTCTCTCTCTCTCTCTCTCTCTCTCTCTCTCTCTCTCTCTCTCTCTCTCTCTCTCTCTCTCTCTCTCTCTCTCTCTCACCCTTTCAAGCTGTGATTTCTAGGGAGGCACCTGAAGCACTAGTAAGCCTGTTCTGCTGCGTGGATGACTCCAGTATGGGTGTCACACTCCTGCGGCTCTGGAACCGCTTTGGTGTGCTCATCCCAGCAATGTCGAAGGATCTTGGCTTGGATTGGGCTGGCTTTTTCTTTGACTTGTGACATGTGTTACAAGAGTGTGTGAGCGTGCATTTGGGTGTATGCGTTTAGGTGTGTGTGTATGTGCGTGTGCGTGTGCGTGTGCGTGTGCGTGTGCTTTGATTTGTGTGTCTGTGTGTGTGTCTGTGTATGTATGTGTGTGTGCAAGGGCATGCACGTACATGCGTGCTACCTTTCGAACACACCTACAAAATGACAAACATTAGCACTAATGCCCTCTCATCAGAATATTCTCCTTCTGTCCCACTTCTCTAAGAGTGCTTAACAGTTTTTTTTTTTTTTTTAAATTCCACTGAAACCTGGCGAGAGTGTTTCGCAGGCTTTACTCAGGGGAATATAGATGTTAGCAGAATCCTCCAGTCTCCGACGGAAGGGGAATTGCTGTGCTTGTGACTGTTCTGTAATGGCACCGTAATGGAGGAATAATGCCACTGCATTACGAAGGGAAGGGAAGGGAGAGGGAATGGACATGGAGAGTGTTGCCGTGCAACATTTGCTTCATTGACCACGTTTAGTCTTTCCGCATCTTTTCTGCCTCGTAGATAAAAGGCAAGGAGATGACAGGAGGGGACATTGGTGTGTGTGTGTGTGTGTGTGTGTGGTGTATCTGAGAGGACATACATGAGATGTTAGTTAAGCATATGGCTCTCCTGATTGTATGATTTGCAGGGATGGCTAATTTAATAGGATTTATAAAATGATTTGAGTTAAACAATTAATTATTGTTCAGCTTTATTATCTAAGGCCAATATTAGATCTGAAGGCATAAATCTAGTCTTGGATGAGGGATAGATACTCTGCTTATGACATTACATAAATAAAAAACAATATCTAATCTAATCGTATCATATGTAATGATCACAGGTACAGGCAGAGTGTGATTTTTGAAAAAAAAAAAACAAATCAGAAAAAATGAGTACAAGCCATTGTTGCATTAGAATAAACATCATTATTACTGAGCTCCAATGATCTGATTCATAAATGGCTGCCTTTGTGGTGGTGGTGGCACTTGGGATAGGCAAACACTGAGTGACATTCAGCCGAACGGCTGCGTTGTGGAGAGGCTCATCTCTGTTCTCCTGGGCCTGGGCGAGACGAGACAGCCACTCTATTTGGATGATGTACCTGACCTGGGGGCCGGGCGGCGGCACCAGGAATCAAATCTCATCACCGCTACACTGTGAGGGCAAGTGTGCAGGAATTATCATTACTCATCTTTCATTTCCAATCATTTCAGCATTTGCTCAAGCTCCGCGCCACTACAGATCTAAGTGGCCCTGTACAGGGAGCGAGGGATGGGCGGAGGGAGAGGAGAGAGAGAGAGAGAGAGAGAGAGAGAGAGAGAGAGAGAGAGAGCAGGAGACATGTTTGGAACAGAGGGCGGAGAGCCGTAGACAGGGAGGAACAGATGAAAACATGGCCTTTATTGGTGTTACAAATCATAGTTAGTAGCATGTCATCCACAAAGCAGTTATTTATTTCTGTGATGCTTTAGGCCTGGACACTTAGAAGCCTGAGGTGATGCTTTAGGCCCGGGCACTTAGAAGCCTGAGGTGATGCTTTAGGCCCGGGCACTTAGAAGCCTGAGGTGATGCTTTAGGCTCGGGCACTTAGAAGCCTGAGGTGATGCTTTAGGCCCGGGCACTTAGAAGCCTGAGGTGATGCTTTAGGCCCGGGCACTTAGAAGCCTGAGGTGATGCTTTAGGCCCGGGCACTTAGAAGCCTGAGGTGATGCTTTAGGCCCGGGCACTTAGAAGCCTGAGGTGATGCTTTGTACATTTTTTTGGTTCATGTCCCGCCAGCCATCTTCATTTTTTTTTACCACGGCCAAAAGGTTGAGGACAGGCCTTTGGATAGAGGGAAATTCCGGCATGTTCCGGGGCCACACTGCCCCCTCTCGAGTGGGTGGGGGAAGAGAAATAGAGCGGAGCCGCTGTTGCACGAAGCGTCCCTCCACCCTGGCCGCCCCCGTGCTGCAGTGCCAGCCAATCTTCTGGCACGCTCGTTGTTCGCAAGCAGATGTTTTTGTTTTGGTTTATATGAAAGGGAAAATTTTCAGCTCCACTGCCCCATTCTCCAGCTCGAGAGGAATGCGAGCGCTGATCACATTTTGATTGTGGCAGTTTGCATTTAAGTTCGTCAGAATGTGACAGTGCGCTCACGCTCGGCGCGAACATTAAAAGGCCAGTTGTCTGGGGCAGTTAGATTGTGCGGCATTTGGTATGTTAAGTAGAAATTGAGCTTGTTAAGTAGTCTTGGTTGCCTGTTATGCTGGGTAATGGTGCATGAAGCATGCTATTTAAAGTGTGCGTGGAGGAACTGCTGGAGGTTGAGCTCGGAGAGCGAGAACGGCAAAGACTAATGCGATTGGATTTCTGCTTCATACCACATGTGTAATAGGAGAGCTCCGCCATGCTGATGTGTCACTGATGTGTCATTGCACACACGGGAGTTTGATATTGAGAAAGGCAGACACAGGAGACACACACACACACACACACACACACACACACACACACACACACACACACACACACACACACACACACACACACACACACACACACACACAGACACACACACACATAGATACATATTTGTTTGTGTGTGCATGTCTGGTTGAGTGTGTGTGTGTGTGCATATACAGTAAAAGTGAAAGAAAGGCAGAAAGAGGAGAGACTAGCACAGAGGGGTAGCAGCTGTAAAAAGCAGCATTTTGGTGACTACACTGCACTGCAGTGCGAGAGACTGCAGGATAAACAGAGGGAGTGACGGAGAGAGGGATGAAGGAATACATGAGGAAAGGAGGCATAGAGGCAGTACTGCAGTAGTAATATGGACATGGGCCACACAGTGGAAGGACAGGCGTTCATTTGTGTGTGTGTGTGTGTGTGTGGGGGGTAGGGGTTGTTGATTCCTGACACAGCTGCCCCAGGCCGCAGGCGGGGCTATAAATAGAGTTCACTCCTTCCTCCCCCTACTCCTCCTACATTAGACCTTCTGGAGGAGGAGGAAGAAAGAGGAGGAGGAGGAGGAGAGAGATGTGTGGAGGAAGGACACTGCATGGTGCTGTAGATCATGATTGCACTTGATTGCCCATGTGCAGTCCCACTCTGGCCTGTCATATACGACGGCCACATTTGTGTTATACGGTTATTATTAGCATCTATTATTCCTGGGGTGTTGTGTCTGTGTCGGTTAGTTTGTGTGTCGTACCTACATTTCCTTATGGTGTGGTATGGTTGAAAACAGCCAGAGGCCTTGAAGTGTGCGTTTTAGATCAGTCTTGACAATCACCACAGAGCCCGCTTAGACTCCCTCACACAGCCCAGACCAAGCACTCTGCACTGCACACCGGCGAATGTTGTTTTGCCCGTTTGCGCACGCAATAATTGTAGCTGTAATTGTCGTCTTGTTGGGTTGCAAAGATTGTAAATGAGTCCGGTTTCCTTTGAGCTAATTAATCCTGCAGGGTGTAGTGTCCAGATGCATGCTACACACACACACACACACACACACACACACACAGTCAGTGCTGTGCTGCAGTCTACAGACACAGCTGTTTGCCAGTCTCGTAGCAATTTGGCCTGAGTTGTATCTGAAATTACTTACACATATCTCTGGCAAAAGGCAGCGTTTCCAGGATGAATCACAGCTAATTATTCTGTAATTGTTTGTTTGTGCCCTATTGTGCCATCCGCACAGTCTTTTTTTGAAGACATGAGGCATGAAATATTAAGCAGGTTCGTCTTTCTCCACGGCTTAATTACTTTTCCAGCAGGTTATCTTTTCTTTTGAGCCCTGCTTCATTTCCCCTAACACTCCCTCATTCAAGAACTGTGTGTGTGTGTGTGTGTGTTTGTGTGTGTGTGTGTGTGTGTGTGTGTGTGTGTGTGTGTGTGTGTGTGTGTGTGTGTGTGTGTGTGAGAGAGAGAGAGTAATTGTGATGTGCAATGACTGTAGGTGTGGGTGTGCAGGGGCCTGAGTATGTTCAATCTGTCTACGTGTGTGTGTGTGTGTGTGTGTGTGTGACAGAGAGAGAGAGAGAGAGAGGGCATGTGCATCTACATTATATGTGCAGAAAGTATGAATGTTTAATGCAAATGTCCATCCGGTCTGCCTAGGACTCCGGTCACAGATGAAGCAGACCACCGGGTATTGGAGCAGTTCAGCCTTTAAAACCACAGGCAGCAAGCATCAGGAGCAGAGAGGACAGGAACACTAACCAAGACAGGCGTATCGCATACAATCGAGCGAAATATGGATGAGCAACGAAACCCAAGCCGCTTTTCAAAAGTGGTGAGTGGTGGAGGCAGGCCTGAAAATAACCAGGGTCTTATGTCAGCCAAAAGGAGAGAGAGAGACAGAGAAAGAGAGAGAGAGAGAGAAGGAGGGAGGGAGAGAGAGATGGGCAGAGAACTCAGCCTGTGTGGCTCTATTGCTTTTATAAATTATGAATTTTTCCCACCCCCTCGTTTCCTCCCCGATCCAAATCAATAATGCTCAGGATGTGCTTTATGGCTGTCTCTCTGTGTGCGCTCACGTGAAATACTGGGCCCAGACGGAGGAGGGAGGGCGGTGTGTGTTGTTCTTGGGAGGGGGCCGGGGCGGAGAAGAGGAGCGTAGGATGACGAGGGGGTGGAGGGGGAGGAGGAGGAGGGGGAGGGTGGGCAAGGTCCTCAGTGTCGGAGCTGCTCTGCCAGCCCACAGTAACTCAGCCCCGAGCACTAACCCTGAGCCCTCCCGACACCAGCTTGCCAACAGACTCATCAGACAAGGCCTGTGTGTGTGTGTGTGTGTGTGTGTGTGTGTGAGTGAGTGAGTGTGTGTGTGTGAGTAAGTATTTTTTAGTGTGTGTGTGTGTGTGTGTTGTTTGTGTCTTGCCCTTGCTCCTCTCTTATTTAATAAGAGATTTTTAGTGGAGGCCCAACAGTGTGTCCTGTGGAACAGTAAATAACCCTGGCAGCTCGCTGTGCTGGCGCAGCCATGACAGAGACATCAGGCAGACAGGCACATGTTGTTCTTTTGTCCCCTCTCTCTTCCACATGCACCTTACACCACTCTAAACAAACTTTTCTCTCTTTTTCTCTTCTGTCTTTCTTACATTCTTACTTTCTTACTATCTCTCTTTCTCTCATACACACTCAGGTATATACAGTACGCACACCACATCACATTGTATTCAACCTATGTATACAAAGACACACACAAACACACAACACGTACAGTCTCACATTTACTTTGAACTTGTTTCAGTTTTCAAAATGACATGCAAAATGAAGATCACTGTTTACTTACTTGCATACATATTCCCTGTTCCATGCAAAGCCTCCCAGTCTTATACAGTAGGTACTGTTTACATCTCTATATTTTATTACAAATACACCCACACTTCTTTTTTGACAAAGCCAATAAAGGAAACTCTGGCAAATACACAGTAAGCCACACTGCACTGTGCACTGTGCCTGAACTCAGCAAGAGAGAAAGAAAGTCTCACTCAATTCAAGTGCCTGAACTATATACTGTAGAGAGGACCACAAAAATAATCAATACTGTAACTGTGTTCTCATTCTCTCATCCGTATAGTTACTCCATGGCAATTACTGGGGCAAAAAGCCAGCATTATTTATATGAAAATATCACATGTATTGAACGGCACCGGCTCCTACTATCCCGCCCCGAGTCAATAGCGTCCCTAAATCGATGACTAGCCAGCCAGTCTGTTTTCGTTTGTGTTTTAATAAACATCCTGTCTGTCCAAACCATGAATCAAAATAGCTGACCACCAAGGCCATTACGAGGAGTGCGCACAACTAAAAAGTAATTGCATAATCGTTACCGCTTCATGAAATCTTAATCGAAGTTATACAGTACAAAGCAGTTGGAGGCAAATGTCCATTGTGGCCACAGACGTGGTGAACAATGTCTACGTTTGACAGTAAAGTGTGGTCACCAACATGATTGGGGTGATAAAACCTATCAGCTATTGTCTCCAAGAAGTCGATTGACTGAAATGATGGCATTGTGAGATTACCAGAATTGGCGCTTTATCTTTTTTCCACCTTACATGCCTGCAAGGCTTCAGCTATTGTGTTGTAATTTTCTTTGAGTATCCAGAAGTAGTCTTCAAAAAGTTACCGCTTGTGCTGATAAAAAAAGCAAGCCTCGCACTCATCACAGAAAAAAATGGACCCAAGTAGTGTGTGTGTGTGTGTGTGTGTGTGTGTGTGTGTGTGTGTGTGTGTGTGTGTGTGTGTGTGTTTCTTCTTTACTTGCCTCATCGATTAAAGCAACAGTTCAATCCTAAACTCATTAAGTCTTGGCCAGGTGAACCTCGGAATGAACAATGCTTGTCGTTTAGTTCCCTTTGCAGCCCTAAGGAAAATAGATTTGGCTGACATTAGCCATAAAATGGGGCGAAGGCAAGAGAAAAGAAGGTGTGTGTGGAAGCAGACACACAGATCGTTCCTTGGAAACGACTCCAAAGAGACTGACCTCCTCATATTGACTTGTCAGGGTGATGAGCCGTCTGTGCATTGGTGGACAGCGGATGAGGAAACAGAGTGTTTAAGAGGGTGGACTCGACATGTCGTGTCCGATCAGATCATCCAACCAGACTCCCGGAGTCCGTCAGAGGGATTGTCTGCTGTGAACCCGTCACCCATTACATTTTATCAGTGGTTGGCAGCATTATTTCACAGCGAAAAGCAACAAAGCCCTTTATCTCTTTCATCAGACTGATAAGGTCTGCTGGAACGAACAAATAAAAAGAAAGTGATAACATGGCGGAGAGAGAGAGAGAGAGAGAGAGAGAAAGCAAGATGGGGGAGAGTGGGAGAGAAAAAAAGAGTGAGAGAGAGGAAGAGAGAGAACAAAACGATTGAACACAATGGAGCTGGACTCCCAGACGGTGGTGCTCTTTTATTACCTAGCCTGTAAGGAGATGACTGATAACAACCAAAGACAATGAGAAAAAGAAGAAAGAATGACATAAAAAAAAAGGTGTGAAAAGGGGGGAACAAGTGAATCATAAAGAGCACTTTTGCCGACAAGTAAGGAGCCAGCGCAAAATGTCCAGGACTTCAAAAGCTACAAGTGCTGACTAAATGTAATGAGTATACCAGGGTAGCCATAAGGGACAGCTGGCACAGACAGGCCCAGAGGTTCTGCGTGCTGTGATGATATTCAACTTTTAATATTCACATCACTGACATCCTCCACGGTTGTCTCATTCTTATCTGTATTCCACGCCTCAATTCTCTCACATATGCTAATGCCTCATTGCTCCTCTCTTCTCCTCTCCTCTCTTCTCTTCTCCTCTCCTTTCTGCTCTTCTCTTCTCCTCTTTTCTCTCTTCTCTTCTCTTTTGCTCTCCTCTCATCTTCTCTTCTCTCCTCTCATCTTCTCTTTCCTCCCATCTTCTCTTTCCTCCTCAATTTCGTTGCTGCTCTCGCACCTCATTTGTTGTGCTCTCGTTGCTTTGGGGACTCTGCGAGTGTGTGAGGTGGCGCAGTGGTGGCAGCTCTTCCTCGCCGGTAGCAGGGGTGGTGGTGGGGGGTGAGTAGTGCTGACAGGTTCCTCAGATGCGCCACTGTTGCCCGGCGCCAGGGTGCCAAAGCCAGCCAGCTGTTCGCTCGTGTCAGAGCCTTCCAGCTTCTCAGAGAGAGAGAGAGAGAGAGAGAGAGAGAGAGCAGAGATTCCCGAGACAAGCCGCGTCGTTTCCCTGGCAGCCTTGACCGGAGCTGGCCGGCACGCCAGGGATATTTGGAGGGGGAAACGGCGGAAGAAGAAAAGCCAAGCAATTAGCCGCTGAGTGCGAGCCAAGTCTCTCTCCCGTCATCCCACTTGCGGACGCCGTCGATTAGACTCCCACCAACCACCACACCAGCCTTTCATGTCTTTATTTGGCTTTATCTGTTATTCTCACATTTAACAAGGTTGCACCCTCCCCACCCCGCTTTATTATAGAACGATTTGGCCTTTCTCTTCAACGGCCTTTAGGAGGCCCCTGGTAGGATGGCAGCAAAAAAAAAGCCAGGCCACACCTGCTGCCTCTCCTCCACCCATCTCTCCCTTCCTGTCTACTCCTCCCTTCTCCTCTCTCTCTATCCCTTCCTCTCCCCCTCTCTTTCTCGCTATCTCCTTCCTCCTCCCTTGGCTTACTGGGACAGCCGGCCAGAGCGACCATGGGAAGCAGACGGCTCTAATGCCAGGCATTCATCACCCTGCCAGCAGCGGAGCCTGTGCTGGCCCAGTCCAGCCCAGCAGAAAAGACCCGGTCGCCAGCGCCGGCCGCGAGCCAGGGCACCGAGCCCGTCTTAGCCAGACAGCTCCTGAATCTGAACCACGGGGACTCACGTCCATCTCAAACGCAGAGTGCCACACGTCCACACACACACACACACACACACACACACACACACACACACACACACACAGTCCGGTCCTAACCCGGTGTGAAAACGGAAAGGATCACTGAGAGCAGGAGGAACATGGAGGGAGAAAGGGGAGAGGTAGAAAGGTGAAGATATATTGGGAAAGGGGTTTGGCCTCAGCTGCTTTCATCAAAGAAAGAGAGAGAGAGAGAGAGAGAGAGAGAGTCCAAGACCTTGAGTGAGCCTTTAGGGAGTTCTTAGAATCAGAGAGTTATAGCTTGTCATCACTACCAGACCTAGAGATCCTGAAGTGAAGTGTGTGTGTGTGTGTGTGTGTGCATGTGCATGTGCATGTGTGTGTGTGCATGCGTGTGTGTGTGTGTGTGTGTGTGTGTGTGTGTGTGTGTGATTATGAACTTTAATTCATCAGCAAACACTTCTCTGGCATCATAAAAGTAGGCTGACATTTACAGTTAGGCTTATGGGTCAAGGAGGCAGCACTAAAGAGATAATGATGAACTGAATGGCCCTGGAATAGCCTCGGAGATGGACACCAGGACAACCGCAGATCTGCCAGTCAGATGGAGGGAGAAAATAGAGATGAGATTGAGAAAATTGGTACTGAGGTACAACACAGCAGATTGAACAAATGAAGATCAATTGTCAACGGTATGCAAAGAGTGACTTGGAGCTGGAGTGAGGAAGACTTGTTTTGTTGGAAGGTAATTGTGTGCAATAAGGGGGATTGTAGGCCACTTATAAATTGTTGCCATGAGGCCCGGCTTGCTTATCAGAGGCAAATGATGGTGGAACAGAAAAGCGGATGTAGACAGAGGCCATGAAAGTATGTGAGATTATAAAAGAGAGAATTCATCAGGCCAGTCACGGAAAAAGACATTGCTGGCAAAAACGAGACCAATCCACTGGTGGCTCTCGGTGCGTGGGAGTTTGTGTGGTGACGGTGAGACCGCATGGTCTACGGTACCCGGTACCGTGGGTGGACAGATGCCTGATGCTCCAGACCTAATTAAAAAGCCCCAGCAAGGGGCAGCCGATGTCTGTGTGAGTGGCCAACAGGCGTGCCCTCATTAGCACCGACAGGGCCAGAGGCCTGCAGACCAGTGCCTAGCAGTGTGCACAGCCAGTCAAAGAGAATCTTTGAAGAATCCAGTCAAGGGACTATGATTGTGAGGTGGTTTTGTGTGTTTGTTTGGGCTGTGGGCTTTGTAAAACTCCAAGCTTGCCTCTCGACCCCCTAAGGGTCGTATTGTGTTGGCTTTGATGAATTGCTGAGGTTTTTAAGGAAGCAAACCTGCTCAGTTGACTCTCTCTCTCTCTCTCTCTCTCTCTCTCTCTCTCTCTCTCTCTCTCTCTCTCTCTCTCTCTCTCTCTCTCTCTCTCTCTCTCTCTCTCTCTCAACAATACTCTTCTCCTTTTCTTCACTCTCTCTACTTTTTCCTGCTACCACATTCCCCACACTGCTTCGCTCTCATCCAGGTGGGCTTGACTTGGGCCATCAGTGTTTTGTGGTGTGGTGTGGTATGGTGTAGTCGGTGATTTTCTGGTGTCTTCTTGGGATGATTGGGGGCCAGTGCTGGAGGATCTAGCGCTGATGGATTGCTGGATGCTGGGGCGGTGGTTTGCACACTGCATGGAAGCCCGGCCCTGTTGTTGTCTTTAATGACACTCAGCGAGCTCCACAACTCACCGGGCAGGCTGGAGGCACTGGCAGTCCATAATGGAAACGTCAGCCCCCGGATAATGGACGGTCTGAGGGGTGGAGGTGGAAGAGTGGACATGGGGTGGGAGGTGGTGTGGTGTTGGGGGGGCTGGGATGGGGTTGGTTGGAGAGGGAGTGGGGGTGGATGATGGTGGAGTGATTGAGCCGGAGGGGAAGACGTGAGGATTTTCAGACCCGGCAAGCATGTTTTTTTAAACGAGCTTTCCGCTTTCCGCAGCTCTCCGCTCTGGCGTGCAAGGATGAGGGAGGTGAAAAGCAGGAAGTGCGTGCGCCCGGGTGCGCCTGTGGCCTGTCATTTCACAGTGAAAGGTGGAGAGCGCTCCTCCAACTCGTTTCACCTTTCGTTTCCATATCCCCGCTGCCCCACCATGTCCTGCTTGCGTCTGCCAGCATTGCTAAACTGACGGTGTTTTACAGGGCTGAGCTGATCATATTCTGCTAGTTTTGCTCACACCTGCAGTAAAGCAGCACTTTTATCCCACACTGTAGCCTAGAACAAGGTCCCTGTGTGCTGCAGCTTTTGACTTACCACTCCCAAAATAAGACTTCATGATCCCCAGCCCCCCCTTCAAAACCTGTTGAAAGAAATCCAGTCACATGTTACCAGCATCACAATTTAGTCTCCTGTCTTGCCGGTTCTTTTTTTTCTGTCCTCCACGTCTTCTACCTGTTTATATTCATTCAGAAAGGTAAAAAAAAGTAGTGACAGCAACTACTGAGCTTGGAGAATCAAACTGTCAACATCACATCTTTGCTATGTGTAAAGCAATGTAGCTGAATAAATTGCGGTGTCAGGGTGAGATGCATCAACACGGTCGCTGCACATTTCCCATATCAAGCATTTCAAAGGGTTCTCGCATGGATCTCATTTAAATGCAGTGATGTGGTGATGTACTGAGCATTTCAAAAACACTCCCGATCTGGCACCATCTCTCTCTCTCTCTCTCTCTCTCTCTCTCTCTCTCTCTCTCTCTCTCTCTCTCTCTCTCTCTCTCTCTCTCTCTCTCTCTCTCTGTCTCTGTCTCTGTCCATCTCTGAATGAAAGAACATCCAGTTCAATCGTAAAGTATATATGCTGTCTTGAAATAGATCATATTTATACAGGTGTGATAAACAGCAAAAGGGGCCAAGGGGTACGGCAGGTAGGAGATGAACAGAAAGGCTATGATTCTGGGGGGGAAAGACATGTTAAATCCTGAACCTTTTCATTGTCAGCCACAGTGTACACAAACACATTAATAATAACCCATCCCCATGGCCATATCCCTTTCTGTATTCCTGTCAATATTACACAAGCCATAAGCATAATTTAAGCCATTTTGGTAACGCTTTAGAATAGCATGTGCTTATTAAGTATTAACAGTGCATAATAAGCAGTTAACAATTCATTACTAACAGTTAGTTAACTGTTGTTATCCTTTAATAACATTAACTAACTGTTAACATGAAGCTTGTAAGTGTTAATAAGCAGCCTTTTAAGTTACTTACAAGCATATTTGTTAACAGTTGTAAGTGTTAACAAGCAGCTTGTTAATGCTTGTTAATGGTGTATAAGACAAAGAGGTGGATAACTAATACGCTTATAAGACCTTTCTTACCTATTTGTAGTACATTTTGCAGCCCCCCAATCTAAAGGGAGGACCATGTAGCCTATAGTTCCAACAAGCCCAACCTTCTCTCTCTCTATATACTGTATCTCACCATCTAGCTTGGTTTAGCTGTGAGAAATACACCTTCAAAATTGTTGCTGTGAGCAGCCCAAAGCCATTTTTACTGGGCAATGGGCCACTGGCACTTACTGTAGGTCTAGGGTTAGGACTTGAGGCTTTATTTTTGTCATTGTTGGGTGTGGCTGACTCTGCCACCCTGTGTCATAGCCATGTTGCTGCAGTTGGGGCCTGCTATGCAGACCCATCACCCGTCAATGGGCGTATATTCCAAGAAACTTGACTGACATTGATATAAGCCTTATTTCACTTCCAGTGGATTGTGAAATTGTTACCGTCAACATGCACTTTTTGAAGAGCTCATCCTTGAAGACAATAATTACAGTACTCTCAGCTTTTGTGCTCTGCTATTTTCTGCATGTTAGACAACCATTTCAACCAAAAACTGCCACACGCAGAAACAGACAGCTCACTTTTTTTTTTCTCCAAGGAGAGCTCGCAGCCTTTTCCTATGCCACTAATCACCGGGACATTCGTTTTGTTTTCTTCCTTTTGATTCCTCCTTTTTTCTTTTCTCATGAATCCATTAAACAGACATATCACTTGGTAAAATCTATCCAAGGAGACAGCAGAGACAAGAGAGACCAAGTCGAGTTAGAACGAGTCACTCACCCAGAAAAAGATTTTGCATTCAAAGAGAAATTTGAGTTAACGGAGGGAAAGGCTAGAAATGCAGAGAAAAAAAGTGTTGTTTTCTTTCTGTCTCTTCAAAACCCTCCCCCTTTCTTGGGCTTGCTGCCGTATTTTAAGTTAGTGAGCCGAGTTTGAAACTGGCACATCATCTAATAGGCAATGCTGTCCAAAAAGGAAAGACAAAATGGAGGGTGGAAAAGCATGGCAAGACACAAGCACTTCTCCTTATCTCTCTTTTTCTCCCTTTCTCTCTCCCTCCCTCCCTCTCTCCCTCTCTCTCCCTCTCCTCTCTGCGAAGCTGTCAGATGATAAATCGTGTTGTCTTTTGAGGTTGCGTCGAGTTTACCGGCACCAATTGCCTTCCTCCAGCAGGAGAGGCTGGTGGGTGGGTGGCAGCTATTAGAACACGGGTACTACTTTGATCTGCTGGTTGGATTTACAATATGCCATTTCCAGGCTTCTTGATGTAGCAGGATTGAGGGGGAACAAGTTAGAAAGAAAACTGTGATGGGAAGCAGAGGAAGAGAGAGAGACGGAGAGGAAGAGGGAGAGAGGTAGAGTGAGGGGGAGTGGGAAAAAGGCAAGAGAAAATCTCTAAAGCCGCAGCCTAGTTGAAGGCAGTTTTGCCCAGGAGGTGACTGGTTGGATCTGGATCTGGATGCGGCTCCATCAGTGTCTCCTCCTCTCTGGGGGTGAATGTTGTGTCTGTGCCACGGTGTTAAGGGTGGCTGACTCCTGCCAGAAGATAAGAACGCACGGCCCTCTCAGCCCTGCCCACCACAGCCCTCTCATCTAGTCAGCTAATTGTTCCAAGTGCCAAATCAAAGCACACGCACCAGTGGCCCTACGAGACGTGGAGTTCCTCTCCACACCGCCCCCTACTGTTCCGCTCGCCCATGCAAATAGCTCTCTATGGGCCCAGTTAAGCCCTAACCACTGCCTCCTACGGCTTCCTACAAGGCCTTTTTTGGCCATTAATAGCCTTGTTAATCCCTCACGAACGGCTTCCCGCTCTCCCCACTGTGTACCTGAAGCCATGATGTATCCACTTATCCCCACCACCACCACCACCACCACCACCACCACCACCACCTCCACCACCACCATCACCACCACCACCACCTCCACCACCACCACCACCACCTCCACCACCACCACCACCACCTCCACCACCTCCACCACCACCACGCCCTCGGCTCTCATGGGTGCTGCGTAATGCAGCGAGACTCCTTCGCTTGGCTTAGTCTCCGACCTCTCCCTGTCCCACCTTGTCCTCTGTCTGTTTCTCTCTCCATCTCTTTCTCTCTCTCTCTCTCTCTCTCTCTCTCTCTCTCTCTCTCTCTCTCTCTCTCTCTCTCTCACCTTCTCTCTCTATCTCTCTTTTGCTCTGTGTGCTGTCAGTCCAACTTAATTGGCAGCAGCTATAATGACCCGCCGTGAATTATGGTTTTTAATTATAGGACTTTTTACGGCCCCAACAAATAAGATGTGTGTTTACGGGCAGGTGAAAGGGACAGAGGCACGCCGCCTGGCCATCTTTTACCTTCTATTTCCTCCCCTCACTTTAAATAAGACGGAGCCAACGAGCAGGCGCAGCCCAGAGATAATGAAATCCAATCCCCATTAGCATGATAAAGTCATTACATCACACACAGTTTCCTACACTTACACACACACACACACACACACACACACACAGCCAGGTGCACACGGAGCACACACAGTCAGTCACGAGCGGCACACCCAGTCTCACACACACACACACACACACATACACACACACATACACATACACATACACATACACATACACACACACCCATTGAGACACACAGTCACACATACACACAAGCACTTGTGCTAAAGAAATGGTAAAAGTGTGTGTTTTTTTTCTGCTTTTGATTTGTGTCGGCCATAATGGGGATCAGAGCTTTGGCGGCGGCCCCATCCGCGTGTTTACACCTGGCTAGCTCAGCTAATGGAAGCTTTTCATTAGACCGGCTCAGACACTACCGGGAGCCATTGGAATACATCATTTATTTATTCCACCCCTCCTTCTCTCTCTCTCTCTTTCTCTCTCTCTTCTCTTTGACTCTCTCTCTTTCACTCCCTCTCTCACTCCCCCTCCCCTTAACCCCTGTTCACCCCAAAGTCATTGCACTCGGTACTAACCTGCGACCTATGGGTGATGACATCCTACCAAAAGCAGATATGTTTGCACATATTCACACAAACACACCCCCCCCCCCAACACACACACACACAATCCACAGCACAGTGAATCCAAATGCATTTCCTTTTGCAGGAGGAAAAAAGTGTAACATAACATTCAAGGTGAATCAATAACAAATTCTAATATTGGATTGGGTACATTGCATTCAGTCAGCTGTAAAATGTTCTAATAAGAGCAAAATATATCACCCATGTAGGTTATAGTCTTTTTAAATGTCATCTACGGTGTTTGTTCCCATTTCATTTAATAAACCCATTTTCAGCTAAACATGAAATTGAAATGCAAGGGTGTGGAGAGTACATTGAACTTTCTAGAGGGTCACATTTCCGCATGTTCCATAGACTTATCTCCCAGCCACCATTATGCTACCGTCCATTGTGGAACTATGCAAAATATTGTGCTTTGTCCAGTGTAACAAAGTGGAGAGCCCCAATGTGGACATCTCAAGCCGGCGCTTAGGTGATTTGTGCTTGTGGTGCAAAATAGGACAATGCCATTTGAATGTGAATGCTCTAAAGCAACAAATACATTCCCAACAAATATTGTTCTGGCTGAGATGGCAGCTCAGTCCCTTATGGTAGTAATGGATTTTGAGGGGTGTTTTGCACTTTTCATTTGATCTCTTGTTAATCTGGTACAGTATGTGTGTGTGTGTGTGTGTGTGTGTCTGTCTGTCTGTCTGTCTGTCTGTCTGTCTGTGGATCAGCAAATGATGGAAATGTGAAGTGTGTGATATGCTCTCTCCCACCTACTGTCAGTTCCGCTCGCTCACCAAGAAAAATTAATTGGCTCCATCTTGATGGCGGCGCCAATGACAGGAGCGCTAACATATGTTAGCGATGGGACGCCTGATGTGTAGGGGGTTAAAGCCTTATCTCTCCGCTCCAAGCCTGATGTGTGGGGGTTAAAGCCTTATCTCTTCGCTGCAAGCGTGGCCTCCCGGCGGCATCCCTGCCAACTAAGTCGGAACGGGCATCCCTGCCAACTAAGTCGTGTTACGTGCCCAGGGTACCCCGCGGCCCTGTTTCAATTCATCCACAGGGTACCAATAAAGAGGAAACAGCAAACTAATGACAAAATAAACACACACACACACACACACACACACACACAAACACACACAAACACACACACGCAGTGGGGCTAATGTTACATATGTGTGTTGCATAAGAGCCAGTAGGGTCTTATCACAAGCTAATCAGTTGGCTGCAGCTGGGGATGAGAGACTGGGGCAGAGGAAGAGGCAGGCAGGGAAACAGCGGAGGAGGGTGTTGGCTTTCACTCTAACACCCAACACCCCCATCCACCCCCACCCCCCCCCCCCCCCCCACCCCCCGCTTTTCAGTGTCTGCAGTCTGGTGCCAGGTAGTGTAATGATAGTTTAGTAATGTCCCTGTAATCGTGTTAATCAGATGGCGTAATGGCAGTTGTTCGGCGGGGGATCGTGAGGCGGGAGCGGGGCTAGGCTAGGGGGTAATAGAGGGTGCCTTTCAAACATGGCCGACGCTTCCAACATAACCAGATTGCATTAGAGGGAAAAATTATCCACCGTCCCCTGCATTTGTTTCTTGCTCGACAAGCACGGCATGACTTGTGGCTGTAATTAGCCACTTTCGTATCCCCCACCCCCACCTCGCACCACCCTCTACCCCGCCC
>NC_063206.1:16231193-16241193 GCF_017589495.1 Alosa alosa | reverse complement strand
ATTTCATCACTTTCTGTAGGTGGATACGGATGGACCATTGAGAATTGTCCATTCACTCCATCTTTCTACTCATTTTTTTGAAGCAGCAGACTTGAGTTGAGTGGAGTGTGTGAGCGGGGTTTGCACTTCTACTCCTTCTCTCTCTCTCCTTCCTCTGAGTTCTCTTTGTGGAAAGTTGAGGGGGAAAAAATCAAGGAGCCTCTTGGCTTTCAGCAGATCGATGTGCCCTTCAGTTTTTGCCTCCTTTCTTCCTCGTCTCCTGAAGACTCCCCACGGCTGTGTGTGTGCATGTATGTGTGTCTGTGTGTGTGTGTGCGTGTGCCCATGTCTGTGTGTGTGTGGGCGTGTGTCTTTCCGTGAGTGTGGGGGAAAAAAAGAAACAGCCAAATTGTTATGCATTGAGGGTCAGCTTATGACAGGCCAATCAATTACAGCAATTTGGACCAGCGTTGTAGCGAGAGATCTCTGTTTGGTAACAACAGCAGTCATTCTGGAGACAAAAACATGACAAACCATCAGCAGAATTCAATGATATCCCTCCTGTGTGGCACAACACCACTGGCGCCGCCTTGCATTTGTCACCGGAGTTTAGACACACTCAGGGGCCGTGCACACGACGCCGGTTTTTGTGAAACCGTTGAGGTTTTGTTAACGGTTACGCCTTGCATGTACAACCCCGCAGTTTAGGAGACTGAAACCGATAGCTTTGAAACCGCTTCCAAAGTGGGAACTTTGAAACCGCCGCTAACTTTAAGCTGTAGACGCCTGTAGGTGCGCCGCAACTTTATGACGACATAGCCCCACCTCTCAACTCAGCCACGGCACTCGATCTGACATGTTGCTTGTCAAAACAAACCAAACCATTTATTTATCATATTAAAATGTTTTTCTTTCCCCTGTCATGATTTTTGTGCACAATGTAGCCTATCAGCCTTTAGTGACTAAGTTAGAAGCACACGTTAGCTTAACTTAGCTTAACATTACATTAGCTTACTGCATGTTACTGTTTTCTCCAGTGGTGCTCAGACCTAATGCAATGCGTAGGCTAAGCATTTGAAATTTCACATAGCAGTCACATACCTTGAAAATTAACTTTATTAGTTTAACAGTTGAATTGAAAACAGAATTGTCTGTAGTCTCCTTATTTCATGTGACTGCTTAACCAGAGCACTTATTAGACATTCTCTGGCTTAACAAACTGTTTCAACAATGTTTTCTTCTAAGTGATTCACTCGAAATTATCGTAAAGCTTCTGCACAGCGGCGCCATCGACTGGTCTGGCATATGCACTACAGCACATTTAGCCGGTTACACCTCTGTGTGTACATGCAAGTTTTTTTCTTGCCGGAGTCGTTAAAGGTGTGAAAGCGGTAAGAGAAAATCCACCCGGCGGTGTCGTGTAAACGGCCTCTCAATCCGCTCGTAATCAAGACACAGTTAATGGCCATCACTTCATTTTATTATTTTTTTTCGATCGAGGCCTCCTGCCATTGTTGTGTGACCGAGCATGAGGTGATGGACTATGAGCACAGGGAGTGGCACAGGGAGGAAGAGAGAGAGGGAGAGAGAGAGGGAGAGAGGGGAGATGGGAGATGCCATTGTTGTGTGCCCAACCATGAGGAGATGGCCTATGAGGACAGAGTGACAGAGAGGGGGGGTGGAGAGAGAGAGAGAAGAAAGTGGGAGAGTGAGAGAGAGAAAAAAGTGGGAAAGAGAGAGAGATAGGAGATGCCATTGTTGTGTGCCCAAGCATGAGATGACCAAGAGTGACATGGACTGAGAGAGTAAAAGTGATAGAGAGAGAGAGAGAGAGAGAGAGACTGACTGAGAGAGAGGAAAAAAGAGAGAGAGGCAGACAATAGGACTGGTCCTGCAGTGGGCAGCGCGGACAGCTGTTCATTTTCTGCCTGGGCTGCTCCTGGAAAAAGCACTTACAGTACCTTGGCTGTGATGAATGTCCCATGACACGGGCCAGCCGGAGAGCGACGGGGGCGCCCCCGTCCACCCGAGACGCCCTGCCCTCACCCCCCGTGGCCCGCTGCCCTCGCCACCACTACCCTCCAGCAACTCTGTCCTCGGCTGAAAAATATTGGTGATGGTCACAGCTCAATCAGGGAGCTGGACAGTATGTGTGTGTGTGTGTGTGTGTGTGTGTGTGTGTGTGTGTGTGTCTGTGTGTGATGGGCCTGGCTGCTGCTTTGAAGAAGCCATGGAGGCAACTGCTGTTGGGAATGTTAATGTGCCATATCGTATGAAGAGATTACAGTCCTGTTCTGTAGTAATACCACTATATTATGTACTTTAGTAGAGTAGAATAGAGTATTTAAAATTTGTATTTATTGCAGTGCAGAATTTTCTTCAATAGACTTACACAATGCAGTAATAGAGAGCCCAGTGTAGTGTAATATTAGTGAGTTTAGTTAGATGACTCCAACCCAGCCTGGAACATCACCTTTTACCAAACGCTGGATCTAAGTCTGAGAGAGACAACCTCCAGTTAATGCAGTGTGCCCACACAAGGGGTAAGGTGGTGTGTGTGTGTGGGGGGCTACAGAGGATGAAGGAGGGGGTACCTTATCAGCCTCCTGCAGAGAATAGGAACTGCCTCACACACCTACCGCATCCTCTCTCTTACAGTCACACACACATACACACTCACTCTGTGTCTCTGCCATTCTTTATATCTCAGTTTCTGGCCGTCCTCTCTCTCCATCTTAATCTCCATATCTCACTCATTCACTCATCTTCAGCTATCTCTCTCTCACTTTTCTCTCCCGCAAATACTCTACTCTGTGTGTGTGTGTGTGTGTGTGTGTGTGTGTGTGTGTGTGTGTGTGTGTGTGTGTGTGTGTGTGTGTGTGGAGTGTTATGGACCTGGACTCTAGATTAATGTTCCTTTAGCAGCTTTGGCAGTTCCTGATTTCTTATTATTAAACGGGCCTGGCTCCATGAGGCTGTATTTCCTGTGCTGCTGCTGCAGTGGTGGCAGGTGGAATTGCTCTGTTATCGGTGAATGGAATGTGTATATCATACGAATACTTTTCAGTGAAAAATCAATTCCCCTGCACAGTCTGTGTGTGTGTGTGTGTGTGTTTGTGTGTGTATGTGTGTGTGCCTGTGCGTGAGACAGAGAGAGAGAGAGAGAGAGAGAGAGAGAAGGATGCAGGATGCAGGGAGTTAGAG
The DNA here is from genome assembly GCF_017589495.1 of Alosa alosa. NCBI lineage: Eukaryota > Metazoa > Chordata > Actinopteri > Clupeiformes > Clupeidae > Alosa > Alosa alosa. The sequence continues at coordinate 16,238,010 of NC_063206.1, read as the reverse complement.
GACGAGGGAGAGAGAGACGAGAAGCACTTTTTTCAAATGAATTCAAAAGGAGCTGTTAATATCACCAGCCTCCGACAGCTCTGTCCAGTCTATGCCCAGCGGTGAGCACGTTGACCATGCAGAGCTCCCCTGCCCCTAATGCACGCTCCGTGCCCCACATGCATACCATTTACAGGGCAAACAAACCTCGCAAGCCCACCACACACACATGGTGGCAAAGTTCTCTCTCCGGTCTCTCTCTCCGGCTCCGGTTAAGGTGACCTTTAAGTTTGAGAAGATGTTGGCTCATTCCTTTCAACGGCTATATTCGGGGCATCCAGACACTTCGGCTGCTGACTCGAGGCCAATGTCTGCTCCATCTAATGAGGTCTATTTTAGTTTGACACCTTTGTGGAGGGAAAAAAAAATTCCAGTCCCTAATCCTTGATCGCGCTAGATTGTGTTACCTGATTATGACAAGCAATCTGGCAAAGTGAAAACAAAGTAATCAACGTTTGCTCCTCCGAATTTGGCACGGGAGATGGAGGGAGAAGGGGCGATGAGAGATGACAGCCAAGCTGCCGAGGCATCCCAGCAGTGGAGATGAGGGAGCCCATTCCCTGCCACGGTGCCGGCAGACAGCAGAGTCACTGCCATTTGGGCACGTGAAACAAAAATGTGCTAATTCAGTACAATGCAAGCAGCATTTTGGGAGAAATGTTTTTTTAAGTGTGTGTTAATGTCTGATGCATGCCCATGTGTGTGCGCGCACACACACACACACACAGAGAGAAACACACATAAGTGTGAGCATAAACATTTTTTAGGGAGAGGCTATGAGGAGAGCAGTTGGATCTCATTAGAAAAGAAGCTTCTTATTTCCAAACCTCGAGCATAAAAGCAGTCGCACCTGTCAAAGAGATGTGCCACAGTGCACTGCAGAGGCACCCAGAATGGGGAGCGCAAAATGGGAGGAGAAGGAAAGTGCTGGACCAAGCTTATTTTTTGACCTTGTTTATTTGCATATTTATCAAGTCATGCATGGACACACACACACCCTCACACACACATTCACACACACACACACACATTCACACATACTCACATGCATACTTGTGCACTCAATCACACAAAAGCACACACACACACACAGGCAGGCATACACACAGTTGCTTAGGTCATCTATTTAATTGAATGAATTATGGAAGAGGATGCTAAGCAGGTGATACCAAGAGGAGATGGCAAGATAATCATTCAAAAGATGCTGGCTCCAGGAGACAGAGAGAGAGAGAGTGTGTGAGAGAGAGAGAGAGACAGAGAGAGAGAAGGACAGAGAAGGAGTAAAGAAGCGACAGAAAGAGGTGGAGATGGGAGAGTGTGTTTCATCCATGTATTCACATGAATGTGATTAGGTTTTTTGACACGCATTATGCATTTTTGCATCTGATCAAATATATGTGCATATCAAAGGCTGAACATCAATGCGTGGACTTGCGTACATCTCTTCGTATGTGATATGAAAACGTTGACGTCACTGTAGCATCCTGCGTCCCTGTAAGGCAGAGGGCACGTGTAGGCATGTTTGTGCCGTGGCCGCCATGTGCTCAGCACATGTGACGCTTGTTCAGGGGTCAGCCAGCGAGATCCGTCTCTCAGCCGCAGCCTCAGCATGCAGACCTCAGGAAGGACAATGGGCTGGTTGCAGCAGCAGCAGGGAAAACCATGAACAAGGGAGTAGTCGGAGAGGGAAAAAAGAAAGAAAGTCATGAACGAGTGAGTGAGAGGAGGGAGAGGAAAGAGATGGTGTGATGGGGGGGGGGACAAAGACAAATAAGAAGAGAGATGGCAGGAGGCAGCAAAAGACGAGGGAGAGAAAGGGAGAAAGACAGAGGTGAAGAAGAGAGGGAGGGTGGCTGGGAAAGAGAGAGCGAGAGCTAAATCTGGGGAGAGGAGTAAAAAGCCCGGGGCAAAGTGGCACCAGCCGAAAGGATCCTACTCAATTAACGTCCTGGCACAACACTAATGCAGATTCTATTTCCAAGCATTAATTATGCGTGGCATCAGTTCCAGCTCACTTGGCCTGACATCAGTCTTCCGCGCCGCTGTCCTCTCCACCACCTCCGCGCCTCCGTCCCCACTGTTTCACCCCATATCTCATCAAACCCCCCGCCTCTCCCGTAACCTCCGTGAGGAGACAAAAGGGCAAGGAGCCTGGAGCTGACTCCGGTTCGTCTTGCTATCCGAGACATGCAGGTGCGTGAGAGTGTACACAGCAATCAATATCCACCTTTTCCCCTTTTCTCCCTTTCTGTCTGTTTTCCCACTCACCGTCTCTATTGCCTGTACATATCTAACCTCTTCGCTTCATCGCACGTGTAGGTTTTTCCTAACAGGCTCACTAGCAAGGTGTATTCTATAAAATGTACTTGACTGCTAACATCTTGTAAGAGCAAGTGTCCTAAGAGCTTTTTGGCCGCTATTTTCTGTGTTTTTATGTTTGTTTATTTGATTGTTTGTTTATTTTGGAGGGGGGCTTTTGTTGTCTGCTGATGCAAGCCACTGGGGGGATAGCACTAACTGATCTGTGTGTTTTCATGTACCTCTCTGCTTGAGACAGAAAGTGCTGGCCGTGCAAGAAGCACACTAGTTAATATGGAGCAAACTGCATCAGCAGATTGCTAACCCATGGAGCCTTAGCCAGAAGCAGCTGTTTCACAATTGGTTGGACTGTGCCGTGAGTCAGGGTTATTCATGTGTAGTAAATGCAAGCAAGTGTTGTGTGATGACGCCGTGCTCCCGACAGACTCTAGGTGAGGCAGACGTGAGGTCTGGCAGAGCCAGTTCATCATCTGCTAATCTGAACTGACTGGCAAATGCCCTTTGATTTCAGAGGGTATTCATTGAGACCTGCTGGTCATCCCAAGCAGGGCATGTGCTGCTGTAAAATGCCCCCACAGCCTCCCCTGTAATTTGGCCTTGCCCACCATGCTAAAAGGATCACTCCCATGCCAGGGCTACTTTAATGGCAAAACATGTACAAATCAATTTTCTCTTGTTAGTGCAAAATGCAATCAATGTTCTTGTTGTTCAACAATTATAAAGTGTCAATAGACAGGCTAAGATTACCATTGAATTGTGCATGAGCAATTACTAAAATTGCATTGTCGTGGGGAATGGCATTCCTCCAATGATAACTGATAAATATATTGTGACGGATATTAGCTCAGAAGGAAGGTCCAGGCTGTATGGTCAGCGCTACCACCTCTCTTGGGACAGGGGCAGGCAGAAATAGCATCATGCGGCTCTAGCCAGAGGCGACCACCTCCATAGCGTATCGATCAGCACTCGCAGTCGATTCGCTGAACGCAGCAAGCTTGAAAATGGCCTCCGCATCATGAATTCAGCAACAGCGTGGAAAGTCAGGGAAATAAAGAAAGCAAAAAAAAAAATGAGGGGAATGAAAATAAGCCGATTGTGTGGCACAGCGGTGTGGGATCTATGCATGACAGTAAGTGGCCCCTCATCATCCAATCCCCCCTCACTCGCAGTGGGAGCAGTGTATCCACACGTCCGCCAAAGGTGTCCACACCTTGTCATCCTCCAGAAGGACGTGCCAACACCACCAGTGAATCATTAATGAACTCGCCTCTCGTGGAAGGCAGGGAATTGGTGCACCCGCAGGTTATCCATTTGCTTACACACTGTAGAGTCTCTCACTTGAGTCATAGAGGTGAGAAACCTCTCTCGATCTCTCACCCACAGAAGATGTCCATCACACACATTAGTTTATGCACACATGCTACTAAGTTGCGGCTCCATGTTTATTTAGCCAGTGTCCAGACACTGTGGTGCTAGGTGGCTGATTGTTGTTGATGTGAGTGGGGGACTCATCTCCCATTCAGGTCCATCCACAAGCACTGAGTCACCATCGTCTCCAGCTGCCAGGGCTGGCACCTACTCATGCACATACACATTCTCTCCTCTCCTTTCCTCTCCTCTCCTCTCCTCTCCTCTCCTCTCCTCTCCTCTCAGCTGAAAGAGAGATCAGAGGCTGGCACAGGGATGGAGACACAGAAAGACATGTACACAAAGGAAGGGAGAGAGAAAGAGAGAGAGAGAAAGAGAGAGAGAGAGAGATGCTGAACAGAAGCCGTTGTCTATATTCCTGGGCAGATGTCAGTGCTGTAGGATACAGAGGCGGGGCGACTGTCAGCTAGGAAAAAGTGTGGAGAGGGAGCCTGGTTGGATGAGTGCATGGATCTGGCATAACGAGAGCATCTTTAGAGCATCTTGGACACGTACAGACTTGGCCAGGAGGGGTGAAGTTATTTATTTATATATGTATTCATTGGTATTGCACCATCTTCCTCTGATTTGCTTCAGATACATGAACTAAAGCATAAACCTTGGTTTTACTTGAAATCATGGTGCTGCATGAATTTAAATGAATATAATTCACTGATGCAGTGGATTAAATTGCTTCACTGTCCTCTCAACATATTTTAAAAACCCATTAAGCAGCTTGTTCAGTAAACAGCACACACCAATGAGCAGTTTAGGGTTGAAACATATTTCCTGGAGTGTGTTGCTGAGTATTACGCTGGCAGCAGAAGCCAATGGGTCTATGCTCTGAACACTTCTTCAGAGAAAGATGGGAGGGTCATCATACCACCATCAGATAGAACTGGCCACTGATGCATTAAGAACTTCAACAAGGTCATGTCTTTGGTAACGCATAGCTGAGTGAAGAGGAAATAGGCATGTGAGTGTGTTTTTGCATGTGAGAGAGAGAAAGAGAGAGTGCGTGTGTGTGTGCGTGTGTGTGCATGTGCATGTGTGTGTGTGTGTGTGTGTGTGTGTGTGTGTGTGTGTGTGTGTGTGTGTGTGTGAGAGAGAGAGAGAAAGAAAGAAAATAAAGAGCTTTTTATTTCTCACCAGCACAAAAAAAATCTAGGGATCACAGATGGATGGGGTAAGAAAAGTGCAGGCTGTTATGAGCTCGGTGGAAAATAGAAGTTAAAGTAGGTTCCTCTGCGGAGCAAGAGCAAGAGGAAAATATCAGCAAAGGTGCTCTGGTAATACATGGTGATGCATGGATCTGATGGGAAATAATGTTTTGGTGCTCTTACAGAAGAACTCCACTAAATTGCATGTTGCATTCCTCAACCCACCCCCACCCCCTCCCTGATTGATGGTGGTAATTTTAAAAGTTGGCATCCACCATGGTCCTCAGTGAGGGTTTGAAACGAGTTTCTCTGGGCTGTGGCTGAGCAATTCCCTCGAGCTGTGCTCTTTTCTCCTCCAGAGAAGACAGAGAGAAGCCAGGCTGTCTGGAGAGAAACCCAGCCCAGTGCAGACAGAGTAACAAGGCCATCTCCATAACAGAGAGCACGCACACACACACACACACACACACACACACACACACACACACCTTCCCCACATTAGGGTCTGTGTCTGAAATGGCATCACATACACCAAGACCTGGAGATGCACACCAAGCGCTCTAGCCGTAACAGTGCTCTTGGCATGCAGATACCGCCTGCCGCTGTGAGAGACTAAGACATGCAATGCCCATACAGCTCCCAACTCCCAGCTCATTGCTGTGGGAGGGCAAGTGGGAGGGAGAGTGAGGGAGAGGGAGAGGGATGCTGCTAAACTCTCATAAAGCAGAGCCTGCCTTGTAGAAAACGTGCCTCAGATTCCTCCATAATAATCCCTTCAAAAGTCAATAAGCGAAATGCAATCTGAAAGGGAGGGGGAAGAGGGAGATAAAAGGAGCCACAAGCCCCTAAACAGGAAGAAAAACCTCACTGTGTCTGTGATGTCATATAGCCCTGAAGTGGTTTTAGTTGAGGGATTTTTTTTATTTTTATCTGGTTTCCGCAGTAGCCGCACCGTGATAGCGATCGCGATCGTGTTTCCACGGACGCTCGGCGGTGGACTCGCTTGTTTGCCCGAGAGAAGATTCCGAGGAGTCATATGAAAAACACAGGGGAAATCGGGATATATATCCGAGATAGCATCAGCCACAAAGCCGCTTGACATGAAATCAGTGGGGCAGTGCTGGGCCTCTCTTTACCAACCCAGGTGATTCAGCAGCCTCCAAAAAGCTATTGCTTGTTAAGAATTAACATTAAGGAGGTAAAGGCAGCCCGTCACCACGTCAAGTGGAGTGCAGGGCTACTGTTTTTTAAGAGGTCTAGAGCCATCATTCACAGGGCCACTTGAACCCTGTGACCCTCTCGTGGTCCTTCTCATCAGCCCTCACTTGATAGTGTCCCACGAGTGGTGTGCATGAGTGTGCTCGGGAGTAGTGATTAGCCCTCCCGGTCCCCACTGCTGCTAATGTGTGCTGCCCATAATCAGCCTCTCACTGTAGTCCCTTCTCCAAGGCTAGCTGAATTGTTGGAATGAATGTTTGGTGAAAAATGCCGGTTTGAATTATGCATGGTGTGTTATTAGAATGTTTGTTTTGGTTATAGAAAAATGCTGCTCTACAAAGCGGTGTTGCCACTGGTTATGATTTTACCACTGGGAGGCTGGGACGGGGGACAGCGAGCACCAGCGACTGTCTTAATAACTTGATTAATCAATTAACACATGAAAGAGTTTTGGATTAATATTTCACTCTGAGCAGCAAATTGCATAATGAATAAATCATCTCTCTAGCTGTGAGAAAGGCCATTGGGCAAAGGACTGGTTCATGTGGTGTTGGGGTGTGAGTGGGGTTTTTTTGCCCAGAATCTTTATCTTGTTATCACCATGTCAGTCATTTGGTGGCAGTTCAGGGTGACATTGTGCCATCAGACGAAGCCTCCTGCCCGTTCTCAGTCTT
>NC_063206.1:15521193-15573693 GCF_017589495.1 Alosa alosa | reverse complement strand
AGTCATAAGCTTTCATTGTTTTTAAAGGTCTGGATTGAACGGTAATGCAGGCCAGATGTGTTTTCTTTACTTATAAATGTATATTACACGCTGTCGGCTAGCTTTCATTCTGTCAAATGTCTCCATTGGCACTGAACTGCCTTAATGTATTTTTGGCTCGGGTTCACCTCTGGATGCAAAGAATACCTTTTCATGGCAGCAGCACAAGTAAGCTGCCTAACTGAAAGCAACATGTCAGGTGTCACAATGTATACTGCACTTCCATTTTTCTGTATGGTCGAAACCGGTAAATAGTGACAGGGAACCATGATTACAGGAGATGTATTGTACAGGGGAGGATATTTCCGGCCCGTTTAGAATAAACCTACAGTTAATTATGGCCAGAGCACATGTGCAGCTGACTGGTTGAATATCATGACTTGTTTTGCTTGTTGCAGTGCAAATCCGGAACATGAGAGCACACTCCATGACAACACTTTAGAGATCTCCATTCCGCTGGTGCACGAGGTCGACACCACCATTACCGGGTAAGGCCTTCACAAGCATATGACGTTCTCCTCGATAAATAAATGACTCCTCGATAAATATGTGGCTCTCATTGCAGGCAAATACAGCTGGATAGATACTTCTTAGGAAAATAAACCAACTAGAGTTCTGTTGTGATTGTTCGAGAACAGACGTAGCCAGGTTGGGTCTTTGTATCAGAACCACTCAAAAGGCTTGTTAATATTTTGTTTCGCCGCAAAGCCCTCTGTTTTGTTTTCTGTCTATCATTTGCCCAAGGTTTCCTCTGGTGCAGGAACTAGTCAGAGAGAGAGAGGCGTTTTATCTCTAAAGAGACACTTCAGAGAGAAGAGTGAGCCCTCGGCTAGATACGGATGGTCCTTGGCATCTGGTAGAGGGAAGCAGAGCATCTGATAATGTGATCTCCCATGGTGTCCTTCATGTTCACAGAGGAGTTCACATGAAAGCTTGTGTGGGGGCGACTTTTCGCTCACAGGGGACATTTTTGATTCTTTGATGACTGTCGGGTTTTCAGGACAGTAGTTGTCTGAACACATATAAAACACATATACCGGTATTTAAATGAGCGATCTCATTCCTTTTTAAGGCTTAATACAGTCCCTAAAACACAGGAAGTAATGTGTACAGGTTACATATTGTGAGATGAAGTAAATACCTCCAGATGAAGAAGGCGGTGTCTGCCTTGGACTGATTTTTGGCTTTGTCACTGTCTGCAGTGTGGTGAACCCAACATCTTTTGTGTATGGAAATTCCATTGATGCTTCACGATTTGTCCAGCTGGAGGACATGGAGTGCAACTTCCAACCACTTAACTTCACATTCCAGGTACTTAGCGCCTTACACTGTGTTAGTTACTTAAGTGAGGTTTGTTTCAATGCAAAATGACTTTTAGCAAAATTCTTTTAAAATGTATTGTAGTATTATCCTTGTGGTCCTGTAGAAAAAATGGAACGCCTAGTGACGGCAAAAAAACTAACCTCAAACTTCTGTTCCACGCACCTCTTCTCTGCATGATCACGTCTGTGATGCACTCTTGTAGGTTGTAAACAACGGGCCGAGTGGGCTGCCTGGATCCACAGTAGATATCAGGATCCCCAACCGACTGGCTGGTAATGGAGCTGATATGTTCCATATCATGGACACGCAGGTATTGCATTGTCAGATGTCAATAACACCCTAATGTATGTGTATGTATGTATGTATGTATCTATGTATTTATGTGTATGGCACTCAACAGAGTACATATACGCACATACCATGGTATTAATATATCATTTTTGGGAAAGATCTTATCTTGACGGGACAGCATCTTCTCCCTACTACACTCAGTGCTTATGTATATCACCCAGTGCCTGACCTATGACATACTTTATGGGCATTCTCATATGGGCTTCTGTGGGGTCAGCCTCTGATAAAAAGCTGAAGTAGCTAGAGTCAGGGCTAATGAAGCCACCACAGGTAGGCAGACGACGTTTGTTTCTCGAGGGCCCCTTATTGAAGTTATGAAATGCTACACCTCCCTCCAGATAAAATGTTATCTTAACCCTTGCGTTGCTGCTTTCATATGGCTAGATCATGCAGGAGATCAACCTGTTAATTGTGTTTGCAGTGAGTGGGTGGCTTAGGCGGAGTGTACCCAGGGCCCGGCGGCCTCCATATGGAATCACTTTAGGGGGGGATCAGACGGCTTGCACGAAAGGCTGGAATGGGACACCTGCAAGGAATGCCCCCCTCCCTTGGGGGCTCCTGGTAACCTGCAGGGCCGCCAAACAGAAGCTGATAACACAGCTGCCCTGGCAGAAGCAGCTCAGAGGTTGGGATGGGGGTAGGTGTGTGTGTGTGTGTGTGTGTGTGTGTGTGTGTGTGTGTGTGTGTGTGTGTGTGTGTGTGTGTGTGTGTGTGTGTGTGTGTGTGTGTCTTTGTGGGGCAGAGGGGCAAGAGCTCCCAACAGGCCAACCTGCTCCTCCCTGAGTCTCCTCACAGAGGGAAAAAGCAAACAGCAACGCCTCGTAATTGCAAACGCACATGTGCGAACTTGCCGCCACTTTCCCACACGGCAACATGTGAGCGCTGGAGAGGGCGAGGGGTTGAGAGGTTGGGCGGGCGGGCGGGCAATTTGCACAAACAGAAAAGGGGTCAAAGCTGTCAGCGCTGCTACTGTGGGAGAGGCATAAGCTGAACTGTAGCCATTTTAAATCATTGAAATCCTGAGGTGTAAGTCAAGCTGGAGCTGTGGCCAATGAATCATCCCCAGCAGGAGCAGCCACTCTCTCTGCCTGATGTACTGGCAAAGCCCCACGACCAGAAAGGACCCTGTGGAAGGATCAGACCTTGGGGAGACGCACTGAGCAGCAGGCAAACTGACAATAGGAGGCCGCAGTCCTCTTTCCCCTGGGCACTCTTTGTCTCTCTCTCTCTCTCTCTCTCTCTCTCTCTCTCTCTCTCTCTCTCTCTCTCTCTCTCACAATCTCTCACTCTCTCACTCACACACACTCACTCACACACACACACACACACACACACACACACAAAACTCTCACTTTCTCTGCCATTCTCTCTCTATCTCTCTCTCTCTCTCTGGGGCCAGCCTGAAAGGAAGGATGGCCATGAGGGGGGAAGAGTGTAAGGGCTCCCTGGGGGCCTGTGTCAAAGCCGACCACCCCACCCCTAAATCACTCCATATGGGGAAGCATGGCAAGGCAGCGGGGCGAGGAAGAGATGAGAGGGGGGTGGGAGACGGGGTGGAGGGGACAGGACCCCCCCCCCTTCAAACAGCATTTCCTTTAACCCTTTTCAAATCCGGCGGTCACACACGGACATCAGCCTCAACTGTCCTACGACACGCACTCTTATCCTGTTCATGCTACGCTACTACAGAACGCTCAAAGGGGAAAGAGCCTGAGGACTGGTCATTCATCCGTCCCACCCAAGTCGCCAAGGCTGTTACCAGGCTTCACGGAAATCCTCAAAAGTCTCCTCGCCTTGCCTCTATCATTGTGCTTAACTGCTTCACACATGCGGCTTCAGTCTAGTCTAGAGACCTCTCAGAGTCAATCCCAAGACAAACGAACACAAAAAAAACAAACAAACTGAAGAAATATGTTTTACTCGCCTTGCAGTGGATAATAATGATAATTATATTTTATTGCTGACTTGACATCTGGGAACAACTGACCAAATCAATTGATGGTTCTCATAACATCTTGCCAAAGGACTACCTCTGAAAATTAGCCAGCTGGTAACACTGGCACATTTTCAGAAATGTTAATGTGTGCTGTCCTTATAAATAAATAAATAAACAAGGATTCTAAAATGACTTTAAGTTTGTGGAGTCTTCCGCCTGCTAGTGATTTGTCCCCATCCAGTTTGTGGCTGTAGCGCATGCCATTCCTGAGGAAGTGTGTGTGTCTGTGCTCTGTGTTCAGGTGGCGGATGGTCGGGGAAACTGCACCCCACACAGTAACCCCATGCCCTGCACCATTCCCCAGGACAGGGAGAACATCTTCCACACCATCTTCGCCTTCTTCACCAAATCGGGAAGGAGAGTCCTGGTATGTCAGAAGTCTGTAGAGGATTTCTGTATTGTCTGTTATTTACTCTAAATGCTTAAGCAAACTTGTTTAATGTTTGTTTATATGTATTCATCTCTACACAGGCAGAAAATGTCTTCAAAAATGTGCTATATAAAAAATACTAACTTACTAGTATCTTCAGTGCTTTGTCTGAAGGATTCTCACTAAAAGATTTGATATTGTTTATTCATCTCTAAAGGCTTTCTTCTCTAGTGCATGAAAAATGTGTTATATAAATAAAATACTTACTTACTTACTTCAGTAAATATCTTCAGCACTTTGTCTGAAGGATTATCACTAAGACTTAATTTTGTTCATATTGTTTATTCTTTTAATCTTTTGTTTAATCTGTTGTCTTCAAACTGTTTTCCCTTCTAACCATGTTATTTGTGTCTCTTGTTCGTGCAGGATTGTGACCGGCCAGGGAGAGCGTGTCTAGTAATCTCGTGTACCTTGGGCTCCCAAGCCAAAGAGGAAGCTGTTAGTATAGATGTGCGAATGCTACTGAACACAGAAATACTGAAGAGGGTAAGCTGGCTGGCATGCATGCTATGGTAATACATTATCAACATGGTCATCTTTCTAAATCTGCCATCTGAATCTTTTCATCTCAACCTACCTAACATTCATTTAAATGAGGTAAATTAGGTTATAAATATCAGTATACACATGTGCTCAGGGCATTGCTGTGAAAGATGATTTTGATTTAGATTAAGTGTTATTTAGTATAATTTGTATTTTAGTATATTCTTTATCTTCTACTGTCCTTATTGCTTAGTTGTGTATTTTATATTATATACTTTTAATTACTTTTTTCTGCTGTTAGTGAATGTGTGTGTGATGTCTGTATGCTACTGAGACCTTGAATTTCCCCTGGGGATCAATAAAGTATCTATCTATCTATTTCTATCTATCTAAGAATTCAATGCTCAGTCAATTCCATAATGCACTGATTGCTAGTAGTTGTAGTAGTGTAGTTATGGTCAACCTTAATTTGCCTCCTCTCCTTCCTTATTACAGGACAGCTCTTCTGTGATCCAGTTTGTGACACGAGGGAACGTTCGGGTGGACGACAGGGCCATTGAGGTGCCCCACGGCCAGCCAGAGGAGATATCCGTGAGTTTCACATTGCATTACCACTCTCACAAGACACGTCAATTAGCCTAACAACCCCTTGTCCACCCTTTCTGTTGTTTACCAAACACTGATTGGGAGGGGACACCATCAAAGTGCTGACACTCAGGATTTTTTTTTTGGGAATCACGAACCCTAGAGTCTCCAGACACCTTTTTGGGGCAGGCTGGGGGGAGATTAAGCGAGGGCCGCTTGAGAGAGAAGGCCGCTCCGCGTGGGCCCTAGTCCTCGCTCCACTGGCTGTGTGTGGAGCCGTGAGTGCTTTAAAAGCATCGCCTAGCAGCTGGGACCCCGTGGCAGGGTGAGGGGTTCGCCTCCACTGGGACCGCCTGCGCCTCTTTTTGGGGCCCTCAGCTGTCCTCAAGGATAGGTTCTCCTCTGACCACACCAGCACTGAGTGACCGTTGGAGCCGGTATGAGTCCACACACTCTGTTATGGCTGCAGTGGCAACACTAGGGATTGGGTTCAATTGCTCATTCCAATATTTGATATATTGGATTATTGGAATATTCTTATACATCTATTATTGTGTTAAGAATAATGTTCTGTTTCTGTTTCATAATATTATTCATTATTAAACAGTAAATATATATGTATTAAGATGTTAATCTGTTTTTTTTTTTTTCAAATATGTTTTGTGATTCACTTTGGACTAAAATCGTGTGCCAAAAACCTTTCAGTTAATTTTACATGGGACATCTTTGAAGCAGACCTCTCAGCTGATTGGGTTTCTGACTCAGACACTGCCCGCTGCGGGACGTCTGACCCTCAGAGCTCGAGGTTGGAGGGGTCGTGCGAGTGGGGTTGGTGTGGCCGATTTGGCTGTGGGTCTGGCAAAGTGGGGGCTAATTAAGACCTGTCATAAATGTGTCTGCTCCCCCACCACACCCCATCCTACCCTCCCTCTCCTGTTTGCTTCCCTCAGCACTCCATGTGTTGACCCCCCTGCCCCTTCATTGTCCCCACTCACTCAGCACCAGGATGGAGACATTTCCGTGGGAAAACCATCCAGGGAACCAAGGCAATCAGAGCCAATCAAGGCCATTTTCATTCCCCATTCCCATCTCCGAATATAGCACAGCATTATGGCTAACCCAGTCAGGCTGTCGGGCTGTCAACCACGGTGGCTTGGCGCAGGTCGAACAAAACAGAACATCTCCATCAGATTTTTTTTGTGTGTGTGTTTTGCAAGTGACATGAAGCCTTTTTCCTGGTCTGGCTGCTTTCACACACCAGGGTTTAAAATGTGGGAAAGTGCTCATGGGGGTGATGGGGAGTAGATTTATCTGCTCCCTCTCCACTCGGTCCAGTGAGAGCTTTCCTTCTGCCTCGTCATGCTACATTGCCATTCAGACATATTCAGAACCTGCTGCTCTACCACAGTGCTGGAGGCGGCACTTTGTGTTACAGTCCACAAAAGGTTAAATTCTTCCGTATTTCTCAAGGTCAGCAGGTCTCCGCGCCATGCACCATATCCCGTCCGTCTTCTAATGGCATTTGTGTGAGAGTCCATCTAAACGGGATGGCGTTTCCTAAACCAGCAGGGCTCCCAACACTACAGCCCAGGAATGTGGTGCAGAATTCTGTATCAATATTTATGTATTACACATTTATATGGACACTCGGTTATAAACTTTATACCGACTGACCCCCCCTTTTATAGAAATCTCACACAGGATTCCTGTAGAGATGCACTGTACCACGTTCACTTCTCACCCAGGATTCCTGTAGAGATGCACTGTACTACGTTCACTTCTCTGGATTCCTCTCTGGACCTTTTGACCCCTTTTGTTTGCCTTCTATTTTTGGCTTAATTCTTTGACCTATACTAAATTATTTGCTTGTTGTAGACGCCATCTTTTTTCCCAGTAGTTAGTGGTGGGTCATTTACTGGGTCACTGTGCACCCTCTGTGCTGCTGGGGGAGTAAATCAGGGGGTCATTTATTATGGAGCCCAGTGTTTTTAGAAGACTCTATTTGTTTAAGTTCACATGAAAATGTCAACAAACTATATTAGCAATAGAAACAGATCACTATGTCAGATTGCCCAGATTCCAAAATATAAGGCATTCCATGCTTATCTAAGTTGTGCTTACTATTTTATTGAATATAAATATAATATCTTAAAGAAAGGCCGATTTTGGCATAGTAATGTAGAAAAGAACTGAAACAACTTCCAGAAGGTATTGTTCTGAAAATCGGAGCATTTTTACCATAATTGCTCCCTTTTGTTTTCACTTAGCTGAGCCATATCCAACACGGACGCAGAGCAGACACAATTATCATCCAGGAAATTACATAATGATTTCGTACAGTCTTAAAAGCCTGTCTACTAGGCCTGCTGTTTTGATATCAGTCCGCTGGCTACACAGACCTTTCAATATGTCTCGAAGACAGAAACAGATTATAATGACTCTAGCCAGTTGGAAGGCCAAAGTCCTGTGTGTATATGTGTGCACAATTGAGTGTGTGTGTGTGTGTGTCTGTTTGTGTGTGTGTGTGTGTGTGTGTGTGTGTGTGTGTGTCTGTGTGTGTGTGTGTGTGTGTTTGTGTGTCTGTGTCTGTGTCTGTGTGTGTGTCTGTCTGTGTGTGTGTGTGTGTGTGTGTGTGTGTGTGTGTGTGTGTGTGTGTGTGCTGTGTGTGTGTGTGTGTGTGTGTGTGTCTGTGTGTCTGTGTGTTGTCTGACTGTCTGAGTTTGATCCCACTCTGGTCTGGTCGCAGCTGGTGTTTGAGGCGCTGCACAGTCAGGAGCCAAGGGGCTACGTGGTGGGCTGGATCATCGCCATCAGCCTCCTGGTCGGGATCCTCATCTTCCTCCTGCTCGCCGTGCTGCTGTGGAAGGTAAGAGACGCCACATCACAGGCACCACCTTAAACAACTGAAAATCTAAGCACTTCAAGTGTTCAACAGTTTATGCAAGATGGGAAAGATACCAAATGTCATCAGCTCAACAGACATATAAAATATATTGAACGTTTTTCTATTTTGTAAGTCACTTAGTCTGAGAAACAAATGGCTTCTCAGACTTTCCGAAGAATAAACCATTAATGACTGGGATTCATCCAATGGGTAAAATTAATTTTCTGTTGCATATGAAAATGACTTCATGTGTGAGCTAAGTTCCTGTAAAGGCATGGCCGTATGGATTCAGACCCCCGATGGTCTGGACAGGCTGCTCTTGCTCCTCCTCCCTTACCTCAAGTGAACCGATATGAACTGATCCACCCCTCCAGTCAGGCCAAAAGAAAAAAAACTTTATTGTTTGACCAGATGAAATCACAGAAGCCTTACTCTGCACATAAACAGCTAAGGATTTTTTTTTAACGATTTAAGTAATTTAGCTATTTTAACTATATCAGTTTCTGTGTTTTCTGATATTTTGTTTGTTGTTTCTAACACTAGTCACCTAAATCTGTGCACCACAATTCCCCTTTTGATTCTCTCTTGAGATTTCCGACTCAAAGTCATTATTAACTGAGCATTTCGGTTTTATGAGCCCCAAACTTTTGCGGTCATGACCTTTAGGTTATGGCCCATAACATAATTAGTAGACCACCTCGGTGCCAGTGTTTGTAGGGTGTCCATTGTATTCTGATCCTTAAGAGACTTCAGCGAAACAGGGGTGTGTAGCCAGACTCTGATCTCACTAACTGGCTCTGGTGCTGGGGAACAGAATGAATACACCTGCTTTAATAACACATCATAGGCGGTGAAGCGCTCTGAAAACCGAATGAGCTACATCACAGCCAGTAGTGCTCCCATTTAATAATTATTTCCATCAACACTACGCCGTTAAAGGTAATGATCTGTGCTGACCAACAGAGTCTGACTGGAAACCTTATTAACCTTACTTGAGCATTCTTTTATGGGTATCACATTGCTCGTGTGTATTTAATAGGCTATAAACAGTCCTCATCAGGTCCCGGAGCATTTGTGAGGCTGTTTTATTTTGTCCCGGTGTCACATGCTTCAGTGGCATGGTGAGGGGCACATGGCTCCCTTCCTCCTGCAGCTCGGGGGTGAGAGGCGGCTTTTCTTGGAGCGGTGGCCGAAATGGGCTCACCGTGAGCTCTTGGCTTGCTTGGAGTCGGCCGTAAAAGACGGACAAAGCACAGGACCCAAGACAGGAGAATTTACACCACGGCACTCGCACACAGCATGAAAAAAAAAGAGCAATTTCAAAGAGGAAATGGCAATAGCCCTGATTTCTTGGGGGCCAATTTTCACAGAACTCCTTTTCTTTTCCACTCCTCTGCTTTCCAGCGGGAATACTACAACTAAACCTTGGAATGTTGGTCCAGGGATACACCCCCACACACACACACACACACTTACTCACCCCTTTTTTCTTGAGACCTTGGATGGGCCAAAATAAACCCCTTTTACAAGGCCTGCACATGTCCAGTATTGCTCTCCTCAGGAAATGCCTGAGGAGCACTTGCGACCATATCAATAAACAGAGATAAATGACCGCAAGCCATATCATGTGTGTCTGTGCTTACACTTGCTCTTATCCTTGCAATGACACTTACCGATACCAGCAGTAATAGCTATTATCACTCTTATTTATTACTGTGTGCCTGTTAGTCTGTTTGTTTATCTCAGTGCGTGTCTGACTGTCTATATGTCTGTCTTCCTGTTTGTTTAATAACTGGTCTTGCTGAGTTCAATCTTTTTCACTTATCCACTCAGTCTCATATCCAATGCTGTGTTTGTACTGTATGCCTGCCTGCTCTGCAGCTCATAATCTCAATCTTTTTCTTTCTCTCTCTCTGCTTTTGCAGATGGGCTTTTTCCGCCGACGCTACCGGGAGATCATAGAGGCCGAGAAGAGCAGGAAAGACAGTGACGAGAGCTGGGACTGGGTGCAGAAAAGCCAATGATCGCCAGGGCGGGAGGATCACAATGACAGCCAACGGGCTGGAGCATTGGACTCAAACGGTCCAATGAGCTGCTGCCTTTGGCCTCAGCCTTCCTGTAAAGCCATGGGTCCGCCAGTCTTCCATATGTGGAAGAGATGAATATTCTCCAAATTTTTCGGAGGTTTGACACTTTTCTTGTGTAGGAGGCAAGCTAACTGAGATGTGAGATGTGTATGTTGCTGTCCAACACATGGGATTGGAAGCCCATTTCCCCACCACAGTGGAGTTGCTTTCTTGCCAAAGGGACTGAGCAGACAGAGACTGACTGAAAAGAGACAATGGCTTCCTCAATCAGATGTGGATATCACATCAGTGTCAGCAGACAAGAAGAAAGAAGAAACCCTCAGGGCACTGTTTCATAGCAAAATCTATTTTTATACATATATTCCATATTGTATAGAAAAGATCTTCGGGGGGGCTTCGGATGTTTTCAAGTCCCCAGGAGACATATCTTATGTTTGTTTTTTAAGAGCACTGATGATGACTTTTGTAAGCCAAAGATTTAATGCTATTCTTACATTTATTTTTTATTTTCATGCTACCATAATGCAATGTTTTGAAGGAAGGTATTGTGTAATGCCCTTTTTTATAAGCCAAATACTGAATCCAACATGCCAAAGACCTGAAATGAAGACGCATAGACCCTGAGTGTGGGACGGAGACTGTGGAACATGAACTGTGTCAATGTCAAAACAATAAGGTGACGTAAAATGCAACTAAAAGCTGAACCAAAAAAAACAGAATGAAGAAATATCTGTATATTTCAGTATCACAGTAGCAGAAGGTGGGACCACACATTTTCATTTGTGCTGAGAATTAGAAATGTTACATGTGCAATGCTTTTGACTTGCCATTTTTGAATGTACTGTCAAGCACAAGTCATTGGCTACAATCTGACTGGTTGCTGTGAAAAGGTTCATTGGGTGTACATAAGCCGATAAAACAAGCACAAACACAAGAGGTGGCTAGTCTCTGTATGAAATGTTTGAAAACAGTGTATTGGCATTTATTTATGTGATATGCCCATTAGAATGGTGTTATCATTGCTGTGCCATGTATTTAAATACTGAGATTTGATAGATATCACACGTCTTGCAGTCTCCCAATCTCTATGTTGATGTTCCCCACCATCTTTCTTTAGCGTGAACCCAGATTTACATTGTGAATTAAACAAACAGATGGTATCAGTCAGCAAAAGAATGGTCTCAATAATAGAACCCAATGATGATCTCTATCAAGCCAATATGGGAACAGTGGTTTATATACTGTATCTAAAGAGGTTCTGTTTGGAGATTCAGTAAAGAGATTAGGTTCTGTTTGTACAGGATTTTGGACTTGGATGATGGATATTAGTGAAATGAACTGAACCAAGGTCAGATAATGTGTACCATTGTTTGCATGGCTCAGAGGAGAGAGGTGCGAGGTAGATGGAGTTGATCTGATGGGGTTTACAACAGGTCTGTAGCCCACAGGAACAGTGGTGTGTAATGACCCAAAGTTGGCAGGGAATGCAGCATGCTCTGTCACTACGTGGAAACGGGCTCTTTGGGGCTTGTGGGAACTGCTCATTTTTAAGTCAACATGCTGGAATGTAAGAAAGAACTCCCTGAAAATCTGCCACCGCCACCACCGCAGAACATAGATTCTCACATGAGAGCATTTTAATTTCCATAAACTAGTGCCCAACCCCCCACCCCCACCCTCCCCCCAAATCAAGCTTTAATTTCCTGGATTAGAGTAGAATTTAATCAGAATCTTTCCATAAATGGAAGAGCGCCAAGGACAAACACATTAACTGGGCAACAGTAGAGGCTTCGTGTGTGTGTGTGTGTGTGAGAGAGGTGGATCCCAGCGTTTTCATTACTGTTTGAGGGGAGGAACAGGCTCCTCCAGCTTCTTGACATGACGTGAGTGTCGAAAGGCCCATGCTTTTTAAACAATTCAGAAGTATTGTTTGTACGGTCAATGAACTCTGTTGGCGAGTTTGCCGTTTTTGATCCACTGGGTGTCCAAGAGAGGGGTTTCATAGCCCCTCACAAGTCACATGCTCAGTACTCCAGTCACTTTATTTCACTGTCTATGTATATGAAGGTTTAGCACTCGGCTCTTATGGCTTCATTGATGTCTGGTAGGTTCACCTACAGAATATAGCTTGTGTTTGATTCATTAATACCACTGGTATGGAGAAAAAAACATACTCACACTTCCCCTCTGCACCAAGTATAGTTATTGCCCTACAGTGTGTGTGTTAAACAGAGAGATACTTGACATTCTAGGTGTAATATATAACTGTGATTGTCAGCATTATCACCTGTTTAGGATGTATTACAGAAAAAAAAACTACTGTCACTGAATTTCATTTTTTACATAAAAGTATTGAGTTGTATGTTTGTTGTACAAGCTAATGTTCAAGCTGTGTATTTATCAGTTGATACTGCCATTTTAAGATTAAAGTTCACATGGAGTAAGTCACGTTTCTGATGTTTTTCTCCTCGAAACCCTTCCATACAAAATGCATTGAGTGCCTCATATGCCTTTGCTGCATGTATGATGTCTGGCGCCCCCTGGTGATCAGTTTTAGTGTAATTCTATGGTGTGTACAATATTTGCTGGAACGTGTAGGCTGCTGATACTGTTACACTGAATTCATTGTTTGTTGACTCAAAATAGAATGTCTGTGTTTAAATTCTGACTACATTTTGAGGTGATGTTAAAAGTATTTGACCTATCAAATCCATTACAGCTACACCGGGTGGTGGTGTACAGGGGGCAGCCATGGCCTACTGGTTAGCGCTTCGGACTTGTAACCGGAGGGTTGCCAGTTCGAACCCCAACCATTAGGCACGGCTGAAGTGCCCTTGAGCAAGGCACCCATTGTTGCTGCTCATTGTTGCAGGCAGCTCACTGCGTCGGGATTAGTGTGTGCACCTCACTGTGTGCGTTCACTGTGTGCTGAGTGTGTTTCACTAATTCACGGATTGGGATAAATGCAGAGACCAAATTTCCCTCACGGGATCAAAAAAGTGTATACAGTATACTTATACCCACTGCCTATGGCCCAATTTTTAAAAAACCTTCCATTTGATGTTGAGGACATGTAACTACAGTCCAATATTGAAAGAAGCTTACAAGAATATTGATGAACCAACAATATCTTTCTAAAGTGCATGTAGACCTAAATGCCTTTGGTTTAACATTTTATTTTTGTTCAGAGTTAAGTTGGTTAAGTAGTTTGTCAGTAGTTATAGTCTTTTCATCCATGAGTGTGTATGCATTTGACCCAAACAGAATAGATAGCCTGCTGTAAGGGTCCTGTATTTTTTTGGAGAAGGCCTACGCCTTTAATGAGATCACTGTTTGTATCAGCTGACGTTAGTTGCCATGGTACACATGAATATCAACTGGCTGGCCAACAGCGAGTTAATGTGCATAATTTATGAGTCAGTCTCAGGCTGTGCATCCAGTCATCTCCATTGCTGCCACAACATATGGACTTCTAAGTGAGTTTCAGACAGAAATGAATGTCTACATTTCATCATATGATGTCTCTGTATGTGTGGCTGGATTATAGTTGCAGTATGGCTATTATATTATGTCTTATTTAATGGTAGCCTATCAGCATGTTAGTGTCTTTGCAGCAACAATAAGTTGTCATTGTCTGTTTGCCACACCTTGCAGTACAAGATTATAATTGAAATATAATGCATGCTTTGGTTGGTACAAACCTCACTGATATCAGCTAGAAAATGTGGTTATACTGTATATACATTCTGTCTTATGATTAACAAAAGGGAAATGACTTAGCCTCAAATAACCATGAATATTCCATCTACATATTCAAGTCCTACCTAACATAATATCTACATTCTAGCATCTTGTTCCAGTTACTGCCACGTTATTTTTACTGAGCAGGGATGGCATCTCTACTAGAGGACGGTCTGATAAAAACCAGCTCCATCGAGCAAGTGGTGGCTCCGGTCACGTCCCACCTGTGCCACCTGATCCTGCTGTGCGAGAGCGGCCAGGAGCCCGAGCACTTTTCCCAGCTGGAGACAGTCGCCAAGGCGGTGGCCAAAGCGGCTAAATACATGGCCACAGTCGCATCAAGGTGAGCTTGGCGTACAAACGAGTCAGGGAGTTTTGTTTCAGTGCTTAAGTTTAACAGTTTAATATATCTTTTTCACAACCAAATCTAATAGGCCAGTTTAACCTTTATCATATAAGCTACATGTGATATGCAAAAAGACATTCAAACAAATGGCTTAGCCAATCACGTCCATAAAAAAGACCCAAAGCGGAGTTTTCTCTCCTGTCCTCAGACTGGTGGTGGATGCTGATGATGAGGTGATGAGGATGGAGATGGCTCCGCTGGTGGAGTCCCTGACTGTGGCTGGGCAGCATGTGCTGCTGGCCTCGCAGAAGCTCAGCATCCAGCCCCAGCTGGAGGAGCACCGGGAGGAGCTGGTGGTGGCCACCCAGAACGTCCTACTGGGCGTAGTCAAGGTAACGGCCATCAACAGCATCATCCAGAAAAAAATGTTGCGCCCTTTACTTTATCTCAGAAATAAGTCAGCTCTTTTTTGGTGATTACTGGATTCTGATGAAGGCTATTTCTTAGGAGTTTAAATGAAGAAAGAAAATGCTAAAACAAATTGTACCTGTATATTGATATTAATTGATCTCATCATTTATGTGTATGAGAAATGAGCTTGTCGAATAATTTGTAATTTTCCTTTCCTCTGGGCAGTGTCTCCAACAGTTATTCAGGGATTTCTAAGATGCAGTCTGTGATTATGGTAAATTGGTGTTGATATTTTAGTTCAAAAGCCAACCCCACTCACAAGACAGACAGCAAGTGGACCATGAGAAGCAATCAGATGAATCTGACAAAAAGTGTATTAGATTAGAATCATGGATTGTACTTTTAAAGGGTCAGTTGTCTGTACTACCCCATCTGTGTCAGTGACACCATATGGTAATGTGTTCCTTTTGCATATCTTTGATGTGTCTTCTCTCAGATTCTTCTGGTGGAGGATGATGCAACTGTGAGGAAGATAGTAGCAGCTGCTCACTGGATCTTAGAATGCATCTCACAAATCGGCTCAGCGGGAGACATGCCCAGCTTGCTCAAAGCCTTCCAGGTGTTCTCCAGGGCTGTACTCCTCATGAACAACCTGGTGGAGGAGAGGGTACCGGACTTGAGGAGTCCCAAGCAGCGCGAGCAAGTGAGGGGCTCTATGCACACCCTGACTAAATGCATCTCCATGCTGCACACGGCAATGTCTACCACCATAAAGCACCCTGCCAGTGAGCAAGCTCAGGCGGCCAAGACGTATGTCCTACAGCAAGTGAATTCCACCGTCAATGACATCGTTGTTACACTGAAGAGCAACTGCCACTGGGCTCCTTCGGGACCCAACGGGTACTACACTGACAGGCGAAACGGCCTTATGCAGTTGCTGGGCGTCTCTGATTGCTCGACGATCAAAGTTAGTGATTTCGATGTCCTGCTGAGAGACCTGGTGTTCCACTGCATGATGGTGGCAAACACGTCTCGAGGTGAGCTTCAGCCAGAGGTGGCTGAGAATTGCCGGCACGCCCTCAAACTGTGGACTGAAATATCACATCAGTTAAAGGTCCAAGGGGGTGCACTCCAATCCAAGCAACACTTGGCGAGCCTCTGTGCATCCCTGATCCAGCGGATTCACAAGCTCGATGAGGCTGTGGTAACGGCTACGCTGTGTCAGGTCCTGGATGTTTTTGTTTCCGCCGGCACGCCAATGGAGCAGCTGGTGAACACCATTAGTCACATCTTTGAGGGTGAGCCAGAGGGGAGAGAGTTTGACCAAGACAGTTTCCAGCCACTACTGAGGGCTTTCCAGTCTCACGCTGACCGAATGGTTCAGGTCACCGGATTTGTTGCAGCGTTAGCCACCGACGCTAAGAGCCTGGAGTGCGTGGAAAACTCTCGGGCACGCCTGATGCGACTGCGGGATGGAGTGGCGCCGGTTTTACAAGAGCTCAGAGGGGACACGGTCCAGTGCTCGGGAGCACTCCAGAAACTTCTAGATCTGCACCACAGGTGGGTGGATGACACCGATCAGCTCATGAATGCCTTCAGTGACATCATGGATATAAAAGCATTCACGAGTCTGGCTGTCCAGGGGATGGAGGACAGCTTGCGTGGATGCGAGACTGCACACAAATGCCAGGACCTTCAGTTGTTTGGTGAGCATGCAGGGCTTCTCATGGGCCACATGAACCAGGTAGTTCAGGCCGTGAGAAGGCACGTGGACAAGAGTGACGACCCCATCTACCGCAATGGACTCCTGGTGCTGGTACGACAGGCAGAGGCTGCCGCAGCTGAGGTGGCAGGATGCGTCACAGACATCTGCTCAAGCAGTGGTCACGATGAGAGCGCTTATGTAACATTTTCATATCAGCTCGCTTTGGCCATCAAAAACTTTGAAGTGTTACGTGAGGGCTTGGATGGTCTACAGCATCCAGATCTCCTCAGCCCACTGCGAGAGGAAGCTCGTAATCCCATGAATTTATTACCAGTCCTCCCAATCATGGAGCCAGTTCCAGCGCTTTTACCATCTGTTCTTGATCCAAAGGAAGGTGACACTGAAGATCATTTTTCAGACCAAGACAGCGAGAGTATAGTTTCAACTGCACAACCTAAATTAGAATTTATGATGAAAGCAATTGACCAGAATCTATCCCTTTCAACAGTTCGACAATTTCAACAGTTCCAGCACCTTAAAGACACCGAGTTGGGAAAAAGTTCTTTGATTTTAGAGACCAAACCGCAAACCATACCCCTAAAGCTTGTTCCAAATGAAACGGTTGATCTTCTTCCCCTCCTGAACGATGTTGTCAGCATGACCCAAGGCAGGGATGTCACAGCTCTGAATGTAGCTTGCTCTGGTGTCCTTGAGCTTTCAGACTGTTATGCACAAGCTGCCAAAGAGGCTGCCACCATTATAGAAAAGGATGACAGCAAAGAGGTGGACAGTCTTCGGTCAGAGTTAGTGTCTCTAACACCTCTGCTGGTCCAGACAGCTCAGGAGACTGCCATGAGCTCAGGCATGACCATGGAGAGCATCTACAAACACACCACACAATTCTCCGACCTCATCAGAAACACCCGGAATATTCTGTTACCGGTCGCAGGCACATGGTATAGAGCCATCTCTGCCATGTTTCAATGCACTAGCCCTAGCATGTCTGAGACTATCTCACAAGAACTCACTGAAGTGATGTGTTTGTGTGCAGACGTGGTTCAACTCGTTACATCTCTTGAAAATACGGCAAGAGGAGAGGGTCATGAGAGCATTTCTGTCTTGCAAAACAAGCTGACAAAAGCACAGACAAATACTAAGCAGATAACGGACCTGGCTTCAAAACCAGCAGCAGTGACTGATGTTGAAGGCCCATGCCTTCTGTGGGCTCTGTCCATGCAAGTTCTTCTGAACTCACTGGATAAAATTATTGGTACTGCAGCATCTGCTCACACCAGCCAGCTAACAAAACATCAAATGACCCCAAAGAAATGGCTGACGACGATGTCTGAGAACTCACTCAGGATACAGGAGGCAGCAAGGTTGTCCTGCTTAAACTGCAGGGATCATTACAAAGTTAAAACCTTGAGCGAACTCCAAGGTGACATTAAGATACTCACTGACACCTACCTTCAAGCGGAGGAGGACCTTGGAACCATCTCTCACTCGGGTATTCTTCTACTCGCTAAGTCTGAGCTCTTACAGAGACAGCTTCAGGCCAACATGAAGAGGCTGTCGGGCCTGCTTAGTAAAATAAACAAGGATTATGTGATAGCCATCGAAAATGCAATCACTTTGGCCTATTCTGCATCTGCCAAGAACCAGGAGAGCAGTAAAGCTGTGGAGGCTCAGAAACATTTTGAAAATGCTGCAGAGCTGCTAATGGAGAACGTCAAAGTTGCCACTGAGAGTGTGCAGGACTGTTTCAACTATATCAGAGACCCACGGGAACGCATCCAGCTCAGGTTCATCAATGACCATCTGTCCTTCCAGATGTCCGACATCGTGAGCAGGTTCAGGCTGATGGTGGAGACCCAAGCATACTGTGAGACTCTCAGTCTCGAAATACAGACCCAGTGCTGGTCAGCCAAAGCACACTACCTGGTGGAGGAGATTTACAAGGTGGACGGAATCCTGGAGAGAATAAAAGAACAGGTCAAGCTCGGACTGCAGGGCAAGAAGCCCCCAAGTGAAGCCCGCATCACATGGACAGACACACCTTTAGCGCTGCCGGAAGTAGCCCCTCCTGCAAATACAGTGACAGGCACAAAACAAGGGAGTGAGCCAAGCACACAGACAGTCCACCCAACCGTAAACATCCTGACTTCACCCAAACAGGAACCCAGAATGGTAAAACAGGATGGATGCTGCATGTGGCAGATGAATGGCTTGCATTGTTAAACAATGTGTGACAATGTTCTTTTTTGGTATTTAAAAAAAAAAAGACATCACGTGTGAAATCTGATTATTTTGCTGGTTAGGTCAAGATAGCAGTTTCAGTATTTATTTAGAACTAGAGTTTTAAGTGGGACAGGTTGTAACGTGAAAAAAATGTTGCAAAAAGGAGACAACAGGACCACTGCACTGGACTACAGTATGCTGAGGTGGCCATATCGTAACTACACAGTCCTGTGTTTTAGAAACTGCTAAGGTTGTAAAGACTAAAATTCCATAAAAAGATGCACAAAGTAAATATCTGTGCTCTTATAGTCAGTCTATTGTCTATAGTGTGCAGAACCGGTCAGGGTAGATTCAATTAATGTTATAGCTGGTTATAGACTCTAGGTGCAGTTGACAGTCGATCAGGTGATAGCTTTATTTGTAACATCTTTGTCCACTGAAGGATGTAAATGGTATGTCCTTGACTGTGTGAGTCTCTGGGTTCGGTTGATGGATGACGTGTGGACTTGCTCTCCCAGCAGAGTGAGAGAGGCCCAGTGTTTAGCTCAGGGCCTCCCTGCCTCACCTACACCTGCCTTTTCCTGAAACGAGAGACAGAGAGGTGGGACTCACGGGGGAACTACATTGTCCAGGCTACCAAAGAAATCGCAGATAAAATCTACCACATGGCCCAATACCTGAAGCGGAAAGGACCGATACACGTATGTCTATATAAGATAGATGTTTTGAATCTATGTGAAAATGCTTGAGCTCTATATATTATATTATATTATAATATATAATAGATATATAATAATATTGAACTTACAAAATACTGTTATTATCTATTATTATTTACTTATTACCCCAGTCAGACTAAAGCTTACATATTGATGATATTTACATTGTAATAATTTAGTAGCCTATATAATTCCTTGTTACCACTCCTTTCTCCAGTGTTGAATATATAATTCAGTGTGTAGTTAGTTAGACTCCAGTAGTTGTGTAGGCCACTCATTCTCATAACCCACCCCTGTACCCTAGAGCAAAGAAGCCTTTGTGTCCTCAGCGAAAACCATAGTTTCAAGCTGCCAGTCCATCACACAGTTCCTGAAAGTCATCGCCGACCACTGCTTGGACAAGCACTGCGCTGCCGACCTCGCTCTAGTGGTGGAGCAGATACTGACCATTACCAACCAGCTCACTATCATTTCTAGGTGAGAGAAACTCAAACAATGAGCATAACCCTGCTGTCAACACACACTACTTCAACCACCATCAGTGTGTAGGCTAGTACCCACACGGAAGATTAATGGCAACCCATTTTATGTGAGAATGCTCACCACACCCCAGCTTGAGATGAAGAGTGAGGGAATCAATCAGCCAATTACACAAACAGCAACCGCAAATAGCAACAACCCAATCTATGTATACAATGGCGTTGCATGTGACTGAGCAAGGCATGATGTGTCTGCAGTGTGAACGCACTGACCCCTGGCAGCAAGTCTTCAGACGAGTCTCTGGTGAAGAACGCTCAAAACCTGCTCCAGATCGTCTTGAAGGGAGTCCGTGCAGCTGAAACAGCCTGCATTAAGGTGAAAAAAAATACTGTGTTACCACCTTGTACCACCACATGAGGTATTCTATAGTAAAACATGTGTTTTATGTTTAATGTCAATGTCAAACATTAGACATTAACAATACAATGTAAAATATTCTCTTCACATTCTCTTAATTTCCATGTCTCTCTCCGAACCACAGGCTATTAAAAAATCATGCTAGAACTTTCTGAGTTAACTCTCAAATATCCTGTCTGAACCCTTTTTCCTTGGCATACCTTTTGACCAATCTGTCTGTTGGCCCAGTTGAGTGTGCCAACTGGAGACTCCTCTCTTGAAATGTGGCAGGGCCTGCGGCAGCCAGAGCCCAACACGAACGCAGCCAGAGCCGCAGCCTTGTGCTTCCAGTGGAAAAAGAACCTGCTGATCCACCGGGCGCTGGAGATCTCCAACCCGGAGACGGACGACCTGGGCCTCCGCAAGACCTCCCCTAGCTCGGCAGAGCCAAGCCTGGCTCCCCCGCTGCACGTGCTGGGTCAGCAGAACAAGTAAAGGAGCAGGAGCTCCACATGCTGGTGCACAAGACACAGTACTGGGATGCTCTTCATGCTATGTCATATATGGTTTCTGGTTTTGCTGCTTCATCATATACCGGTATGTGTATACTGTATATAAATCTATATAATAATATAGTAATATAATGCTAATTTCTGGTCTGGGGCTGGGCTTCTGAATACTTCTGTGGTTGCACTTGTTTTAGTATTCTTACATTTCCTGACATTGCTGTACATTTGATGATGTGTTCAGACACATGATATCAATGTTCATTTCCGACTTGTTCACACTATTTCTGAAGCCATGTAGATTTTTCTTTATTAAAGACAATGGATAAAAAATAAAAAGTCACACAAAAACTTATTTGGAGTGTTTCCTCTGACTGCATCTGTCAGCAATAACAAAATGACATGATTACTTGGACAAAGATTCTGGAAAGCACTGAATTTATGATAGAAAATAAGCTTTTTTAAAAGTCGAGCTTATACGTTTAACATACAGTATTTCAAAAAAACAATGTTTATCAACAAAAAATGAGAACCCCACTAAGATAGCACCATACAGCAACACAAGTCAATTGTCAATTGTTTTTTTTTTATAAAACAATTTTAACATTCTTCGCAGTCATACTGTAAATTAACTGAAAAACAAATGCCAAACACAGAGGACAATCATGGGTATAGAAGATTAGCTGGCTCTGATGATAATACTCATAGCACTGGAATATGAAGCTTAACTGTTTTCATCATTTCATAAAAAATTTATGTCACTATGCTTTATGTGAAACCTTTTTTCACACGATCATATACAATTAAAACGTTAATACCTAACTTACCATACGTCTCTTTGCAAAAGTAATCGTTTAATGTTTAACTTTTTGTATTACTAGAACTGTATATAAATGAAGTCTGAACCTGTCTCCATTCCATATATAATCAATTATGCAAAACTTCTTAACAAGAATTAAACTATGACACAGAGGTGTTCATGGGCAGATTTGCAGTAACAGAATGACATATAGTGCCACATTTTGAATGCTTTTAATTAGCATACACATACTAGTAGAGGCTTAAGCATATTCAAATGTGATCCTGCACAATACACCATTTTTCAAGTTAGCTTCATGGCTAACTAAGTCAGGACAACTACCATTGACATATTAAAGTAGCTGAGCTTGTCAGGTACCTTAGGAAAAGTACAATTCTTTTTAACTGGCACATTTTGAGCAAAATTAAGTTTTACATGAAAAAAATCCACGACTGCAATCAAATGTTTGAAGTCTGTGACATTTTAAAAACAGACACTGAATGCCATTCTGTTATGAGGAATCGAGCAACACTAGCGCAAGACTGGTAAACATTTCAGCAAGTGAAAAGTTGATAAATGTGTTCCCCAAAGGAACCAGTGATGCAAGAAAGATCATAATATGATGAAGAATATGTACAATACAAAATAAATAAATATATCATATTTGAAAAGAGATACCTCTACGAGTGCAGTGTGTGCGAGGGGATGAGGGTTGGAGAACGTTCCGGGAACGTTCAATATGTACAGAGTTCACGTAACCAGCAGAGGGCGCTGTGGCAGCCTCAGAGCTGCTCACTGACAGAAGGGTGAGGCGGTCGGGTCAAAGGTCTTAAACACGTCCTTTAGTGGTCTGTCCATCTCCTCATCGTCCTCCTCTTCCTCTTGCTTCCGCTCCTCATCCTCCCCTACCTCCATCTTCTCCTCCTTCTCCTCCTTCTTGTCCGGCTCCTCCGGTGGTCCAGCTGGGGCCAGGCTCGAGGCCTTGGCCAGCCGGGGGTCGCTGTAGGGTGGGCGGATGAGGCCGGCAAGGGCCTGGATGGGGAGGTTGTGGACGGCCGGGGCTGGGGCGGGGGTAGGGGCGGCGACGGGGGAAGTGGGGACACTGGGGATGGCCGCCGCCGTGCCGGTGCTTCCAGCCGCGGAGCCATTGGAGGGGCTGTCAGAAGTCTTTCCCTCGGGCCCTGAGCGGCGTGTGGGGGAGAGCTGGGCCGGAGGCGGGCTGCTGCTGCTGCCGCTGCGCTTCCCCAATCCCGGCTTGAGGATGCCCGTCTTTTTGGGCGGCTCGGAGGGCTCCTCGGCGGCAGCCTTTGGAGGCTGTGAGGTCTGGTTGCGGGGGTCGTACAGGCTGATGCCCCCCAGGAGGGTGGTGGGGCTCTCAAGACCCTTGCCAGTTGAGGCAGCTAGCCGTGGGGCGTAGGGGGGCAGCTTTTCGGGCTCCGCTCGCACAGCAGTGGCAGTGGCGGCGGCAGCGACGACGACGGACGAGGAGCCAGACGTTCCAGCAGAGCCTCTCAGCAGTCTGGGGTCCAAGACGCCGCCTGCCCCTGGCGAGCAGTCCTTCAGCGGCGGCGGCTTGGAGGAGGAGTCCAAGCTGGACGAGCGGCTGATCCGGGGGTCCTTGTAGGTGCGTGGGTCCAGCGGTTTCTCGCCGCCAGGTTTGCCGTCCGTACCAGGCCGACCGGTGCCGACCCTGCCAACCCCTTCCTTCAGACGGGCAGCCGCCAGCCGTGGGTCCGGTGGCAATGCCGCCGACGTCGGGGACACGTGCGTCTCAGGCAGCGACGAGCCAAATGTGCGGTTGAGCTGCGCGTCGGCTATGAGCGGCGGCAGCGGCAGGTTGATGGACGTCTCCTGCTTGGGCACCAGGAGCGGGATGAGGTCCTCGGGCGCCCACACCACCGAGTGGGCGAAGGCCGGCCGCTGGAGCAGGATGTCCACACGGATGTGGCTGAACTGCTTGAGCTGGCAGCGCGGGTCGCGGAGCGAGGCGGACGCCGAGGCGCTGGGCTCCAGCGGGATGAACACCGCCCGCTCCCGCAGCTCCCGCTCGCCCTCCTCGTCGTCCTCGCCGCCCGCCGACGGCTTGTGGCCGGGGTGCCTGTGAGCGTCCGACTTGGAGAGCCCCGCCGAGGGCTCCGGGGGCTTCAGCTTGCGCGGGTCCCTGGACAGCCGCGGGTCGTGGACGCCGGGCTCCGTGTCCGACTTGCGGGGGTCGGCGGCGCGCTGCCGCGGGTCAGCCTTGACGCGGGGGTCACTTGGGGGCCCCTTCTGTAGCCTGGGGTCACTCGGCGGTACCTGGGGGGGCTTGGCCGGTCCCTGGGCCTGCTGCTGGCTCTGCTGGCTCTTAAGCATCTCGTTCTGCTTCTTCAGGGACTTCAGGATGGATGAGACGCTGCCCCCGCCGTCCTCCTCATCACTCGAGTACCAGTTTGTCGTCTCATCTGAAACAGTAGATGTAGAAAGGGTTGTGCATAGGTATCAACTATGCTAGTGACCGACATGTCTGAAATGGCCAATGGTCTGTTTAGATTTAGGGGTGATTCAAGCAAAAAGTCTTAAAATGAGTTACTGATTTACTGGGTACCACCAGAGGGCAGTACATGTAAAACTACACTACCGTTCCAAAGGTTGGAGTCACTTAGAAATGTCCTTGTTTTCATCAATAAATGACTGAAATGGCTGATCTTTAATGCAATATCTACATTGCCCATTATCAGCAACCATTCATCCAATGTTCCAAAGCTACATTCCGTTTACTAATCTGATATAATTTTAAAAGGCTAACTGAGAAAACATTGGAGAACCCTTTTGCAATTATGCAAGCACATGATGTAATCTGAAAACTGCTGCCCTGATTAAAAAACAATGCAACTGATCTCAGCTGGTATTCTGTCTATAATGAAGTGGAATGGACATTTCTAAGTGACCCCAAACCTTTGAATGGCAGTGTATGTCAAACAGTCAAAGCACTTTAATAATGTTAAACTATGCCACTTTGTGGCAAATCACTTTATCTAAACACACATAAGAAGCAGGAAATAAAGAGCTATGAACATCCCTCTCTTACACTGATATAGCTACACCATATGACAAACCTCAATATCAATAAACATTTTTCTATCCCTACAGATGTATATTGTACTTCAGAGGAATGCAAAAAGGAATAAAATAGTAAGAAGAATAGTTCTTGAAATGAATGTGAGCTTAATAAAACCACCTGACAGGCCCTATTGGCCATGTGCACAGCACGTCCAGTAGGTGGCGTATGTCCATACCTCTGTCCCTGCTAGCAGGCCCAGCTCCCTGCCCCTCTGGCCTCTGGGGATCAGCCTGCTGCTGAAACTGCTGCTGCTGCTGCTGCTGCTGCTGGAACTGCTGCTGCTGGTGGAACTGCTGCTGCAGCGGTGGTGGCTGCTGCTGCTGCTGCTGCTGCTGAAACGGCTGAAACTGCTGCTGCTGCTGTTGTGGTGGTGGCTGTTGCTGCTGCTGCTGGGTGAGGTGGAGAAACAGGGCCTTCTGCACAGCCGGCAGGAAGCTCTGCATGGACGCCTGGGCGTCAGGGCCAGCCTGCTGCTGCTGCTGCGCTGTATGGCTGTCATCTGTCAGTGACAGGACAGGAGAGAAAAGAAGTGAGAGAGAAACAGAGGATGTTTCAACACCTGACAGAAGCAATGTTGTTGTTTTACTGTTGTCAATAGCCAAGATTGTACGTTCTAGGAATGTTCTTTCATGTTAAAGGATTTTCTTATCAAAGTTCATTAGACATAAGGACGTGAGACATAAGGATCTTTGTGGCCTACCTCCAGGACCCGTGTTCTGATTGTTCTGGTTGTTGAAGAATGTGTTGAAGAACTCAGCAGGGTTTTGACCCATCCCGGGGAAAGGCATGTTCTGCTGCATGTTCTGCTGCATGTTCTGCGGCATGTTCTGCGGCATGTCACACATCGGGGGGAACGGGGGTCCCCCCTGTGGTCCTCCCATCATCCCCTGAGGCCCCGGGGGCCGGTTCATGTGAGGCATGTTCCCGTGGAACGGTGGAGGCGGCCCACTTGGAGGCCCACCAGGAGGCATTGGAGGGCCCTGCCCAAACCCAGGAGGAGGCTGCTGGCCTGGGGCGTTGGGTGGGGCCCCTGGGCCCCCGTGCGGGAGAGGCGGAGGCCCACCCATGGAGCCTGGGGATCCCGGCTGCGGGGGCAGAGGGGCATTAGGGCCTGGGGGCATCATGCCAGCCTGGCCATCCTCGGGGCCCCCAGTGAATTGGGGTGGCCCTCCATTGGGGGAGTTGTTGTTGTAGAAACCTGGCCGGTTGCTATGGGGAATAAGCAAATAAGGGATGACAGTGTGAGTGTCGGGTGTAATTCTAAATCAGTTTGAAGAGGCAGATACTTACTATGTAGGAAAATTAAAAATGAAAGTCCACACATTACAACATACAATAGCCATTCAAATATTATTCTGATAAACTAAAAGGTACCCGAGGCCTATCTTCTGTGCCAGGTCCATGGTAGGCTGCACTTTGATCTCAAACAGAGAGGGGATCTTCTTGCCACCCTGGCTGCTATCCTGGGGGCTGCTGGACCCAGGTGTGGGCAGCAGACCCACCCCAGGTGGCGGTTTGGGGAGGGGCGCAATGCCCTGCTTCCGCAGATCCTCCAGTTCCTGCTCGTCTTCATCGGCGTTGTCCTCCTCTGTGTTGACGATCTGAGGAAGAACAAAAACAAGATGTCGTTGCTGGTAAGAACTGGTTCACAGAGCATACACATTTCAGTTTTTCTGAATCAAGAGACACTGTAATTCACCACTGCCATGCCATCATCCCAAGTGTTTAGAAATTGCACATGTTTGTCTGGGTGGTGGCTTACCTTATCCAAGAGTTCCTGTGTCACCTCGTTCAAAGCATCATGGGAGAATTTGCAGTTGTCTCCCTGATAGCACTTGGCTCCCGTGTGGAAAAACTTGCAAGGGTACTCCTGTGCATTTGGGGTCAAGGACTGCATCAACATACATCAACAAGGCATCTGTACAAAACAATAGCAAAGAATATAGTGGACAATTCTATCAATAAATGAAAGGAGCCTGAAAAGGATATTGTGCATATAGATGCAGTTGTCTCCTTTGCTGCAGTAACCCTGGAGGTAAAACTTGCACAGCTCTTTTTTCTTGTCAGGAACGACATGCTCATGATCAAACTTGCACTGGTCACCCTGAGGAAAAAACAAAAGACAAATATAGACCAAAGTCATAAAGTTGGTTTATTACCATTCGCCACTGGCTATGACTATGTCACAAAGCCAAATGACCAGAGAATATTGATTCATCTGAAAGAATTGTAGTGGATGATTTACTTTGATGCATCGACCCTCCAGGAAGTATTTACAGATGTATCTGCCATTGTGTTCCACTGTGTGCTGATTGATGAACTCTTGAGTCATGATGGGACGCTTTTTCTGGAAGCCAGGTGCGCCTTTCCCTTCCTAGAGTATCAACACAGCTTATCAGGTTATCTTCAATTCACCAATGTGCTCGGTTTCTGTCCAAATACCTCATACATTCTTGATATTTCATATATCAGTTGATCTTGTGTGACTCAAAACTACTTTGGAGTAGTAGGAGGACACAACACTGCAAAATCACAATAACAAATTGAAACATTTTTTTTATTTTGTTGTGATTTAGATTTTAAAGAAACGAGTGCTTACCTCTGAGCCGGCGGAAGAGTGTCTGGCAGATTTAGGCCCCTCGGTAGCCTGGTCGGCCCCTCGGCCCTTCCCTCGGCCCCAGTTCTTGCCCTTCTGTTTCTTGTTTTTGGGCATCGCACCACGGCCCCTGCCCATGCCGCCTCGGCCTCGCCCTCTCTGGCCACCAACTGCAACAAGCACAGAAGACATTAGTTAACCAAGGTAACGCAAAATGGCCTCGATTTATCCACCTCTATAATACAATCCACGATAGCAGAGAAAACGGAACACTGAAAATGGTGTCATAATTCTGTTGATAGAGAAGTGGGATCAAGCATCGTCAAAATTCCATTTCTCTTACCCCAAAAATAATCGGTGCTTTTTTAATAATGGCAGTTATATATAAATATGTGACAAGATTATTTTATACTCATTGGGCCCAATTCCCAGACATGGATCAAGAAGTTCGAAAGTCAAGGCTATTTATCAGTGGAGATCTTCATTGAAGTTCTCTTTTAGTTTAGAACCAGGCTTAATCCATGTCCGGGAATGCAGCCCGTTATGTTTATCATGGCAGAGAGACTGACAAGGCAGTGACTTACACCCACACATTTACACCCATTTTACAAAATATCCCTACATAAGTTCCCTTGTGGCTACAAAACGCTCAATAATATTTTCTTCTAATAAAGCATTTCATGTTGGAGTTACTTCAGGTTAATCTATTTTGAGGGGGTAGGATTTCTTTGGACGACTCTTATAAGCAAGTGTTGGAAACTCAGTTTTGTGTGAATGCTGGTGACCCACTGTTATTGCCAAACTTATGTCAGACACATATGCAACATGATCAGCATTCTAATCTCACTGCACTAAAACTGCAGTTCAAAAAAGTTCAAAATCAGGGTTCAACAATGGGCCGTTGGCACGGAGTAAAGTAAAAAAGCATGTCTGGTAAGTTGATTGGCCAGTCACTCGCCGGTCAGATCACCACGAGTCAGATAATTTCACCTGAGATGCTAACTGGTTGAAGCAGAGACTTTCTAATGAGGAGACACAGCACTCAAAGAATCTCCCATAGAAATGTATGGGGTTAGATTGTAATGCAAACATGGCAGTCGTCTACACATATTCCCCCCCTTCCGCCACCAAAAGTTGACATGTGAATACATCGTGCCAATCATGTGGTATGTTGTGAATACGTCGGGCCAATCATGTGGTATGTTGTGAATACATCGTGCCAATCATGTGGTGTGATCTCGCAGCTGGAGCGAGGTTGGTGTGTCGTGATTCGTGAAGCATTGCGCACG
Organism: Alosa alosa; assembly: GCF_017589495.1. NCBI lineage: Eukaryota > Metazoa > Chordata > Actinopteri > Clupeiformes > Clupeidae > Alosa > Alosa alosa. The sequence goes on along the minus strand of NC_063206.1, from coordinate 15,545,189 downwards.
CGCAGATCTAGCCGATAAGTGCACAAAAAGCGTTGCAATATGGCCACCGAGTGGAGGGACTTTGGTTTAAGTTAAACATGTGAGGCTACTAAAATAAAAAGGGAATTCATTACAATGTAATAAATTAACAGTTTTGTGAAAAAGTAACATTTTTTGGCCAGTGGAGGAGGGGGGGGAACACTGTTTAAAGCAGAACCACAGCTCCTTACACTGCTGTTTCTGGAGGCCCTTCATGCCCTGCCTCTTGCCCTGGTCTTTGGGGCCTCCCTTCCCCGGGCCAGGGGAGCCGGTGCCTTTGGCGTGTCGGTATTGGGACAGCTCCTCGGAGAAGTCGTCGTCCTCCTCGTAGTCGCTGTAGTCGCTGTACTTGTCCACATCGCTGCTCTTGTGCTGGGCTTGTCTCTGAGCTTTTCCATGCCCCCCACCGGACTCACGTCCATGCTAGAGACATAGTTTAAGAAAAAAAAAAAACATTAAAAAAATCTTTCAAATCAAGGTGTAGTTGTTTTTTCCAGATGTTTTTCCTCTATAGCGATCCAAATTCAAGCAGAAATGCATTCAGTTAAACACAGGGCCATCTCTGGATATATACAACACAACAATCCAAGAGGCTGGCCTACCTGTGAGAACTGGTTGTCGTAGTCCCGGTATGGGCCCTGGTTCTTCTTACTCTTGGGCCTCTCTTGGCGGTCGTAGTCCGAGTCGTAGCTGTCAGAGCTGGAGCTGCTGGAGGGAGAGTGGTGCTGGAGGAGGAGGATGAGGAGGTGGTAAAGGTGGAGGAGGGAGGAGGTGGAGGAGGGAAGAGGTGAAAAGAAGGAAAAGAAATCTTAAGGGGCCCCATTACTACAGCTGTCACCCTGAGCATAAAACTACCCACAGTCTGCAGTCATTCCCCACTTTGACAACCCCAAACTACACTTAAAAATAAACAAATATTGCCACTGGTGGGAGCTATCCAACCTTTTTTAACAACTTAAGACCATGTTGGAAATATGTGAACATATATTCCATATGTGTAAATATGCTTTTTAAAACTTTAACATGTTATCCTTAGCCTGTTTTTTGTCAGCTCATCTGTACAGAAAGTTAACCAGTCAATGACCTGTCAGGAGTAAGAGACAAACAAGAGGCATAACATTAGATGTGGGGTCTGATCACATGACACCAACTTACCTTCTGTCTTTCCCGTCTCCTCCTCTTAGACCTCCTCGCAGATTTCTCTCTTGAGCGGCGGTGCTTTTTGCGAGCGTGTCTGTGAGCTTTGTCCTCTCTCTCCTTCTCTTTGTCCTTCTCTCGCTCCTTCTCCTTTTCTTTGTCTTTTTCTCCTTGCTCCTCATTAGCTGCCTTCACTTCCTCCTCGATGCCGATTCCTTCGTCATCAATTTCACCATCTTCCAATTCACCATCCTCCCTTGAAAGACAATTCAGACAATAATCAATAATCAAAAGTAATCTGTGAGCTTATACAAATATTTACAAGTTGCTATTTTGTGGTAAATCACATTAAGGGTTATGTCACTGTACCAAATTCCCTTAACTACATACTTCTCATTTCCAGAACTTCAGTCACTGCAACTACAGTTATCATCTTAAATAAAATGAGACAAGTTAAACGTGGATTCCTGTGAGTAACTCCACCAGAGTAACTTGGCTATATATATTGACCATGAACATCTGTTAATTGCTGTGTAAATACTAGCGTTATATGCTAAAAGGCCCGTAAACTACAGGTATATCAATTCTGATTGACACAAACCTGGCCTCTTCATAAGATCAAGAGTGACCTAATGACCACAGGACATGCAAATATAACGGTCATCATCATGTGAACAGGATAGTAGATGGTGTTTAGAATAACTTCTTAAGTTATTAAATTGATTAAAGTTATTATCACCTGGAAAAATATATCAGTATTCATAACATAAACATGGTAGCCTACTTGTAAGTTGTGATTTAAATACAATGAGGTATTCCACTTTTGACAGGCTAGGACCTGATTAATGTGACCAAACTGTGCAGGAGTGGGAATTTTAAGTGGGGATACTGTGGAGTAAAACGTAGGGCTTTTAGAGGGAAACATCTCGTCATAATTCTGAGAATGGTTTGTGACAATTTACTATGTGGCCCAAACATATTAAAGGGGAACCAGTAGGATTCAACATTCCATCACTTCAAGTTCACTTTTAGTCTTGAGGCATGATTTCCAGCCTTCTGCAAACTCTGGCTAACTGACAAAGATCAGTGGGACAGGAGGGAGGGGGTGGCCATGGGGAAACTGAGAATTTGTGGGTTTCTTTAGTTGTTGCTTTTTGCTTGTTTTTTCATCCAACAACACATACTGTGTGGAGGGGGGAGGCTGTCGGACCAACAGAAGTGACTGCACAAGCATGAGAAAAGGACAGAGGCTGGGGCTCGCTGGGGGTGGCTGGGGCTCAACATTGTCCAATGGATGAATAGAGGATGTGAACTGAACTTTCAAACAGCTAAGTCAACATGATTCTTATGCTCCCTACAGGCCACTGCAATGGCATTCGGAGTCCTTTAGAATGGGTGATTGTTCCATCAACTGCAGTGTATGGGCACGTCTGTTTCATCAACAGTGACAAAAGCTTATTCACTCACACAAGACAAATACAACACATGTCTATCAGCACAACTATTTAAAACAAATAGCAAATCACATATCCGTCATAATGTACTGGCATGCATACTTAATTTCTATGATTAGGGATGGGGTAAGTAAGTGTGTTTGAAAGAAAGAGTGAAATGGGGAAGAGAAAGAGAGAAGGAAGAGGAAAAAAAGATCTTTTTTGTCCTATTTTCATTAGGGGGAAAAAAGAAAATTGTTGGCTTTGTTGAGAAAAGGCCTCTCCTGAGGGTACCAAGTCCCAGCTTTCACTTATAATGAAGTATTATTATCAAGTATCAATTTCGCACCATCACTCTGTCAACTACACTGAACTATATCATATACTGCAAAATTATGACTTTTTGGTGAAGTAACCTCTGCCCCAGTTTAACATGTCAACAGAAATTGCACACAGCAGGCGACACCCAGCAATACAAAGTCTGGTCATTGGACCAGCTGGTAGTTAACAGCAGAGCAACAGTGGGCTGCTCTGTCCCTCCTAGTCTTCCCAACAGCTCGAGCGACCAGAAGGGCGTGCCAGAACATGTGAACGGGCGGGGCGTTAACTACGTCACAGTCGCATAATATGCAAATGCCTTAAAGACAACAAGCTAGTATAATACCTGTATGTTATTTTTTTTCCTTTTGTAGGCTGTTACCAATAAAATATGAACTGTTAGATTACATCGAGTTGATACGGATTTTCTACATTTCAACAATCTATTTAAGTTTACTGATATAATGGCAACGTTCAAAGTACCGTTGACAAAAATATTCACATGTCAAGGGCGGTGTTGAGAAGGAACTGCCCTTCTCTTCTGTCGGAGGGAAAACTGCAAATTCGCTATCGCTAGCACTGCAGCATTAACAAAATAAATGGCATGCACGAGAAGATGGTTATTAAACGGAGCGGGAAAGGCCTGTTCTCACCAAAACCCACAAAACGGCGCAATTGTCCTGTACGCTAGATGCTCGAAACTAGGAAAAGAATAACAGTTACTCAGGACGTACAAATGAACCTGTAGAGAAGAATGTTCAGATAAGAATGTTACTCGACCTTTCATCCCCTGCCAGTTCAGAGTCTGTCATGTTTTTGTCAAGAACAGGGGTAGGGGGACTGGAGAAAAGGCTCACAGAAGCCATGATGGTTGGAAACGGAAATGCCCTTCTCCGCAACAAGACTGAGTTGCATTCAGTCACTCAAAGGAGACGTTGGCTCGTGAGAGATGATGAAGGATTGTTATAGTCTGAAAAAACTCACGGTTACACGTCTCAACAATGAGACAGTAAACAGACATTATCCTCTCATTTCAATGATGATGTTTTAACGCTGTAAACACAGCTTTGATACCCCATCTTTGTTAATATCCCGTCGGATGACAGCTGTCTTGGTGAAATATTGGAGACGGAGGGTGAAACAAACAGAAATTTAATCATTTTCGCTGTGCTCAAATTCTTCTCTAGATATGGCGCCCGAAAGACATTCGCAAAATGGCTGCGATAAAGCATTGAAGACGATATAGCCCTCCTGGTGCAGAGGTGGACCAATCAGATCCAACGAGCTACCAGCGAGGGAACATAACAGAAACGTATAATTGGGTAGAATTGTAGACCCAGCCCACATGTTACAAATATTTGCAATTCTATTGGACATGGAATTAGTCAGTCACTGCTCTCCTTCTAGAAAGAATCCAAGGTTGAAAGACGCGTAACTGAAACAACCAATGGAAACGAATTGCGCAATGTGGCTAGTGTGTCCCAAATTGTTGTCGTAAATATACACACGTAATTGAATACATTTTTAAGTAGGCTTATGTGGATTGTTGCTTATATGATAATTAAATAATTCGCTAAATCCAGCGATTAAACAGCCCACTTCTCTAGGTAATTAGTCGCCAAATGGTAGATTTTGTTGTGTGCGTAGCCTATGCACTGCCAAATCTTGGCAGTAGGTGTCGGTAAGGTACAGTAAAACAAGTAACATACGAACGCATGTCTTTGTAGCCCACGTCAGGTATCGTTTATGGTTAAAGCTTAATAATTCTTCCTATACTTTGGAGAGGTTTCTAAGAGTCGTGAGAATGAGGTCATGTATGTGTGCTGTTTCGGGGCTGATTTCAAGTTCGTCTTCGTGGGCGTTCTTGGGGAGGCGTTTAGATTATTTTTTTTATTATGGGCCCTATAATAAAAAGTTGGCATGTCATTACGCAAACCCCCAAAGTTGCCAAACTCGCGTAGACTACATTCCTCTGCTCTCTGTTCTCACCTGATATGTCCTGATCCTGGAATGGAACCCTGCCAAAAGCCCTTCAAAAATTAAGCCTGCTGCTACTTTAGATAGTCTAAAAACGAAATGAGGCAAGACCAAAATACCTCTCGGTAAAGCTTAATGTGTCAGCGCTCTTAGACCAGACCTCATATGTGTTAGCAGCCTATGTGATAAATGTATGTTAGCCTATAGCATGCTGTCCTAGAGCTAATCAAAGCTGGGCAACTCAGGAGTCAACTTCTTTTTAGATCATGACAACCTAACTTCAGTGTTTTGCAATGGACTCTTCCTTTTATTTCCAGCCTTTCTTGTATATGTTCTTTTTAATTGTTTTAATTGACCGTGCTTTTCGAAATATTTTTATATTTTTGTTCATCTTTTTATTTGTAGTTTACTTTAAATGTTGTGTGTTGCTTGCTATATTAATACATTCGCCTTGCTTTGGCATAGAAATGTTGGCGAGAAGTTTGATGACGAGAAGTTTTAATAAAATGATCTCCGAATCTCCTGGCTAGGCTATTACATGAGGAGCCTGAGCAAAGGGACTCAGATATTAGTCTACCCTCATCCACATGGTGATGTTCTGCTCCATGAACAGCCAGATGGTTTGCCGTCTGGGCAGCAATGACACATCGTTTGAACAAGGAGGAGAAGGAACATTAACAAGCGCCAGAGAAAGAATTTGAGACTATTGAGGTGATGTGGGAGGGATTACAACATCCATGTATATGTGAGACTGGAAGCTAAGGTAGCAGTTTGCAATCTCACCGCCTGAGCTCCCGGTTGCGCACCCTACTGTCGCTGCTGTGTTATGTTGATGGGGAGCATCTTCGCCGAACTTTATACTTTCACACAACCTGAGCAAAACGGATCCAGACCCAGTCGACTCCCCCGAAACGCATGAGGATTTTATAACTGTTTCCAAGAGGATACATTTTTCTAAGATTTCAGTGGACTTTAAAAACATGGCGCTTATAAATAACAACAGCTTATTTGTACTGTTGTGTTTTGCAACGGTGTGCAATTGTTTTGATGGGACGCAGGTAAGTCTCCAACTGTGTCATACCTCAAACAAGTGTCTGTCTGTAAATGTAATGAAAATGCCAAGTTGCCATGTTCCGCCTCATATGTCATTTGGAGGTAATGAAACAATGTGCCATGGCTTTCTTCATATTTTTAAGATGAGCATCAGGTGTTTAGGACCAACAGAAAGCCCTGTGGTGTGGTGTATTCACCAGACTTACTCAGACCTGCTCTGAGAGTGCAATTTTTCCTGAAATATGGTTTTGGTGTTATGCTTGCATGTATTTACCCCCTTTTTGAGTAGATCATATATGTGCATTCCATTGCCTTGAAAGTGTTTCTCTTGAGCTCCTGAGACCTTCACATGCTCTGTTTTGCATCATTTACAAGAGCCCCAAGCACATGGTTTCAAGACCATGCTTTGTTCCCACTCAACAAAACAGCCAGTTTTGTTAAAAAGGATTGTAGTTGGTCATCCTTCTGAATTTGGAGTTTGCATGAATCCAATCCATTTAATCTCTCTTCCAACCTTTACTAGCTGGTAGCAATTGTCAGCACCATAGCCTACTCGGTCCAATATCGACATTCTGGAGTATGATTTAAACAGGTGTTTTTATAGTAGTTTTTAATGAGGTTCTTTTGGTGATTTTGGATATCTCTGTGTCAGAGACACATCCACATTGCCCCATCTGGACATGGTCTCACTAGTCAGCTGTCGGCATTTCCCCTAAACGGATATGAAAACAGAGGACAGAGAGAAAGAGAGAGAGAGAATAACATCTGACTGAACTGAACTATCCTCACACAGGGAAAACTTCTAAATCACCAAGTGCCATTCCAGATCAGTATTTTAGTGGCCCGCTTGCATTACTGCGAGGAGCACCTGTCTTAAATGTGGCACCTGTGAAGAAGCCTGAGCACCCAATTGGCCAATATTCAGAACCAAAATGTATTTGTGAGAATACATCTGCTCTTTGTCTGTAAGCTGTCACCCACTGAAAATGTGTGTGTGTGTGTGTGTGAGTGTGAGTGTGATGGAGGAATATTTGTGCTAGTGGATGACAAGGAGCCCCTGTTACAGTCTTTGCTCTGCTGTCTTTCATTTGGGTTGGCTCTTTGAAAGGACTGGAATTTGAAGAACATCTTACATTATATTGTGTGCATTGGACACTGCCTGGTTTAGTCATAGACGCCCCTAAAATGCAGAATTCATGGCTAGTCCATTTAGAGCTCACACTCTCTCCCCAACAAGTCTGGTTTATGTGCCATGAAAAATATACAGTAGAGACCAGACTTTTGGACTAAGGTCCCTGAGACATCTGCCCACCAGCTTTTGTTCAACAGCCTTCAACCCTGGAGCACCAGTCAGAGAAAAGACTTGTAACACAGTAGCCCTTTTAAGAGCTTTCGTGAGTAATGGTGTAAGTTAAGCGAAAAACACTAATATTATTCAGCGCTATGAACAACATTCAGCGCTATGCATTTGCTATTTGCTAGTTTTAGCTTTCAGTGAGAGAAGTTTCTCCATTTCCAAAGTTGGTCTATTGTGTTATCAAACACACAAACACTGAAATGGAGATTTTGTGTGTGTGGTTATTGTGGGGAGGTTGGTGGAGTGTGCCAATATGCAATGTCAAAGTTGTCCTCGACATCACCACTTAGTGTCTGTCGTGGTGATGCATTTCTGTATGCAAAGCATACCGTTGGTTTTGTGAATATGCTGCTTCCACAGTGATTAATGGACCCTCTCATGGTGTTTTGTGTGTGTGTGTGTGTGTGTGTGGTTTAAAAACACTAATATTATTCAAGGCTATGAACAACATTCAAGCTATGCATTTGCTATTTGCTAGTTTTAGCTTTCAGTGAGAGAAGTTTCTCCATTTCCAAAGTTGGTCTATTGTGTTATCAAACACACAAACACTGAAATGGAGATTTTGTTCAATGGGTTATTGTGGGGAGGTTGGTGGAGTGTGCCAATATGCAATGTCAAAGTTGTCCTCGACATCACCACTTAGTGTCTGTCATTGGTGATGCATTTCTGTATGCAAAAGCATACCGTTAGTTTTGTGAATATGCTGCTTCCACAGTGATTAATGGACCCTCTCATGGTGTTTTGTGTGTGTGTGTGTGTGTGTGTGTGTTAAAAGCAGCCCTGCATGGAGAAGCACCGAGTGGTCGGAATCCTCCGTCAGATGGAGAAGTTCCTGAAGGGCCAAGAGATGCGCTTCACAGAAGGGCTGCGCATCATGAAGTCCAAACTGGCCAACCTGCAGAACTCCGTATCCAAGTTTCCCCAGGCTGACGAGTCTGCCCGTGAGTTCAATATGACTTTCCTTGACTGGAGACAGGTAAAGCTGATGGACATAAAGGTTTGGTGGACAGCAGCCAGAATGTCCTCATGATTCCAAAAGCATGTGTTAAAAATATGAATAGCCTGCGTATCATGGACAGCCTGCAATACAATTCTATTGCAGTTGAGTTTCAAAGACAGAGGGTGCATTCGTTTTAGCAGGATTGAAGTATTTAAAAGGAAGGCCAGCCACCATTTACTACCAGAATATTGAATCCCTGTCATAAAGTGCTGAAGTGCTAAGACTAGTGCGGTCTGAAATATTCTAGGATGAAGCAGATAGAGGCAGACATAGTTTGTAAAAAATCAGTGGAAAGGGCATGTTATCCTATACCAAACCAAAGGAATGCATGTCATGAAGTGGTAAAACATCTAGCTGAGCGGAGGTATCATATATTTATTTGTGACCACCATACTTGCCTCATTTGTGTCTCGCTTGTTTTGGATATGTTTTCAAGTTCCAGCCTGGTTGTTTATCGAGAAAAACAATTGGATCTAGGGTCCTGGTTAAGGTGTCTGATTTGAATTGGTAAGCATTCTGTGAAGGAGGCAGCCTGTTGTTTTGGTATGCGATCTCCATTGTAAGCAGGAGAGTGTACAGTTCACTCACACCAAAGAGCAATTCTTCCAATCTCTGGGGTGCATAAAATGACTTCCTGCCTCTAGGTTCCACCATTCATCCAAGAGGATGAGTTTGAAGACGTAGTCCATTACAATTCTCCATGTGCTCTGCGGCCGACCCAAGGAAGGGGAAGTGGAAAGTGTGTTGTTTGGCAACAAACACGGGAACCATCAAGGGCCACTTTTTTCCCGGCAGCACAACACAGAGCACTGCCCTTTCACAGAGTTGCACATGAGCTCTTGGCTGCAGCGAACAAAGGTTGTCACTGTGCATTTACAGTAATCAAACCACCACTGGCTCAAATGAGGAGCAATTTCAAACCCCCAGAGTAAACCCTCTAGATCTGATGGGGATGCCATGTGGGGAGAGAGAGAGAGAGAGAGAGAGAGAGAGAGAGAGAGAGAGAGCACGAAAGAGAGAGAGAAAGAAATCACAAGTTAATTCCAAGACAAGAGAGTTAGCTCATTTAGACCAAGAACCCATTACATGTACATTTTAAATGGTTTTATATTACTGACCTGTACTGTATGCTTTGGACCTTGTATGTTTTTTGGACATGGTATGTTTTGACATCTTCAAAGAGATCGTAAAAAAAGGACACAAGGACACACAGTGTTCTCACCAGTATTGAAAGAAAGGTTTTCACAAGGCGGAAAATACTGGCTTGTTAACTCTGGAGAGTATCTGTACGCACATTGTTCTCTTATGTTTTCCAACCAGCCCCATACCCCCTGTCCAGTAATCTCTTTGGATTAAATAAGGCATTTCAGGTCTTTTCCCATGAAGAACCAAGCAAACAGTGCCATGCACGTCCCCAGGCTTGAAACAGCATTTGGGTGAACTAACATATAATTTGTCCATGAAATTCTCCCACTCTCTGTCTTCCTCTCTCATTTCATTCTCTCCCTCTTTCTGTCTTTCTTTCTTTCTTTCTTTCTTACTCTCTTGTTCATCACTCCGTGTTTTCCACAGCACCTCTTACGTGTCCAGCCTTGGAGGCCCCAGCACACGGCAGGAAATTTGGTTCCAAATATTTCATCGGTCACGAAGTCCACTTCACCTGCGCCCCGGGCTATCACCTGGTGGGTGCTGGCACACGGCTGTGCCAGGAGGATGGCACCTGGAGTGGGGCGAACGCCATCTGCAAAGGTAACTCCTTCATAACCTCACATATGTTTTACTACAGGGTACACATTTGTGGTAGTGTTCACGAGGGAGAGATGAGAATATTTTGCTGTTTGGAAGATGTCTGTCTCCAGGGTGACTGAGATGGGTAAATGTTTATTCCCAAAATTCCCTGTAATCACAGTAGATTCCGGCAGTCTTACACTTCACTAGGATAAGTTAACCTGTTGAGGTGTACGGTCACAAATATGTGATTAGAATGTTCGCGAACCGAGAGTTCCACATTATGATGTCACAATTACCCTCAGAGATTTTCCCCATAGACTGTATAAGGAACACTGAAACTATAGATTGTTTGCGTAGAATTCTAGAAGGAACCAGGAAAATAATTCACTCCTCAACAGGAGAACTGTCGACTTCTTTCAGTTGAGCTTACATAACACTTTACTCAGTTTGAGATAGTTCTCATGACCTTACACAGCTATTGCCATTGGACTTGACTGAGAGCACATTGATCAAATAGCTTTTTGGATTGTTTACACTGAAATGACTCCTAACAGCGACTGGCAAATCAGATAGAGGATTCTTCAACTTTTGAATGCCTCTGGTCCCTGGAGAACCCTGCTTTTGGAAACAAACTACTCTTCATGGAGCCCCATGGAGACCTGCTTGGTGTCCGCTGCAGGGGGAGAATAAAGGCGTCTGTCTTGAGTGTCGGCGTGTTTGTGTTGGCGGATAAAGAAGTCTGGACAGTGGCAGGCTGCTCTCTCCCCGGGCCCGTTGCTCCGCCACCCTCTCCCTGAATCGCAGGAATGCCTCGGCCAGGGGCGTCTGGGATGGGCCAGGGTATTCCGTAACACTGGGAGAAATCCCTCTGCTTCCCCATTCAGAGTGACCTCGGTGAAGGAGTCCTGTGAATGCCTTTCTAAATGGGGAAGTGGCTCTGTGGAGAGAGGAGAGGGGAACAGAGGAACAAAAAAAATCCAGAGAGAGAGAGAGATAAGGGGATGGGAAAGAAAGAGGCCATTCTTTGAGGCTTGGAGGCGCGCTCTGAGACGCACTGAATGAAGCTCTCGTTAAAGTGGCATTAAATGTCTGGAAAACACAGAAAAACACCTGTAGTGCATTCCTGGCGGGGGCGCCCTCTGTACTCTCTCAATGGCCTCCATGCTTCTCACCATCCCCTCCCCATCACACACACACACACACACACACACACACACTCTGTGCCTACTGTAAAGGAATCACCCAGCGGTCATGTTTCTTTCAGAGCTTGTCCCCAGACATCGAGACCCCCACTTCCCCCTATTTAGTCAGTGCTCCCTGTAGGCAGAGGGGTTAAGTCCATGCATTTTTCATTAAATCTGCTTCATGGTCTAATAGTGTGTAACTATGCTAAGTATGCTATTGATGGCTTCCTTTGCTGGGCCTGGTCGAGACATTCCATTTAGTAAAGTTAGACCATTGGTGTGTGTGTGTTTGTGTGTGTGTGTGTGTGTGTGTGTGTGTGTGAGAGAGAGAGAGAGAGAGAGAGAGAGAGAGACAGCCAGAAAAAGGGGAAAATAGTTTAAAAGTCAACATGCACAATATCATCTCTGTGCATTTCTACCAGGAGGGGGTCGAACTTGAGCCTAAAATTAGAAGCCACGCGTGAAAAAGCACCTTTGAGATGGGGATAAAAATACCAAGGTATGCTGAAAAACATTTTAAGATATCCCAGAGAGTAAAACGGACCTTTTTGTGAAGGAAAAAAAAAAAACGAACAGCTGCAAACATTCTGACCCTGGCCTCCAGGGAAGGCAAATAAACAAGGAAGGATTAGAAGTGGAATCGTCCAGAATTCCATGCCTCAAGATCTGAGATTTGGTGGTGACTGCCCACCATCTTCTCTTCAAAGGACCAGACCTCACCAGTGCCAGCCCAACAAACAGAAAAGCTGCCATTCTGTGCTTCATGTCGCAACAGTCTTTCCACTGTTATTTCCCCTTTCACCTGTACAACAGTCCAGTTGTACTTTGTCTGTATCTAGTGACTTAAATTATGCAGTTTTTTCAACAAACATCACTTATTTTCAAAGCAGCAATAGATGTAAAAAAAAAAAAAAAGTACAATTGTCGTCAGCTAAACCATTTGAACAAAGCTGTTGCTATAGCTTTGCATTCCTTAGCATGTAAGTCCAAGTCCAATTCCAAGTCCTGATTAACATTATTCAAAGTGTTGCCAGGGCACTCCTGTGATTTTGACTGAAGTCTTAAGGGTGTTGGTTGAGAACAACCCTGGCAGAATAATTCAAAGTAGTTTATAATTGAGCAGATGAATCACATTCTGACACTAATGAGCTACTGGTGCTTGAAATTGGGATACTCTGGAGGAGTGACTGCACAGCTGGCAAGCTTCACCAAGCTTCAGGGTTTTTTAAAATCAGCCATTGCAACGCATCAGCCTATTATATAATTGATCATTACTGTACATTTGCTCATTTTTTAGTAACGATTATGTTTCTGTCTTAGCAGGCAGGAGAACTTCACCATAGCAAAAAGGTCATTCACCATAGCCTGTTCATTCTTGATACTTGATACTGTGCCCTATTCCATTCGGGGCATTTTTAATTAAGCGCTGCTGCTAAGAGATAAGATCCAGAGAGATAGCCCCTCAGTGTTATTAAGCCCCTCAGTGTCATTAAGCCCCCTCATCACACAGCATATAGTGCCAACAGCCACCAGTCATGTACTGTATGTACTGGTTTGATGGAGTTGTGTGTCCTCCTCCTCCTCCCACACAGATGTGAATAAGTGTGCCAGTAACCCTTGCCAGAACGGAGGCACCTGTGTGGAGGGCACCAACCAGTACAAGTGTACCTGCCCACAGAACTGGAGCGGGACTCACTGCCAGCACCAGACACAGACAGGTGAGTACACAAAACACGGTCAGCAGGAAATATACACCATGTCTGATATAGTTTGTTGTCCACATCTCAGCACCGACTGTGTTGTTCTGTCCTGTTCACTGACTGTTTCTGTGTTTATGTGATAATGTGCATGTTAGAGTGTGTGTTCAGATCAGTTCCTCTTTCTTGTCAGATTCATAGTCCATTCACAACAACATACAACAGAAACTTAACACAAAACATACATTAAATACAAGCATTGGCATTTCTTATTAAAAGACACAAACACCATTGTTTCCAGAGGGATGACTGGTATTGTTTAGTCACTAGTTTTGTACAGCATTAACAAAAGAATTAGATATGAATAGAATGATAGCAGCATGATAAATATGTTCTACAAATATGTCTATCCATGTTGTAGTTGTACACTTTCATTCAGGTGATTTTTAGAGAGAACATTATAAAATGAATGATGTTGTTTTTTCGACCTTAAAATGGCCAAATGAACCAAATTGAACAATTTGAATGATCCTGAATGAACACTGTACAGAGAGTTCAAACATACTCCTTGTGTTTGTGTCCACATGAGGTGCATGTCCTGTGTCTTTGTCTATGTCCCTATGTTACTGACTCAAAGCATGCACTTGTGCCTGTCTTGTCTGTGTGTCTGTGTGTGTGTGTCTGTGTGAATATGTGTTTTTCTACCTCTCTGTCTTACCATTTGGATATGGCCCAGTGTGGCATAGGCCCAAGTCGAGCCATAGGCCGAAGGTTAAGTTTTCTCTCTCGCGTCCTCTCTCCTTGCGTCCAGCGCCCCCTGAGTGGAGTGTGACCAACGACCCGGCCTTCAGCCGCCGGCCGCGCTGCGCCAAGGTGGACCAGGCCCAGCACTGCAGCTGCGACGCCGGCTTCCACATGAGCGGCACCAGCGACAACAGCATCTGCCAGGGTAGGCCTCCCTCAGTCAATCACGGCGCCCGTGTCCCAGGTCATCAGCCAATCACGCGGGAGGTCAGGCTGTCAAACATTCCAGCGGTGGTGTGATGTGTTGCTCCTGTGGTGCAGTAGATCAGAAGTGCAGTGGAGGGGAGAGAGTGACGAGAGAAAAGAGAGAGAGAGAGAGAGAGACAGTTTCCAGGACACATGCTGATTTATGGAGTAAGATTAACAGTATCTAATGGCCCCATTTTTTCTGGGGTTTTCTGATGGTCAAGGTGCCTGATACTCAATAAGCCATTAAACATGTCATCTGAATGGGGTGGGGTGGGGGCTGAGAGTGGGCCTCCACACACACACACACACACACACACACAAACACTACACACACACACACACACACACACACCTTGCGCCACACACACACACACACACACACACACACACACACACACACACACACACACACACACACACACACACACACACACACACACACACACACACACACACACACCGCACACACACACACACACTGCTGTGTTCTCTCATTCAGGCATTTTTGCCTGTTCTCTTTTTGCTTCTCTTCCTACCCACGTGTCGTGTTGGCTCAGGCTGAGTTCTACCTTTCAACCTGTAAACGGACCCTCATCCACTTCCTCCTCCTGTCTGTCTTCCCCACCCCACTCTTTCCAGTGGCTTTATGAAAGCCACATGTCCGACAGCTGCCGTCATATGTAACACGCACGTGTTCACTGTACAGTATGGTCTCTCTCTCTCTCTCTCTCTCTCTCTCTCTCTCTCTCTCTCTTTCCCTTTCTCTTTCTCTCTTTGCTCTCTCTCCCCCACTCCTCTTTTTGTCCTCCCCAGATGTGAACGAGTGCGAGGTGTACAAGTCGGAGCGTGGCGGGCAGCTGTGTGTCCACGCGTGAATGTACCGGGCTCCTACCGCTGCTCCTGCCCTGAGGGCTACAGGCTGCTGCCGGACGGCCGGAGCTGTGAGGGTGAGTGACCGGGCAAGACGGGCGCACGGGGGGGGGGGGGGGTGGGGGTGGGGGTTGGGTGGCGTATGTCACTCACGCATGTGAATGGGAACAGACATAATATTTGGATATCAACCATTCCACTTGATGCCCATAAACACATACAAACTCTATATACAGTACTCCACACACACACACACACACACACACACACACACACACACACACACACACACACACACACACACAAACACACACACAAAATTTACAAACACAAATATACACACAGAGAGAAAGAGAGAGAGGTAGGTGGAGAGAGAGAGAGACAGAGGGAGCGAGAGAAAAAGTAAACTTTTTACCCAAAGTTTACTCAGGGAAAGCTGTGAGCTCACCCCAAAAGAGGGTGGTTAATCAAAGACAGGAGGGTGATGGAATGGAGAACGTGAAGACAGACATTAGTGGAGAGGGTTTGGTCTGCTGAAGCCTGATGGCTAACAAAAACAACTGAGAGGGTGGAGAGGTGGTGGTGGGAGAGGTGGGGTCAGGGTTGGGGTACTTCCTCTGCGTAGCCCTGCACGGGCACAGGCTCAGGGTTTAAATCCCGCACCAAGCATGTGCCGTGCCAGCCTCTGGAACAAATGACCTCATAGCTGGCCAGCAGCAGGAATGTCGCCGCGTGCAATGGGGCTTGGGGCAAATGAGAGGAAAGAGCCAAAGCCCCGCCTACCGTCCCTCCCTCCATCTTGTTTGAAGTCACTCAAGAGCAACATCAGGGAGAAGGCCGGGGTATCACACTCACTTCACAGTCCTTTCTTTCCTGCTTCTTTTTTTCTCTCACACATTCTTAGTTTTTTTACCATCCCTCCCTCCCTCCTTCCATCTCTCCCATCCCCTCTTTCTCCGAGCCCAGATGTGGACGAGTGTCTTACGCAACAGCACAACTGCTCCCAGGGGAAGACCTGCATCAACACGGGCGGCTCCTTCCAGTGCGTCAGCCCGGAGTGCCCGCGCTCACACGGCAACGTCAGCTACGTGAAGACCTCACCCTTGTGAGTGGGCATCCGTGGGTTTTTTACTGTGATTATGGCCAGCACTGCTGCTGTTATTGGGTTCTAGCGCAGATATTGGATTCAGTGGTTGGCCCTCAGCACAACGTTGTTACACAATATTGCTGCTGCTTTAAAGTGGTTTTGGTTCTGAAATGGCACTCATTGCCAGCCCTTTACAAATTAGGTAATTTGAAAGCAATAACGGTCCGGTAATGTCGGACTGGACTGGAGCAATCAGAAAGGGGAATATCCATATTTAATAACAGTACATTTTCCCTTGAAGAAACACAGTGGACTGGAACCATATGTAAAGAGAGAAAGTGAGAGAATAATTTGGCACATGATACCTCAGTTTTTTTGGTCAATCCTGTATATAGATGACTGGACTACATCACTAGGCAGTGGCTGCGTCTCAAACACAGCTTATGACTTAATAAAGATTTATTTCCCTCATTATCCTGACATATAGCAGTCCATCTGTGCCTTGTTATGCAAGCTTTCTGTTGCTTCCTCTTATATGTGCTACATGTGATATACGGCAATAAAGAGACCAGTTCATCTCTCAAGATGATTCACCTTACCGTCTCCAATGCAGACATCTAATGCATCAACATGAATCATTGAAAGCTGTGAGTGAGAGAAACCAGGTTCTTTTAGAAATATTTCTTTTATGGTTGCTGACTGCTGGGTTGCTTTCTCTGTCCACCATACAGCCAGTGTGAGAGAAACCCATGTCCGATGGACAGCCGCTCCTGCCACCTGGCAGCCAAGACGGTGTCCTTCCACTACCTGTCATTGCCCTCCAGCCTGCAGACCCCTGCTACACTCTTCCGCATGGCCACCGCCTCGGCCCCGGGCCGCCCAGGGCCAGACAGCCTGCGCTTCAGCATCGTCGGCGGCAACTCCCGGAGCCTGTTTGTAATGCAGCGCTCAGACCGGCAGACAGGCGAGCTGATCCTGGTACAGCCACTGGGCGGGCCGCAGGAGGTGAGCGTGGACATGGACATGTCCGAGTACGCCGAGCGCACCTTACAGGCCAAACACGTGGCCAAAGTGCACATACTCGTGTCGCCCTACAACTTCTGAACTGCTCGCCTCACAGCCAATGAACAAATCAAAAAGTTGTGAGATATATACTATATATACTGTATATAGAGTTTGTATGTGTTTATGGGCATCAAGTGGAATGGTTGAACAACATGATATCCAAATATTATGTCTGTTCCCATTCACATGTGTGAGTGACTGACTGAATATCTTTTGTACTTAGTCTGAAAGGTATATATGTTTTGAAATGTCTTTGTTTTTTTTTTATTGACAGTGACAAATCTCTGAGGAAGTACTGACACTGATGTTTGGATTTTATCCTACAAATATCAGCAGAATGGGTGATCAGATGCTATATACAGCAAAAAAACAAAGTTAATTGTGAGTGGAAATCTGTGTGTGTGTGTGTGTGTGTGTGTGTGTGTGTGTGTGTGTGTGTGTGTGTGTGCATCTGGAAAGTATGTGTGTGTGGTACTCATTTTATGTAAATGAATATAATAGTAGCTCAGTGTGCATACTTAACTTTTTTTTCTTTTTTAAAAAACATACCAAACAGTTGCATGTAGTTGAAAGATTTAGTTTCTCCAAGCAACCATCCCGACTCCAGAGAGCGATTGGGTTGCCAAAGCAGCGTGCACCTCTGCTCTTGATTTTGCACTGCCGTTACTATAAGAGACAACAAACACTTCCTGGGTATTCTTACTGGATGCTATACATTTGAAGATGCAAATTTCAAACCATTGCAATACGTGTTTTATATATGGTTTTAATCAGTTCATTTGAGGATGTTACCACATGTATTGTCTGTTTTATTGATAAAACCAGGACTACATTCAATGGGTACTGTTTATATTGCAGTTTGCTATGTCTGTGTGACTTGGGCATGATGGCAGCCAGTTCTGTATCAGGTATATACTAATCACTTTGTGCCTCTTGTCATTTTTTATTTTGTCTGTATTGCACACATTTTTATATTCAGTTGATATATCCTCAGGACACCTTCAATGGCAGCAAAGGCAAAGTATAGCACCCCGAGGCCCACCACTCTATGCATCACTGTACCCAGATGAGGCCTAGAAAACACACACACACACACACAGACATGTATCCACCACTAGTCTCTGGTTTTGTGAAGCATGGAGCATTATGGAGCATCACTTCTGCTGTGATGCTACTAATACTGGTCTTATGAGTAAACTGTTACAATCACAAAAGAAAGATGGCAGAACTTAGTTTTGGCCTTGTCCCTTTGACAAGCACAGTAACTATCAGGAAATTAAGAAAGGATACCTCAGTGTGTTTTTAAATTATACATGTCAAGATGAGAAAAAAGTGGTAATGCTGAACACATGTTCTTGTTCACTCCACCCCCCCTTTCTCTCTGTTTCTCACAAATCGTCCCTTTCTTACTGTAACTCTTCCTCCACTTTATGTCTGTGGCTTTAAATTGCAATAAGGAGATCAAAAGAACCACAAACCCCAGAAGCACATGCCCTGGACGGTATAGCCAGGTCACAGAACAACGGTGCACTCTAACGGCCGTGCGCAATTATTAGTAACATGCCCAGCCCGCTGATCACTGTCTCCCTTTGAAGCCCAGGCATCCACAAACGGTCGGATGCACACATGTTTCTTGAAGTTCCCAGCAGTGAGACATCGCTGGGACAGTGTGTTACTAAGCACCACTCGCCAAGGGCAATAAACACAGCGGATTCCACAGAGTCACAACAGTGAGGCAAAACCATACCAGGGCTCAGAGGCCACAGGACTGTGTTAGCACACAGCACGCTCTCCTAATGCTCTTGTGTCACTCTCATAACAGCCTGACAATGCTCCGACGTCAGTCTTCCAATGCTCACAACTCCCCCACAGTAGTTTACAATGCTCTAGAACGTCACTCTCACAACAGTTTTTACAGTGCTCCGATGTCAGTCTAATGACACAATGCTTTCACGTCATTCTCATTTCAATGTCATAATGCTCTAATAACAGTTTTACAATGTTCTCACATCACTCTTATAACAGTCTTAAATCAGTCTTTTAATCTCAACAATCTCAACAGTGTTGTCATGGTAGTCACATCACTCTTACAGCGCTTCCAATCTCTACACAACAATTCCACAGCCTTCTCGGAACACATGCAGTATTTTTGCCCTCACAACATCCACAACATGTTTACCATCTCATGACAATGCACATACAACTCAAGAAACAACTCAACACAATACCACAACAGTTTGCAACAAGCAATTTGACAACAGTTTTTGACAAAACACTTTCAAAATCCTCTCATAATATTATGTGGCAAGCCAGTGGACCATAACAGTTTAGAACAAAGTAGTGTTCAGGTTGGTAGGTGATAAGGTAGAGATGGAGGTTTTTGAAGAACTCGGTTGAAACAACCATCTGTGATATTTGGTGATATCTGCTACATACATTCAGGTTGCCTGTATTTGTTCAGCCCTCCAAATTACACATCACATATGTACTGCTGAGAGATACGCCATCTATCCTCCTTCAAATCTCCCTGCTCCTGGACATTCTGGGAATGTCGTATGAAATTCTTGGGAAATCCACTGAGTCCTGAAACACTAGAGTCGTTCTCTTCCCCCCACTGAGTCCCTCTATAAAAACAGAGGGGCCGCACAGTTTGTTAGTCAGTCAGTTATTTCAGAATGAAAAGGGGAGTCCGTAAGAGAATTATTTTTTTTTTTGTTCGGAATACACTGCACAGGAAAGGAAAGAGAGGTCACAGAAGAGGATCACTTTTCATGCAGAAATGTACATTGGGAGGGAATCCAAAAGGCGAGTGAGAGCAGAGAGTGAGCATATGTCCGTTTGTCCCTGTGTGCCTATCTCAGCCATCTGCAAACGGCCACACGACACCTTCAGGTCACAGGGGTAGAGACTGATCACAAACCCACCAAAGTATTGTTTCTTCAATCCCCTCTATACAATGTAATTATTATAAGATACGTCTTGTTACACAAGACTTGGAGAATGGTTAACAAATACAAAATATTAAATTAAATAATGAATTATGTTCAATGAATACACAGTTGTACCTGTGTATTCATTTGACTTTGCATTGCCTTTTTCCTCAAGCTATCCCTATTCTGTGCTCTGTATTCACCAAGACCTGTCATGAGGAAACAATAAACAAATTCCACCATTTGCACGGAATGTTGCAAATCAAACCCTTGCCTCCAAGAACAGTTTTCATGGTCCAAATCATGTTTATGGAAACATTTACAGCCCTCCCAGAACACCCATTGACCAACTTGCTTGGCTTGGTTCTTTTTTTCATAAGAGCTCGCCTTTTTCCAGTAAGAAATAAACACATCAATAATGTGAAGAGCTAATAAGAGAATGATAAATGTGATCAGTCCCTCAACTACCAGCTGTACTTTATCTCCTAAATGAAATTCATTTGAATCAATTGTCCATAGGGAGGTGTGTAGTGTGGAAGAGGTCACTAGAAGATGATGGACAGCGCTCTCAAAAATAATTCTTGGTTATTGGTCATCATTACCTCAGACATTTGAGAATGATCAGTAATTCCACTTTTCATATTAGCCCTTGACTGTGTTTTCTGGAAATTACTGTAAAGCAAAATAAATCGAGGACTATTTGCCGCTGTCTAACACGCCCATGTACAATGTCATATGTGCACTTACATATTTGTACTTTACAAGGGCACATACAATGAACCCAGTCAACTTTGACTCATACACTAAGGTAAACAGGGTTACTCTGTAGGAGCATATAATCCACTCCCTGTGGCCTTGGAGCCCACCCCAACACACGCACGCGCACGCGCGCACACACACACCAAAACACACCCTCTCTAACCCCAATCTACTTCAACCGAAGATTTAAACAACCCACCCAAAGAGGCTCCTGCATCAATCTGGCTGGGCAAAGGTTACGGCCCCTGGAGAGTTTATCAGGAGAAAGAGGCCTTTAGGGCCAGAGAGGAGTGGTGTCCAGGGATCAGAGTCAGAGGTGCCTGTGTCTGTGGCTCAGGCTGATGTCATTGATGCGCTCCTCACTCAAGCGCTAGACCCCAGGTGAGCTTGTGCTAAGACATGAGTGGGTTGATTTGAGATGAATCGTGTCAGTGTTTTTTTTATGAAGAGGTCTCAGAGCTGTTCTGGTGGAGAGCTCACTTACCTCTGCTGGCCAGCGTTTAAAGACCCGTTCTCTTTGCTTTCATCGACCCGGCATTAAATGTGGTCATCGTGGGAGTCAATAGCGTCTTTCTGAGTGGACAGCTCAGCTTTGATGGCAACTCCATTTAGATGCTTGATCAGCAACCTCTCTAGAATGCTTAGAAAGAGCAAGTAATGTTTGTGAATCATTTCTCCATCTCGCGGTAAGCAGTTTGTTTGCCACAAGCTATCACATGACATCGTTCAACAGAGATTATCTGAGCAAGTACAAAGAGCTTATTAATGGCTTATGACTGCTTGTTTGCACAAATGGGTGATTTGGTCTTGGATTTTGATTTGACACTACATCTAGACATTTTGTAAAGAAAAAAAAACATGAAAACCAAAAAATACTGTGTATTCCAGAAAAAACAAAAACTTGTTTACTCTGAATGTGTCCTCTGTAAATCGGATCCATATTATGGTAGGCTACTGATTATGTTTACACACAATATAAACGTGTCATGAATCTCTTGAATCAAATGCTTTTAAAACTCAGTTACAACTGAGAACACTTATCATTCAGTTTTTTGTACTACTTTCCCACCTTGAGTGAAATTCAGATAAATGAAGGACCATTGATATTGAAGCTTGGATGCCCCCTTGTGGAATCAAGCTGGTCTAAAGGTAAGCAATCGCACAAATACAGGGGCCAAAATCCGAGATGATGCCCATCAGAACAAAGGTTGATTTCTCCCAATTCTGTATGAAACAGATGTCGAATGCAATCTGTAAACATATATGTCAAAGTTCCTATAGGTTATTGAACAAAACTGCAATGATAAATGGAGAAGTTAACAGGGAGAAGTTAACTTGTTCTTTGTGCTATATTTGCAGTATCTGAATAGTGGAAATTATCACCGCCGAGAAATGGAGCTATATGTAAACCAAGGAGTATGTTTATGCTTTTCACCAAACAACATGATATAAATATTTATTCGTTTATTCATTACTTAACCAAAACAAATTCATTTTTTATAAAGATGGAAAAACATGCTTTGTATGTTCATACATCACACAGAAGCATATTTTTTGGTAAAAATAGGAGTTTGTCTAGAATGAATGGATTTGTAATATCTCAGCCACCAACTTGAGGTTTCTTAGAGGATGGAATGGAAAAGACTACTTTGTTCAACTATTAGTGAAATGCTTCTGCTGAATGAAATCCACAAACCGCACTGCTAATCATGATCAACCAGACTCGAGATCAGTCCTGAAAATGAAAATGCAGCAAGATGCTGTGAAACTCATCTCCAGCCAAGTCTTCTGCCACCTCAGCCAGTTTGTGCATCACATGATATACAGAATATACCCTGAACCTAGAAAAAAAAAGAAAACTACAGAGTACACAGCTCTCTGTACGACCTCTGACTTCAGTAGAGAACACTCTTCCCACACTCTGTGGACATCTCTTGGAAAGGGATAACAGTCATCCAATCACATATTTACATGACCCCCAAAAAAAAAAAAAAAGAAGAAATATTAATATTGAAGGTTGTACAGTACAGTCATAAAACAGGCAGGGTACAGAATGAGGATCAGGAGTATTCATGTCATAACAACAAAAGCAGAAATAAATTAACCAAGGCGTTTCTGTGATCGTTAAGTACACTTCTACATAAACAACATACAAGGACTGATGAGCAAAAGGAAAAAAGAAAAGCTGATGAGCTGAAGGAGGACTATCCTAGCTCTAAAAATCAAAGCATTTATATTGCTGTAGTATCCAAAGATGGGCAGGGCCTTTAAGCTAACACACCTAGTGCTGCATTAACACTGCAGCTACAATCACGCCCCACAGCAGTTATGCATATTTCAAGTCACAGCTTACACACAACACGTATATAAACTCTGAGGCCCAGCCTGTGACAGCATGACAAGCCGACAGACAGACAGACAGACAGACAGACAGACACACACTCACACAGAGAGACACACACACACGCAGAGACACACACACACACGCAGAGACACACACACACACACACAAAAGATCTCAGACACATTTACAGTATTTCACATTACATTTTCAAACCGAAGCAAACCTGCTTCATACCGACACATAAATAACACTTAGTGTATGCAAACAAAAAGAAAGAAATATAATCTCGACTTTGGTCAACCAGAACTGCCACTCATCATCGTAAGTTACTCGTTCCTGTCACGCAAACTTTCCAACGGGACACACAGAAGTAAAAAACAAATAAACAAACCAGACACGGTCATGATAAGCTAAGATTTTTCTTAGCTCCCTCGTATAGTGGACAAAATGAGGGTAGCTTTGTTTGTTGAAAACGTTACTGAATGACGTTGGTTAAACATATTTTTAAACAATGGTCAGATCACCAGGTGCAAGATGGTGACTTGTACACTTTCATGAAGGAACTTTGAGGTATAACCACCATCAGAATGAAAAAAAAAGAGAGAAAAGAAACACGCTCGAGGCCTGCACCCGCCATCAGTTGTTAGCTGGGCAGATCTCCTCTCCTGCCCCTGTCTCTGCTTCAGCCACAGCAGCCTGGCTTTGCTTAGTGGTAATACGTCCCTCTTGAGCGGCCACTGGTGGTCTGTCCGATGGGGGAGCCACTATGAGGAGGGCAGTGTAGCACTGTTTCCTCCAAGAGAACTACTCCATCTTGGACATTTCGTATTTTGTCGTCATGATTTCCTAAAAAACGAGAGAGAGAAAAGCATGTCGAAGAATGAATAGACGTACAAAATACCTCCCTATGCATGAAAAGGACAAAAACAAATGAATGAACAGTGCACAGGTAGTGCTACAGGGGCATAATTAAGTGGAAGTAGGTCCAAATGGAGGAAACACAAACCTCATCAGAGTCCAGAAGAACAGGAAGTGCCCTAAAA